>NC_134829.1:9339942-9682728 GCF_004210375.1 Tachypleus tridentatus | reverse complement strand
ATTAGACAATTTTGTTCTTTTTCCAAACATAGTGGTCAGTTGTTTTTTGAAGTTTGAAATGGATATCTTTCAAACATAGCAGATGCAGCAAAATGAATTCAACTTATGAGTGGACTTGATTTGTATTTAGCAATCTGAGCTGTATAAAAGAGAGAAGAAAGTTTGATCAAATGAATAGATAAGCTATAATGGGCCAAGAGGCCTTGTTTTGTCCCTTGTATATTATAGATACATTATTTTAAATGTTAATGTTTCCATGTTATTAACATAACGTATTAATAGAAGGAACCATTTAGTCCTTTCAGACTGTCTATGTACAACCACTCCTGAAAAAAAAAGTAAAAAAACAAAAACACTTAAACCTACTTTATTTTTTTAAATTATTTTTCACCAAAAAATTTTTAAGTGCACCTTCTTCTACTGTGCATGGCAATTAGTTTTATAAGCCAATTACCCTGTGAGAAAAAAATGAAAACTGTCATAGGCAGAACCTTAAATTCATCATCTCATTCTAATGTCTTCATAGAGCAGAAGTCTTTATCCTATTAATCCTCTAAGTAATTTGAAAACTGCATGAATAGAACTCTTACTGTTGATTTGTCTAGAGAAAATAAGTTTTATTCTATTCCCATGATACAGTATTTTGATCCCTGGAATTATTTTAGAAAACCTCAGAATTCTTTTGAATACATCAATATCCTTTTTAAATTAGACCAAAACTATCTACAGCATTCCAAGTGAGCCCCAGTGGCAATTTGTGTGAAGAAATCATTGTCTTCTTGACTTATAATCATCATATCTATAAATATTTCATAAAATTCTATTAGTTTTACTACGTGTTCTACCAACAGGCCAATTGCTTCAGTGGTATGAGTGACTTATCCACCACTATTCTAGGACCAATTTTCTAGTTATTCAATGAGTTCCCATCAATAATAAACATGAGATCCAGGTTATAATTATCAGATACTTTATCTTGCACACAGTAAAATTAAAGGACATTCATTACATTTATTATAATTTGATCCAAGTTGTTCTGTAATATCTCAACATTGTCAGTGCCTCAGGGTTGTTTAGATAACAAGTAAAATCTTTGAAAAGGGTTAACAAATTACAGTGCTCAGTTAATGGAACATCATGACTTACTGTAATTTTTCTTTGGGTGACAAGAATTGAGAACTGGATGTTCATGCTCTGATTCCATTTGCCTTAAAATAAATTGCTTTAGTTTCTGATTCCTGTAATAAAATTTTATGATATTTTTGTTTCAATAACATGTTGAAATGGGCTTAAAAATTCAAATTGCTCTCTGTAAATACTTGTAGTTTACTTGTAATTATTACAAACATAAGTCACTACCTTGCAGTTAGTATCTGCAGTTGGCTTACTGAGAAGTATTTATACATTAAGCTGTTCTTATAACTCCTCAAAATATTTAGAAATGCATTGGCACCTTTTATAACACATCTTTGTTTTTTGTTGGGACTTTCAAAATAAATGTCCTAAAATTTCTCAACATCTCGTTTTTTGCAAATTAGTGAAGGAGCTGAGATTCGTAAGGGAAGATTCCATTTAACGAATCCCTGTTGGCTTTCTTTTATAATATTATATTTCATTAAATTATTTTGCAAAGCTTCTTTTGATGTACTGTCAAATTATTCCTGCAATAGAAATGAATGTAATCAACCTGCAAATTTTAGGGCAACTATTATCATCCCTTTTAAAATTCCTGGCATAGCCAGGTGGTTAAGGCACTTGTAATATGAGGGTGATGGGTTCGAACAGACACACCAAACATGCCCACCCTTTTAAAAGCCGTGGGGGCATTATAATGTGATGATCAATCTCGCTAATCATTGGTAAAAGAGTAACCCAAGAGTTGGCAGTGGGTGATGATGACTAGATGCTTTCCCTCTAGTCTTACACTGCTAAATTAATGATGGCTAGTGCAAATAGCCCTTGAGTAACTTTGTGCAAAATTCAAACAAACCAAACCCTTTTAAAAATAAAGTAATATTATATACCTTCCAAATCCTAAGACTTTGGTCAGTTTCTACTGATCTAGCTAATAAGAACTGAATATAAGGTGATTGTAACATATAGAATACTCAATACTTTACATACTATACAATTGTTGTCTTTAGGAGTTAAACCCTGTATTATGTATGAAGTAGTATAAACAAAATCAATACAAACAATATTAAATTTTGTAACATTTGCAGAATACACTAACTTCCAGTCAAGGGAAGAAAAATAAAAAAAAACAAGTAATAAAAATATGTAAAATGATGTAGGGATTAGCAGTGACAAAAAGAATGCAAACATGAATGTAGGTGTGATACAACAATACATAAATCATCTCTACATTACTTTTAATATTTAAGCATAATGTAGCACTCTAAAATGCCTACTTTACTTTAACTCTTTGACTGAGATTGCTGTAAATGTGCATGGAATTTTGCAAGCCATATGTTGTATATGGCAAACTTGCATTAATCTGCTGAAAGCAGACCCTATCCTGTATGGTGAACCAGCAGTCAATGGATTAATATTACTGCAGTTGGAAGTTATGTATTCCTAACTGTTAATATGCAGTTTATCCTGACCATACCAATATAATGTAACTAAGGCCATGAAGCTTTGTACAATGAAACAAAAGTTGAGTTAAAACATTTTTTAATTATCATAGACTCTTGACTGACCTCGTTATCAGTTTGTACTTATGCTTTTTACAGTGCAATATAAAATTTTAATATTTAATGTCATGTAGGAATGATTTATGTTAGTTGTGTTATCCCCATATTCTTCTTTCCATTTTTTTACATTGCCATTCTTATGTCATTTTACATTTATGTTTTTTATTACTTTGTTGTGGCATGTATCTTTGAATGTTTCTGTTATGTATTGGGTTGAGGAATAATTCGTGAGCATTTTTTCAAGTTAAAAAAATATATTCATAAATGAAACGCTTTCACAAAATATTTCATGTCATTTGGTAGATAATTTTTTGCTCTAATAGATGGTGTGTTTGATTTTCATATTCTTTAATTTTTGCTTTCATTTTCAGCTCATTAAATGGAATGTCAAGTGGACAAAATCGAGCGTTTTTGACACCATCTGCTTTTCGCATTTAATTTCTTGCAATTTCGTTTACACCAATGCATACTATATACCTAGGTATTACATGAAATAAAGTATCATAATAAATGTTTTGGGTGTAATGTGTTCATGCATTGAAGTAGTGTATAGTCTTGCATGTAATGCTTGAATGAACTTATTTAAAAACGCTCACGAATTATTCCTCAACCTAATATTTAGTAAGCTGGTTAAGTGTGAATGTTTTTTTCTCCTTTCATTATTTTTGTCTCTTTAAGAATATGCCTATGTTAAATTAAAAGCAAATTGTATTTTTTTCAATTTTCCAGATCTGATTATCATTTTGAACATGTTATTTTTACATATTACATATAATTTAAAGTCAACACGGAATCTGTTGTCCATCTAAGCCATTTCATTTACTAAATTAAACTTAAGAATGAAACACTTGAAGATAGGCTTTTCTTTCAAATATTTTCAAGCTTTGAGCTCTTTCAGGTTAACTACATCCACCACATCTGAAGACAACCAATTCCAAAGGTCACCTACTCTGTTAGAAAAATAAAGCTGTCTTAACTGAAGATAAATCCAATCCTGCCAAATTTATAGTTGTGTCCCGTAGTTTTATCATTTAAGTAACCTAAAACAGACAATTTTTGCAAATAGTTTATAGCAAACTTGCATTAAACTGCTGAATGCAGACCCTAACCTATATGGTGAATCAGCAGTCAGTGGGTTAATATTACTGCAGTTCGAAGTTATATATTCCTGACTGTTAATATGCATCCACTATTACTTCTGTTTGGAGCTACCCAAGATCATTGGAAAGCAACTGGTGTTGTCATTGGTGGATGCAATTTATCAAACATAACTGTCTCACCGGTATATAAGATGGCAGCTACCAAATAATAGTGTAAGTAATTTGATCATAAGACAGTGGTTTAATTGTATAAGCCAAGATAATCATGAAGGAGCTTGTGAAAGAGCAGAACTGATGGATGAACTGCTGAGCACATCTCATTGTTCTGCCATCTTAGAGCAGGGGCCTACTGTTTTTCAGAATGTTGAGATCCCTGAGAGTTTCTATAGCATTGAGTTCACAAAATCTAGGATATTTTAGTCAGATGGTGGTTGCACAGTTGTGACAGAGAATGTCTCTATGTGACCATACTTCTTAGTGAGTGTGCCAAACAAATAAACATTCAAAGGTCCAGTAACAAAAGATTTGGACCACTTCCTGATGTTATCTGGCAAGTAACTGTCTGGAGTGGCTGGACTCTGATGGAGACTGTACAACACCTAGTTATAACTTTAGATAGTACCACCCTACAGTCCACCAAAGCAACTTCAGAATTGCAAGATGGTCATCACTGACTAGTGCTGAAGATTTAACATGGTTGAAAACAGACAAATCCAAGCCAACTTTTTGGCTCAAAAAGCTTAATTGCTTATGTGGAACATATTTGTTATGTACAAGATAAAACTTACCTTGCAATGATCTTAGTGGATTATTATTCAAAAGTTTGTGGAGTGGTGCACCTAGCATGGTGATGTGGCATCACCAAGTTTAAGAGATCTGACTCTTAATTCTTAATAAGGTAGTTTCTGCAGTAAAAAAAAGTAGGAACTCTGAGCTAGTCACATGAGAGGAGGAAGCTTATAGTGGCAACTGCACTGATTTCATTTAGGACAAACTATCCAATCCAGTAATCCAAAATATGCCAGATTCAAACCAAAAGTCAACCAACCACACTAGCATCCAGTGGATGAGCAGCACTGTCCCAGTTCTTCTGTAACTTATGTGCTGCTACTTATGCTGCTGATGCTATAGTATATTATCCTGAAGTGGAAGAATGAATTTGTGCAGCATTAGGTAATTATTTATTAAAATATCTCTAGACAGTTGCATAAATTTTGAGCTTGTGAAAATAAAATTAAGAAGTGTAAAGAATGATAAGGGTTCTGAGCCAGATAATACTTCCTTAAGGGTTTTAAAGGAGGTAAAGAATTTGATATGTAAGCCACTTACTGAAATTGTTTATAAGTCTTTGAATAGTGGACAAGCACTAACAGATTGGAAGTTAGCTAATGTTATTCTTATCTTTATGGGAGATAACAGAAATTGTCCCAGTAAGTATAGACCTGTTAGTCTTACATCAGTTGTGGGAAAATGTTTTGGAAAGTCTGATAAAACATATTTTGCAAATAATTTAACAAAGTTTAAAGTTTTATTGTGTAGTTAGTTGGCTTCACTAAGGAAAAAACCTTGCCTTAAAAATATTTAGACATGCTTTGAAAATGTTACTGCATATGTAGATGTGGATAAAGGTGTGAATTTGGTGTATCTAGATTTTCAGAAATCATTTGACAAAGTGCCACATAGAAGGCTTGTAAAAAAAAACCTATCTCTATAAGTGTGAGGGGATAAGTTAACTAATTGGATAGTGACTTGATGGAAGAAAGCAAAGTGTTGTTATGAATGGATTTCAGTCAAACTGCCCTCAGTGTGGATTCCTGTATATGGTGAGGGAACCTCTAGAGAAGGTTCTGTTCTTTCAGTTTACATCCTCTGGGATCTAAGCATCCATCCACGTGTTTGCTGTGCATGGCAACGTGTGAAGAGGAGGAGAGGATACTGGTGGTTGAGGGATTCAACCCCAACACACCACCCTGGCCTTGAATTCCTGTAGGCGGGTGGCCCTCTTGGGTCAATCGGCTGGTCCACTGGGCTAGGGTCAACCAAGTACCAGTGTTGGATGCTCTCAACAAGTGTTTTGGAGATTATATCTGATGCTGGTGTTTGGGTATAGTGCTCACTAAACCCTAGCATTGCTGCAGTGTCCTTGTTTGACATTGTGTGCATCCCTTCATAGGGATACATGGTGGGTGGGGTCAGTGGGCACCAAAATTTCCCTCTCTTTATTATGGATACTCAAATTAAAAATCTTAATAAAATAGTGAAAAAAACAGTCTATAGGTAAACAACCATGTTTTGAAGATTCTGAGCAGCAATCCTCAGCATCTGTACCACCTGTTGTACCTCATTTTCTTATATTGTATTCACATTCACTTTCAGACAAACTTTCATAGCAAATGTCTCATTTTTTCATTCAGAAGAGACAAGAGGGATTTGCTGGCTCTCCAAAGTCAGTAAAGAAGCTTCGATCTGGTGACAAATTGGTAGAAACATCCACATCTCAACACAGTGAACTCCTCTTGCATTCAATGGCAGTTGGGGATATACCTATTGAGGTTACACCTCATGCGACTTTGAATTAATCATGAGGAGTTATTGTTGAGAGGGATTTGAAGAACATCCCAGAGTTGTAGATTCTCACTGGATTCTCACCCAAGGAGATTTTGCAGTGAGGTGTTTATCCACTCGCAAAGATGGAATTATGGTGCTGACCAATGTTCTCATTCTTACATTTATGCCACCACCAGCTCCAAAGTCATTTTCTACAAGATTCAAAAAGTCTGTGGGCAATATAATTCTGTCCCCCTCTCTATCTTGCTCTCTGATGGCCAGGAAGTAGCTGATACCCGGAGCATCACTGATACTCTAGGCGAAAGCTTTTGCCAGATATCTAGCACTTCTGCTCCTTCTTCCACCTTCTTAGCCATCAAGACTTGGGCAGAGCAATCACTTCTTTTCTTTTGAGTTGATTGTCCTTATGACTATAATTGTCCCTTTACACTGGTGGAACTCAAACTGGCCATTCATCGGTCTGGCAGTACATCGGTTGGACCTGATGATATACACTATGACATGCTGCGCCTTCTATCTCCTGCTTCTCTTTCTATTCCTTTGATTGTTTTTAACTGGCTCTGGCAGGAAAATGTTTCTCCTGATGCCTGGTGCCTACCTTTCTCCAAGCCTTTCTCCAAGATTCCTTCAAACTACCGTCCAATTGCTTTGACGAGCTGTTTCTGTAAGATGTTAGAGAGGATGGTTAATGCTCGTCTTGTTTGTTTCGTGAAATCAAACAACCTCCTCTCACCCACCCAATGTGGGTTATGACAACAGCGCTCCACCATGGACCAGGTGATTCAACTTGAAACATCAATCAGAGAAACCTTTCTCAAACGACAACATCTAGTATCAATATTCTTTTACCAATATTGAGAAGGCTTATGATACAAAATGGAGGTATGGCATTTTGTGAGACCTCCATATATATGGGTTACGTGGCCATTTGCCCATTTTTATTAACTTTTTAATGGACAGGAGATTCCGAGTTCGTGTGGGTTTGACACTTTCAAGTTCTTTTCTACAGGAACCTGGAGTCCCTCAGGGCTGTGTTCTGAGTCTCACTCTTTTCAGTATAAAAATTAATGCCATCACTGAACAACTCCCTCTCACTGTTGCAAACAGGCTCTATGTCAACGACTTTCACATCTGATACCAGTCATTGAACATGAGGTATACTGAGTAGCAGCTACAGACTGCCCTCAGTCATTTTCTGAAATGGACTACAGCAAGTGGCTTTAACTTCTCTCTCTCTCTAAAACCATTTGCATGCACTTTTGCTGCCAACAGGGTATTCAGCCTGATTCTGAACTCTGTATCGGTGAAGTTGTGCTGCCTGTGGTTCCTGAGACAAAGTTGTTGGGGCTTATTTTTTATTGTAAACTGACCTTTATACCATGCATCAAGCAGCTATGGGTCAAATGTACAAGAGCACTGAACATCTTCCGTGTCCTCTCTTCCACCACTTGAGGAGCGGACCGACGTTCTATGCTAAAGATATATTGTGCTCTTATTCGATCAAAATTAGACTATGGATCACTGGTCTATGGCTCTGCCAGACTATCAGCCTTAAAGATGTTAGACCCTATTCGTCACCAAGAACTTCGGCTCTGCACTGGGGTTTTCCGCACTTCCCCAGTTTAGAGCTTATGCATAAAGTCTCATGGACCTTCTTTGCACCTCCTCTGTTTGCAACTGTCTTTACTGTATGAATCGAAACTTCGTTCCTTACCAAAGCATCCCGCCTGGTGTTGTGTTTTCCTTCCTCAGTGGGCCATGCTTTTTCAGAACAAGTGTTCTGCCATTGCTCTTTTTGTCCTTCATATCCAGGTGCAGTTGAATGAATTGGGTCTGTCCTTGGATAACACTGCTGTATCCACTGGTCAGCCCATCCATCCATGGATTTTTACAGTCCCCAAATGTGACTTATCCTTAAGTCATCTGCCACAGTCTTCCTGCTATTAGCTGAACATCTTTTGAACCATCCTTTCATTCCTATTTATACAGATGCTTTGAAATCAGGTGACTGTGTGGCTCTGCCATTGTTTGTTGTGGTTCAATGGCTGCACGTAGAATCCCTCTACAGCTTCTGTGTTCACTGCTGAACTGTATGCCATTTCTCTTGCCCTGGATCACATAGAAACTAAGCAGTACTCAAACTGCATTATTTATACTGACTCGCTTAGTTTTCTACTGGTCTTGGAATTGCTTCACGTTGGTTTACACCCTGTTCTCACTGATATTCAAAACCAACTGACCCATTTCTCTTTAACATCTACTTCTATCTGTTTTGTTTTTTTTTATACTGGGCCACGTTGGTTTTCACGGGAATGAGCTCGCCAACACTGCAGCTAAGTCCATCTGCTCTGGCACTATCACCACTGTGCTTCTCCCATACATGGACTATGGTCCTGTATTCAAGGCTCAGCTCCATGCCAGCTCGCAGTCAACTTGAACTGAGCAATGCAAAAACAAGCTTTTCCCTATATTGGACTTTGGCCGTCTTGTTTCCATAAGGATTGGAAGGAGGAAGTTGTTCTAACTAGATTACGTATTGGTCACAGTTTTTTAACTCATCATTTTCTTTTATCTGGAACTGATGCACCAGTGTGTTGTTTGTGTAACACTCAGATCACAATAAGCCACATTTTACTTTCTTGTCATCCTTACAACTCAACGATGGCACCATTTTTAGCATGTTCTGTCCCAAGGTTTGTCCATAAATTTAGACAGTGTTATTGGTGATGGTGACACTGTCCACCTTGGAAATGTTTTTTTTTAGTTTTTTAAGGGTCATTAATTTTTTTGATACCATTTAAATTTTTTAATTTATACATTACACCTTTTTAATGTGGCTCCCTTTTAAAAATCACAGTTCATCTAGTTCGATTTGAAATTAGAAACTGGCTGTAACATTAAATAACTCAAAACCAAGACTGGAAAGGCCAACTTCAGATGACTAACGCTGCTGTTTGAACTACCCATTAGTCATCATGGCGAGTTATTATTATAATTTTGCTACACGTCTTTTAAAACTTTTCTTACTTTACTTTTTGAAAATGCCATAACGTCAAATAACTCGGAACCAGGACTGGAAAGGTGAACTTCATGTGACTGACAGTGGTTTTTGTACTTACCTGTTAGTCTTCCTGGTGGGTTATGATTATTACAGTTTCACTGCAGAAAGTCCTTTACAACTTGTATTACTGTAGTTTTCTCTTGACATTGTAGATTAGATGTAAATATTGGTTTTATGCTATTTATGTATTGTTTTTTGTTTTTTTTAAACTTTGTTTTGTTTTACCTTCATTTCCTTTTATGAATTTTACTAAATTTACTTTTAACTTTTTACCAGATGTTTGGTGCAGATAGCCTAGCTGCTTTGTGCCATAAAACACTAAATCAACCAACCAACCAACCAGTCAAACTGGATTAATATTCCAAATGGTGTACCTGAGGGCTCAGTCTTAGGACTATTTCTGTTTTTTACATTAATGATGTAGATGAAGGAATGCTCAATAAATTAGTTAAATTTGCTGATAATATCAAGGTTTTAAGTATTGCTGGTTGTGAAGAGGATTCTGCTGTTTTACAAGAGGATTTAGATCATTTAGTAAGTTTGGCAAATAAATGGTAGGTGTGTTTTAATTATAATAAATGTGACATACTGCATATGGGATATCATAATTTGAATTATATGTATAATTTGGATGGGAATAACCTTAAGAGTGTTTTGAAAGAATAGGCTGTAAAGAAAGGTTCATAAGTCTCTTAAGTCATCCAAGCAATGGTGGGGCAAATAGCATTTTAAGTTGTATCTGTAGAAATATTGAATACAATTTAAAGAGGTTATAATTTTATTGTATAGGTCATTAGTTAGGCCACATTTGGAGTATTGTGTTCAGTCTTTGGCTCCTTATCTTGGGAAAGACAGTGAATTATTGGAAAAAATTAGAGGAGGGTTACTAAAATGGTACCTTGAATGAACTTTCCTTGTTGTCCCTAAACATTGTTATGTTACCTTGCTAGACAGCAAGGTTGTTAAAATGTTTGGTTTAGATTGATTGTGGAACAGATGAAGGAAAGTTAACAATTGGAAGTGAATGAAATGAAATGAAAACTTGTAACAAAAAAAAATTGATGGTTAGCCCAACTTTCTCTTAAAACTGAAATAATATTTATATATATACCTGCCAGAATACAATGGTGAAAGATTTTTGATATATGGATAGGCCAGAATCTTGGTAGATAATGCAGTATATTAGGTGCTTTGGGTGAAACCAACACTTGGGCTAGTAGATATGAATTTTGTTCTCTTGAATGGAGAAGTTACTCTTTGACTATCTTGAAGGTTTTGCTTTCTGAATAATGGTGGTAGTTGCCAGTTTTGTTTATGGTATCAGCATTTTGGCCAACTAGCAAAATGATGTTCTACAGTAGTTATAGAATGTTAGCCAGATCAACTCCAAGAAGAGTGCGTGAGGGTATTATGAGAGGAGGTCCCAGTAACCCCATGTACCCAAGTAGTGTTTCGTGGGTTACTATGAACAATTTAATATGTCAGTGCTAGAGCCCATATGTTAAATAGGCTGTTTCTTGTTCAGAAAGCAAGCAGCATGAAATGCCACTGTTTTTCTGCAATTATGCACATGGTCATAAGCATGGTAACGAAAGAGTAAATAACCAGTGCTAGAATTATATTCACCATGCTTCTTCCTAAAGTAAAAATATGAATAGTGTCCCTCGTTGAAAATTGTGCAAATACTCTAAACTGAATGCAGCAGCAACAATGCAACATAAGTACAGGCAAAACGTGTTTAACTAAACAACTTTTGTGTTGCCCCAGACCACTACAGATATGGATAGTGCTAAATAATACAACATATGTTAAAGGATGGAATTGTTCACATTCCAGAGAGTTCTTGATCATCTTCCATAGTTTTTACCAAGTTCTTCAGCAATTTTAGATGGATGAATGAAGTAACTTGTTTTGGCACATTTTTATTACCATAAACAAATGTATATCTGAATGCATTAGAAAGTCCCAGTAGGTTTAGTGTGATAGACCTGGTATCTGGACGCTGACAAGTTGAACTAGGTGGCTTGTAAGAGTTTTGAGTCATGCTATTCAGACTTTTTAACACACACTATTTTCAGAAGCTAATGGAGCTTACACTGAATGTACTGCAGTGAGAGAATTGCCCGTTATATTTCAACAACACATTGGAGTTTGGTTGAACATTTGATTCTGCAGCTGATAACCTGAAAATAGATTTCTGTGGATAAAAAACAGACAATTTCAAAACTTAAACCTGGAAAGTATGTCTTCATGCTCATGGAAGTATAATTTCTCTGTAATATTGCTAGTTGCAAAGCTATATCTATGGGTCCTGATAAAATAGCAGTAGTGTGAGATTAGCCTCAACCTGTGACCAAATAAGAAGTCTGTAGTTTTCTGTTGTATTCTGATTGCCTCTTCATTGTTAGAAGAACATTTGAAACTTTAAATGGATGATAAAATGATAGATAACAGCACTGCAAGAGTGATTTAATCACATATTACCTAGGCCTATGACATGATTAGAGCATTCAACAAACAGATAATGTTCAAATTGTCACATTGTCTGTTTGTTGAATGCTCTAATCTTAAACATCATAGAAAGTTGAAATCATTCGTTCCATAGCATTGAGAAGCCACACAATAAAAGATTCCACAAGTGGATCAATGTAATGATTAGAGCTTCAGGAGCTCTGGATAGAACAGCTGAAAACCCAAATCTAACCTGAGTGTTCCTTGCTATGCAGTGTGATGAAACATGGTACTTAATTAGTTCAGACTGAGGAACATAGCAGGGATGACCATAAATTGTTACACTCATACGAACAGTTACAGATGCGGCAAGGTGTATTGTACTATTATTATAAACATCAGGTAGTGGTTTTCAATGCATGTTACAGCTAGTGGTCCTAAAGCTATGAGACACAAGATTCACCAGACTTTGTGCAACAAAAAGACTAGAAAGCACTAAGACATTATGTGTATTAGTGCTAACATTCAGTTGCAATTCTTCTGGCCATATTTGAATTAAGACATTCATTGCTGATGTGAACACCACATGGTATGTATCACCCAGAGAAAATGCTGGCTTGATGAAGGGGAAATTTCAGCAAAGAATTGTTGTTTCTCCTCTTTAAAGAAAAGTTCTGGATATCACTAGTGCATGGGAATAGAATGAGGTCACCTGTATACTCTTATGATCATGACTATTTCACAAAGTGGGTCAAAGTTGCTTATTCTTTTGTTGATATGGTTGATTTGGTGGTGGTTTTAAATGTGAAGCACCTAAGGACATATAAAGGATATGAGAGCTACCTCTAACAGCTAACTTTTAAGGATAATTGCCTTCTCACAGTTGGTTATAAAAAGTGAAAGGCAGTTACCCTTAAATTTCTTTAAAGTAGAAATGAAACCGCTCTAACATTTCTGCTAATTAAACTCCAAACCTCCACCATTACAAAATTACATTAAATAGAACTATAAGATGTTAAATAAAACAAGAATCCCTACATTAAAAGCTCTTGTATAGTTCTTACTACCAACCTCATCCATTTATATTGAAAATTTATTTAAGTATAATGCAGGAATGCTGAGACAAACCCAGCTACTTGAAATACGTCTTTCTTTCACAGTTTACTGAGTAAAATTATCTTCTTACACCCTTGTGCAAATTAATTGAAACAAGATGGAAAATTACAATTTTTTCATTTTTTTTGCATTTTATTTCCGAGAATCCAAAAATTACAAATTAATACATGATATGACTGTCATTATTTTTCAGAAGATCATTAATCAGCTTTGGCATTGAGTCCACGAGTTGACTGCAATCTTTACTAATTTTTGGACTGCGGTATCACACCTCAATTATGGCCTCAATTAGCTTATTTTTCATAATACAATCTTTTCCCTGAAGTCTTTCTTTACAAATCTCAATAAGATTTAAGTTTGGAGAGTTTCCAGGCAAGTCCAGCACCTTTATTTGTGTTGTAGTCATAAAATTCTTCACAAGTTTCGATGTGTGGCATGGAGTCAGATCTTGCTGAAAAATGCGAGATCCATCTGGAAATCTCTTTGTCAATTCTGGAACGACTCTTCTCTGCAAAACTTCGATGTACTGTGGTCCTTGCATCATACTTTCTATGATATGTAAGTCTCCGATGCCATAGTAGCTGAAAAAGCCCCAAAACATCTTCTTCAAGGGATGTTTTACGAACTGATTGATGTGAGATTCTCAAAGTTTCTCACCTGGAGATCTGCGAACATGCAAACTTCTTTGACCCTGTATGAAGAAATGAGTCTCATCACTGAATAACACCTTCCTCCATTGTTCTTGCATCCAGTTCTTGTATTTCAGACCCCATTGATACCATTTTTTCTTCATTGAGTTGGTAAGAAGTTGTTTTTTGACTGGTCTCCTTGCCTTTCTAACGCAATTTTGAATGACGTAATATTTCTCAAAATTCCATCATATATCCCAGAAATAGACCAACCGTACTGCAAAACACAGCTAATGATGATGTCTGTGTGAAAAAAATGACTATTAAAGGAAATCAGCAGTCCAGCGAGCCTACACCAGCCGCCATGCTGAAAATATTGTAAAATGACCATTTGTTTCAATTAATTTGCACAAGGGTGTATAAGTCAAAGTAACTAATGGCCTCTTTAATTTATTTTTATAAGTTATTTTTCCTTTATTGATTGCTAAGTTCTAAGATATTTTTACAGATTAGTAAAAAGTAGTGTAATGTATTTCTTTGAATGTCTGTTGTTATAGTTGTTATCTTCCAGTTTATTTTTAATAATAAAATATTATCCATGAAGAAATTATATCTATTACAGACTATTAAAAACATTATTAATTGAGATATAATATCTTGTAACATAATACACATGAAATAACATTGAATTCTCTTCTTTTCTTAAAAAATAGTCAACCACACAGTGCCTTCTACAAAAGTAATGCCTAAAGTTTAATAATTAGCATGGACATCATTATTATTATTATTACTTCCTTCTGTTGCATGTTTTGTTGGATATATTAAGTTTAGTGTAAAGCTCATATTATTTTTAGATATTAAATCATGTATACAATGGAAAGTGTAAATGTTAAAAGAATTAGTCTGCTTTATAAATGTGTTTTCATGAAAGAATAGATAAAGGTTGGCCATAGTTAGAGAAATTAATTCCCATTGGAATATTTACTGTTTGCTTATATACTTGTTCATTACAAGTAATATAACTGTTATAAATACAGAATTGGAGCATATTTGCATATTGAATTCAAGTGAATTTAAATTTGAGTATGGTTATTTCATTATTTATAAATTTATCAAACAGATCATTGAAAATCCTAATCAGATCTTTTAGGGCTGTTACAATATACAGTGTAGTAAAGTCGTATGTAAAAATAGAACTGGCAGTTTTAAAGAATTTAAATTATTTAAACATTGCAAAACTGGAATTTTATTTGAAAACAACGTTTTCATTTTTTCAAACAAGTTATCTAGAATATTGTTTAGTATTATGGAGACAGATTTGATAATTGTTTTTATAGAATTAGTAATAAATCTGAACTTCACAGGATTTTTATGCAATTTTAAAATTACATATAAAAAGGAATATACATTGATAAATAATCTGCATGGATATTCCATTTTTAATGTCCTTTAAATTAGTTTTTTTTTAAGTACTTTAAGTAAAAGTATTTGCAATATTTATTTTGTTATATAAAATGTGTGCATATAATATCTTACACAGAAAACCAAAATTACATTCAGGTGTATTAATGAGGGTAATAATAAACTGTTTTTGAATTCATTTTATTTTTAAAGATGTTGATAAATATAGCTAGTTTATAATGAGATAAGTTTAAGGTTCTTTATTAATTCTTTGTGGAATTAATAAAATATAATTTCCATTCAAAAAATAAACATGGTGGGTGATATGGTTGTTTACTTATTTTAAAAATATAATTATCAATATTTTCTTTAAATCTTTTAAGATCTTACTTTTTTGTATTTTAAAATTATATATATGTCAGTATATATATAGTCTGTGGGGGGAACTGACACAAGCAGTGACATTTAGATATTAATGTTGTGAACAATTGTGTACATTTATGGTAACCAGCTGGGGTTGTTTCCTTTTATATGATTTTTAAAAAAAAACAAAATGCCCATAAAAACAGCAAACCACAAAATGTGAAACCATAAATTTGCATGTATCTCCTCATGGACCCAACAAATCTTCATGCCAAATATGGTGAAGATCCACTAACTGGAGTAAAGTAGTGGTAAAAAACCCTGCAAAAACACTCACAGTAACTGCAAAATTGAAAATTTGTGTGTATTTTCCCATGAACCTCCATACCAGCTTTGGTGAAAATCCATCCACATCTTGCAAAGTTTTTATGTGGATATACAAGAGAAAGTGCTATTATATTTATAAAATGATGCCATTGTATTAGATCCACATGTGACATATCTGCTCTCTGAGAATGGAGAAAATATTCTCCTTAATAGAAAAGGGAGGTTCAGTGAGAAAATCGTGACCCCTATTGCAAATCTACATGCACACAGGATAAAAAATTCATGAAGCTGAGAGTTTCACATCACATAATAAAGTTTTTCCAGTAGTATTTAAGGAAGAGTTCCATTATTAGTATAACTGGTCACATGAGATAATAAAAATGAACAAGTTCAAGAGATGTACTTAGAAAGAATTATTGCTAATTATTGTTTGATATTATTCTTTGTATAGAGAAGTAGTTTAATTCTTAAATATTGGGGTATTCTTTGGTGAATTTTTATTTTTCTGGTTCTTTTTACTAATTTCTTTGATAGTTATTGAAAATTAGTAATTTTTTGTAAGTGATAAAATTTATATTCTAGTTGTTTAAAAGTTTTTTAAATTTCGTTTCTGTTGTTATACTTAATAAATTCTTTTCATTTAACTTTCGGTATAGGAAGATTTTGTTTGGTACATTGCAAGGTAGGTATGGAATGTATAATTTCTGCAAAATATTAGTATTTTATATAACTTAGTTTTGTTTGTTATTTGCAAAACAATTTATTCTCCAAAGTGTCATCTTGGTAAAATTTGGGATATAGATTGTGTTTTATAATCATAGTTAAACTGGCATTTAATTTTTTTTTCTAATGCTTCAAATTTGTTGATATGTTGGATTTTTAAATATTTACATAATTAAATAGTTTTTGATCTTCATAATAAATATTACATTCTAAGTTGTAAAAGTAATAATAAATAATAAGCTAGAAGGTTCTTTTTGTTTGAAACTTCCACTTCAAAATCATATAATAAGCTAACAGATTTTTTTATTTGAAACTTCCAGTTCAGATTCTGTTGCATGGGTTTTCCCTCAACGACAAAGGTTATTTACTTATGCCCAATCTTAATTACAGTGAGGAAGTTTGTAATGATAAAAAAATCAAAACTGAGAAAGGTACCATTAGCACAAATGGTGAGAATAATGATCAAGAAACTATCACTGAAATAGAAATATGTTCAGAAAAACCTTTGGAAGTTTGTAAAGCTGAGGGGACTTCATATCCAAAATTAGAAGTAAGTCCTGTTTATATATTGAGATCTTTTGTTATTAAATATGTTTTCTTTTCCAAAGATTTTAAACTTGCTGATACATTGGATAGACTGGCAGAAAAAGCTTGCTATGATAATTGCTATTTGTTTTAATTAATCAGCATTGAAGTTTTTTAAAGAAACTTAAGAATTATTTTAGTGTTTCTTGGATTATAATACAGAAATTGATTAACTAAATATTTAATGGTTTTAAGTGTTATTTATTTAAACAGAAACATCATGATTTAAGATAGATTTAGTTTTTCCATTTTTCACTGCAAGTTGGAAGAAAAGTTCACAGATTCTATAAAACAGATTTCTAACTTTTTGCTTTATAATAATTTTACTGTTATTTAATTTTTTTACCAGTTGTTTAGCATATATAGCATAGTTACTTTGCACCATAAAACACCAAACAACAACATCTAATCTAACCTTTTGCATCTAATATTTAATTGTCAGGTTAAACATGAAAGGTTATGTTATAATTTACTTCTGCTTTATGATAGTTTCATGATTTTCTTTCTGTATTATAAAAATACAAGTTAAATCATGACAAAATATTATGATTTAGATTCAGTGTTTTACAAGTAATTGCAGTGTGTACATATTCCATGTATCTGTAGAGTAATAAATAATGAAAACACACTTTAATGTCACAGATAAGATTAATTACATTTCTATTTAAAACAAATTGCAACTATGGTTAGAAATAAGTATCAAGTTAGTCAGTTTATTAATTTGCATTATTTAAATAGGTAAAGTTAAAAATAATATTAAATAAAGGTTTGAGTCATTTTAATATTTTGCACCCTCCTGCCATGCTCATTGTACTTAACTAAGCATGCAAATAGATGGCAAATTTATTTCCTTGGTGGACATAATAAATATAAATAAAACTCAAGTTTACAAGCATTGCAGGTTACAAAAACATAGCATATCTATTAAAAATTAAAAAGAAACTATACTTTCCAATATATCTTCCACTCACAAAATAGCTTTTGCTGATCTCTACTACTTTCTGTATTTTACAGTTTTCACTTACCTCTAGCTTTGATACTCCCACATAGTTTGCTATGTGGTTGAGCTGCACAGTAGTATGTATATAAGTATGTAACAACCTTCCATGAACAAGAGCGTGACATACCCTCCTAGCATAGCTGACTTCCTCTGTGTAATAGAATCAATCTTCACTTTTCTATTTTGTGTGATTATGGTCAGATATTGTGCTTGTTTTTTGTTTGATTTATTTTATAATGAATTGCTGGTGTTCTTGTGACTTTAACTTTCGTTTCAACTTCAATATTTTTTCTTTTAATATACTATTGTTTAACCAATTTTGTTTAGTTTAATAATGGATTTATATTAACTTCATTACATTTTTTTTCTATAGCATGTACTTGCCACTCGTGCAGTACTAGGAATTCTCAATTTCAAATCATGGCTTCTAGTACACCTGAAATTGTTGGTTACTAACCTGTTACAGCTTCAGGTTGGACATTATTGGCTGAGGCTAGTAAATGACTTCCTTTATATGGGCTGGGTCAATCTCCTGCACATCAGTTAGTTTTCTCCTTCACAAAGGAGTTGGAACAAGATGAAAGCCTTTTTTCTCCCCCTTCTCTTGCAGTGTAGCCTTGGTTTCAGACCATGGAGATGTTTTAATGTCTGTTCCTGGATTTGGTATCAAGGTTTGTTCTGTTCTGTTTTTGTTTTTCATGTGTTATGATCCATACTCTTCTCTTGTAAAGGAAACACCAAATAATGTATATTTTATCCTCCTCCTGACATCAAGGTCTACACTGAGCATTTCGCCAATCAGTTATGATCTGAAATTAGCATACTGAATCCACCACATACTTTACCACACTATTGTTTTATGAATCACTTTATTGACAATCAGCAGTCAAGTTTGCTAATCCTCCTTTCAGGATCAAAATCCAATACCTCTGTGCACTTTTCTCATACCTTCAACTAATCCTGACTACTCAGCTATGTTACCTATTTTCCATTCACCTTTTGTCTAAGTCTTTCAGTTGTCTGTCTGAGAGGTTTGCATCAGTTTTGCATCATCCCCCTTCTCTCCACATTGTCAAACCTAGAGTGGACTATACTTGTTTACACACATCCTTCTTATCCCTATCTATACATTTGTCTCAACCCTTTCTAACTACTGCCCCTTTATCCTGCTCCCCTTATCAATTTCCTCCTCATGGGTCATTTCATCACAGTGTACTATTGGTCACTGACTGCCTGCACACTGCCAACAGTACTGGTAACTATCCCATGGGGTTGGATTTCACTGGGGCCAAACTGACTCATCTTGCAAGCATCTGAGAAACTTTAACCACAGACTCTCAAGTTCTTCAGGTCTTATCAGATGAACTCTTCATTTACTTTCTCTCCCTTCCTCTCTTATCTCTTTTCTTGTTTTTCTCCTTCCCCTTAGGACCCATTGATCATTATCCAAATGGAATTTTTGTGCAGCCTCTCAGGATCTTCTTCTCAAGGGCACTATAAAACAGGTAGTTTGTTCTCTAACAGGTTTCTATTTATGTTTTTCATGTTATGCAAACACAACAGAGATTGGCATCCCTTTATTGACCTTTCCAGTCTGAATAATTATATGGAGGCTCTTTACTTCACCTTGGAATTTTTATCTGTTTTTTTCTGTGGGAATTTACTCCTACTTTTTGGAGGACAAAGATAGACATGTCTGATGCTTATCTTCAAACCCCTGTAACCAAAGCATTCTGTTGATATGTTTTCACCATATCCACAAATAATGTGTATATCAGTTCTGGGCTCTAACAGTGGGGCTAGCATTGCCCCCCCCCCCTACATTTTTTATTGGGTGGTCAAAACCTTTGCCCATTTTTCCATTTTCATGGGCATTGTTTCCACCATTACATTGAGGACTGACTCCTCCCAGCTCCATCTCTTTTAGCTTCTTCCACCCACACACAGTTTCCACAGGGAATTTCCTTAGAGAGGATAGCTAGTGAAGGTGAAGAAATCGGTTCTCCCCTAACACAATACCTTGTTCATTTTGGGATGTTCTTTGATACCAATCTGATTTGAGCCCAGCCTTCTCTCCTTTGTGTTCAGTGGAGCTTTCGATTCAGAAAGTGCAATCATCCTCTATTCTCCCTATGCAAGAGGTTCTTCTTCTTTAGAGAACTTTGATTTCCTTAAAGACTCTTATTCCCCTTGCCTGTGCCTGTGTGTTTTCTCTTAAGTTGGTTCTTAATGACCAGCAAACCTCACCAGGGATCCTTCAGATTACTTCCCTTCACACACATATTTCCTGATGTCTGGACAAGAACACCATTTCTCTCTTCTTCCTCTTTGTCTAAATGCACACTTTTTTATGGATATTTCTCTCTGTCATGCTGAAGGGACACATTACAACACCCAAGAAGGTTTGGGCCTTTAATCTTTACTCAAGTTGAATTTCTATATCAGTCATCTGGACCTCCTTACTATTTTTTTGAGCAATGGATCATTTACTACCATCTCTGAAGAACATAATGGTAATGATCAGTTCCAACAACTCAAATGTTGTCTCTTAGATGACATGGAAAGGAAGCACCCAGCACTCAGATGCTTGCAAGATGGCTCACAGCCATCACAATCATTGGCTTACTTATCACATCTCAGATTCTCTCTACATAGTGGCCCTTAAAACCACAAATATTGAGCTGGCTATGCTCTCGGTTGGGTACACCCCAACTGTATGATTTTGCCATTAACTTGAATCCCAAACTTCCACTATTTTAGTCCCCTATTCCATATCCTTTGGCTTTGGCAATAGCACTCTCAGGAAGGATTGAGAGCATTCTACATTTATGCCTATCCCACAATCAGTCTTCTTCCCAGAATCCTTTTCATTACACAGCCATATGATGGTTTTATTGCTTTAAAATTTTTACATGTTCTACAGTAATTCCTGTATGCTGAATCTGAAAGTGATATCTATTTTTCTCCATCACATACAAAGTTTACATCAAATACCATATGTACTTTCACATAAGAGAATCATTTTCTTTGAAATTGGGTTATATTTGTTATGTTTAAAGTGTTCACAACCACTGACTATAGATTTTGTTAGATGAATTGTAACGTGAGAGCCTTATCAGTCATTCTAGAACCACTAGTATATAAACAATTAACAGGCTGCATGGTGTGTCATTTCTGGGTAGTAATTGTTTGTCCATGCACTTTGATGTTATTTTTTTGCATTTTAATATTATTTACCAATTACCTTGGTAACGAGGTGTTTATATGATCATAACATATTCTGTATATTTGTAGTAAGTTTGATGTAAAGAAACGAAGGCAAATCATTACAGAAGTCATCAAAAAAGCATATTATGAGTATTTTGGAATAAAGCTTGCAAACAAATAAAAATTATGGGCTCCAAACAAAATTTGCACCATTTGTGTCAAAGAGTTGAGACAGTTAACTAAAGAAAAAGTCTTTGCCTTTTGAAATTTCAATGGTCTGGTATGAGCCTATATACCACATAGATGACTGCTGTTTTTGCTTATGTAACATCCAAGGCTACAACACTCTAATAAATCAAAGTTAACATATTAATAGATTTTATAAATGATTTACTCAGTTAGTTACAACCCAGCAATTTCAAAGTCTGTGTCATTATTTATTAATTTAGGTTAAAATTTAAGAGAGTTACATCCCTCTGATCCCTCCTCTAGGTCTTTATTTCCTTACACAAGACACCCTCTGTGTCAGTGATAGATTTAAGGTTTACTTTCCTCTGGTAGACAGAATACCAATAATCCATTGGTATATATAAGAAATCCAACAAATAACAACATGAAGTAATACATTTACAAAGTTATAAGTGTAAAAACCATGTACAAAACACTAAATTAACACTTTAGTTAATACTAAGGTACCCAGAGAGTTTGCAGTGAGTGCTGCCAGCCAGTTTCCTACTCTCTTTAAAGTTTAAAGTTAGTGACAATAGCAGATAGCCTTAGTAGTTTTGCTGTAGCAAAGATGAGGCCAACAATTTTGGTGGCAATGTGAATTGAACCCAAAACTCTTAAAATGTGAGGCACCCTCAACTTCCCTCTAAATCACCAGGTTATGCTGACTCAGAACTGAATAAACTTGAAGTGAAAACAAAAAACAGCTTCTAACACTAAAATCAGTTTTGATACCCTTACTTGGCAGAGCACAAGTAGCACATTTCATAGCTCTGTGCTTAAGAACAAATATAATGTTGATATTTAAATTACTTGGATAGTGGAATAATCAAAAATAGTAATAAACTGAAACTCTAATATCAATTTTGTGATTATTTTCATGTCAAGTGATTTAATTGTAATTTTAATAATTAATTGTTAGAATAATCAAAAACAGTAATAATCACAATAATTTATTTTGAGTAGTTTATTATTTACATGACACTAATCCATTTATGCCATTTTGCATATATATTTCTCTGTAAGTGGGTTTTCTCGACATCACTAAATACATGTAATTGCTGCTCTGAAGTAATCAGCTAGATTCATTAATTAATTGTGTTACTAAATTCTATTTTTTGTAGTAACAGTATGTTATTGTAACAGGTAAGGTCAATTAAAATGTTCTTGTAGTGTGTTTTGCATTTAATTCTCATTTCAAAAGCTGCTTCACTTTATATCGATAGAAAAATCCCCAAAGGAGCAGAATACTACATCTGAAGAAGAAATCCCAGAACTCAATGAGAACAAGAAAGATGAAGATTTAAACAATGTGTGTGCATGTATATTAAAATGTAAATAATTTTTATGAAAATTTTATTGGTAATAAAATCAAGTAGGTTAATTATGACTTATGTGAAAATATTTTATAATCATAAAAAATATTCAAAATGTCAGACAAATTTTTCATTTCTCAGTGTATAGAAAATTTAAAATTGCTGAATGTTGAATGCTATAAAAAAAATACTTTAACATTTTGTGTCAGCATTTGTATATTAAATAAATTAATAATTTTAACATACTCAAAATCTGGATCAGCAGTCATTAGGACTGCTTTTTATGAAACTAAATAAAATTTATAAAACAACAAAAGTGTAAAGGGCTTGTTGCTAAGATTTACACTATGGAACACAAATTTTATTCCTGGATAGTATGTGCTATTTCTTAATTTTTTATGTCATAAAAGTAGGGAAAATGGCCATTATTCCCTTCAAGCTTTGCTTTTGTGATCTGGATAATGAAATTTAGAAATTAACTTATTTTCTATGTGAAAACTGGCAAATTTGCACATTTTCATTTACATAAAGTCTGAATAAAAACTATATGAATCAAGGTTTACATGTATTTATATTAAAGTTATACAAAAATGTTTAGAATTGAGTATTTTTCGAGATTTGTGACTATAATGTAAATCACTTTCATGTGTCAGCCCCAAATATAGTCTCCCATTCATGTTTTGTTATATGCTCCCAAATCACAAAGCAAAGTTTGAAGAGAAAAATAGGTCTTTTTTCCATTTACTTTAGGCATAAGCAATTAGGAAATAATACTTTCTGAACAAGAAAAAGTAAACATTTTGTTACATAGTGTTATTATTTAAAATTTAACAGTAGTTTACTTGATGTGATTTAGGTTAAATTTTAAACATTAATTAAGTAGTTAAAAATTCTAGCAATCAAAATAATGTTTATTGATGTATAGGACATTAAAATGGGTAATAAATTCTAACAGTTTGTTGTAGAAGGCAAGATAAGTCCTTTTTAACAAATTAGTTTATGTAACCTCTGCAAGAAAAAGGTTTGTCAATATAAAGATTCATGAGAGTAAATGTTTTTGCATCAATACAAAACGTTTCCACCTTTAACAACAGTTCATGTTGTTAACATGATTAAAGTGAATGCTTATGAGATTCTAAAAACATCTGACTAAAATATCTTTCCTTTTACTCCAAAAATAATGTTAAAATTATGATAAACATGGAAGAAGTTGAATACATCATAAATTGTTCATAACACATTTTCATCTTTAGGATGGAAGGGAAATAAAGATTAATAAGGACAAAACTGACTCTTTATTCAAATATCAAAAGCTAGATATTGTTTTCAATCTTATTAAGTGTTTTATATAGTAACACATACAACACAAAACATGTTTTAGTTTTATTTGTAAGTGCAAAGTTATCATATCAAAATAACATATCAGCAAATAAAGTTGCTATTATGATTCAGATATGTTTTGATTTCTTATGTCAGTATTGCCTGATGAGGTTGCTGATTTCATGGGTCATCTAAATTGCTAAACTCAGCCTAATTTTCCAACAGTCCATGAACAATGAATAAATTTATTTAAAAGCAAAACTATACAGATTTGAGGGTTTCTTCAGTGTTTCATATATTATTTTTTATTCCATTCAAGATGTTTTGTGTATTAAAATATCCAGAAAATTGAAGAGAATACAAATGAGAGGGCACATCAGAACTGAGTATGCCACAAGGGTGAGTTCAAAGAGTTGTACAAAGACAGTCAGGAAAGTCAGCAGGAAAATTTGATATCTACATCTTGGCATAAGTATAAATTGATGTTCATTGTCACAAGTATGTATTAATAAATGGGTAATGTGGATACATCTCCTTTTAGAGTGAAGTTAAAAATGTTGTTCTTGAAGTTTGAGAAAAAGACAGTTGTATAATTTTGCTTTTGTTTGACAGTGATTGTAAGTGTAAATCTGTAAGCAAGTGCCCAAGCATGACTTAGTGGTTAGTGTGCTGAACTGTGAACCTATTGTTTGAGTTCCTTTTCTTGTAAGTTATGCTTTACACTTTTGGGTTGTGGAAACGTTATAAGGACATTGATCAAACCTCATGTTGAAAAAGAATATCTCAAGAGTTGATTGTGGATTCTGCTGATCAAATACTGACCGTCTAGTTCTGTGGAGTGCAAAGTGTAGGGGCATGCCACTTAATGAAGACATGGAGAGTTGAAGTTAGTGGGCACAGCATAGGAATTATATTTGAAAGTGCAAATTTAAAAATAAAGTTGTAGAAATGATCATACAAATATAAATACTTTTAAATAGTATAGTAACAATAATTATTCTGAAAAACTTTAAATGTACAGTATATACTCAAATGTGTGATTGCATAGACCTGCAATTTTTCTATCACATCAGGATTTCGTACAAATCTGAAAAAAAACCAATAAAGATCAAATTATTATTTTTTTATCCCAATGAACATTTCTTTATTATTAAGTTTGTTATGTCTGAATCCTAGAACTATCAATAAGACTTTATGTTGCAATCTTTAGCCTATGGTTGTCAACAGTTTAAGGGTAACAAAATGTGACCTGATTTCAATGAAAATGATTTACTTATGTAAAAGTACATATGATGTGAAAAATCTGTACAGGATGGGGAAAAATTGATATTATTTTTAGATTCAGTGTACAGGAATTACTGTAGAATATGTAAAAATGTCAAGACAATAAAACCATTGCAGGCCTGTCTTATCAGTATTTCCTTACTCAATCATTTAATGATCATTCCTCATTTTCATACAAAACATTTATATTCTCTCCATTGGTTCTTTTCACTTGGACTGGGAATGACCAAGGTTGATATTTCAAATGCATTTTTTCATATCCTCAACACTTTGTTCTTGAGATGTTTTCTTCACTTCATCCATTTGGATCATGTATTCGAGTTAGGGATCTTCAATTTAGAATTGCGTTGGCCTCTTGCCCCTTCAACTGCATAGCTGCAGCCTTCAATTGCCACCTACATTACTAAAGGAATGATTGGCCTTTCCTGTCCTATTCATGAGAAGAGTCTTTCCTTTGTACTTTCTATTTTTGAGGAAAGTTACCTGTCTGGGGTAGCTCATCAAAACTTCCAATTCTTTTTTCTCTCTTTTAACTGATATCTTGTTCATGTGTAAATTTTATTCCTTTTTCAGCTGTATCCCATCATTCATTCACATGTGGACTCTGAAACTTCTATCCATCGGGATGTGTACCTCATTTACTCAAATGGTATGAGAAGTTTAATTGCTATTTGGGATCATTACTCTGCTAGAACCATTTATCCCTTTGGGTCATGCACATATGCACCTCTTTGCATGATCTTTGCATGACCAGTGTAATCACTCATGAGAACTTTTGACCAAAATGGCTTACCTGTCTCTTTTTTTACTCAGTGATCTGTGTTGTTAGCTAGACTAATCCAATACCACAACCAGTGTTCCAGTACCTCCACTCAAACTGGACGTACATTTTTACTGATGCTTCCTTCTCTGTTTGGGGAGCATCTCTGAATGGCATTCTTACATTAAAAACATGGACCCATGATGAGCCTTCTTCTTGTTGATTAATTACTGATGATCCATTCCAACAACTGCACAGTTGTTTTCTCTCTTATTTACCAAGAGGGTACCCAATCTAGGACCCTTACTTTGCAACCCTCCAACCTTCTTTACTGGGCCAATTCCCAATAGATTCACCTAATTATAAGCCATGTGCTAAGAACTATGAACTTTGTTGTAGACTGCCTTTCTCAGCTGGACTGTGTCTTGCCCACAGAATGATCTCTGCACCCTAGTGTTTCCTGGTGATTGTGCCATCAAGGCAGGTTATCTTAATTGCAAGATAAGGCCATACATTCCAAACCCTCTCAGATGTTTCCATGTCAGTGGTTCAGTCACTCAAAGACGTTAGGTTCCTTGACATGTGCTTGTTGTGGTGGCAAGGACCAGGATGCCTGTGAATGTGAATTGGAACCTCATTGCATTAATTGCAATGGTTCTCACCCATCCAATTTCGTTTTGCCCTAAATGGTTGGAAGAAAACAGTTCAAAACATTACTTACTCTGAGGCTTGAAAGTTGCTGTCCACCACTTCATCTTGAACGCATGCTGCTGCACTTCATTCTACTACTACAGTGGGAGTGCAGACAGATCTCTTTGTGCCTTCAAATGAAAAGTTTTTAACCTCTATGGTTAAAAAAGTTGATGAATTAACTTCAACCCCCATCTCTGTCCCTAATATACATTCAAGCAAACCCAAAGATCTTCTTCCTTTGGTTCCAGGTATGGGAACTTCCTCGAGAACATCTTCTCCCACCCCAAGATGCAAAATGATCAATCATTTGTTCATGTCCTCAGTCACTGGAATCTCTTCAAACAACAAAGGCCTGCCCAATTGACCCAGGACAGAATCCATGGAGGTCGACAGACCTCCCTCGAATAAAGAGAAAAGATGTGGTTTTAAACAGAAGTGCTCTCCATCCAATTTGCTGGCATATAAATAAAATTGGCCACCTTGATACAATGGAATTGTTGAGGTTTAAGTTCTAATTTGGATGGCATCAAAGCACTGATTGCTTCATACCTTCCTTATGTCTTTCCTTACAGGAAACATTTCTGGAACTTGCTGATACAGTTATCTATTGGCAGTTTTCTTTGTACAGAAATGACAAGCTGTATGATGAATGAGTGCATGGAGGGGGCACTGTTGGTTGATCAGCATGTGCCTACACTGTCTTTGCCACTTAATTCCCTTGGAGGCCATAGCCATCTCTATTTTCTTGGATGGTACCATCACTGTTTGTTCTCTCTACCTGTTACCTGGAGAGATCTATGATCAATCAGACCTTGATGATCTCATTGAAGAGTTGCCATTTCCCTTTTTAATCCTGAGTAACTTTAATGGACGTCATTCCCTCTGGGGAAGTGCTGATATTGATGGGAGGGGTCACCCTGTAGAGCGTATGCTCTCTGATCACAACCTTTCTCTTTTTAATACTGGTTCTTATACTTATTTTCATGCACCTAGTCTGCCCTTTACTACTATTGATTTCTCAATTTGCTCTCCTTCTCTATTCTCCCACTTTTCACGAAGGCTTGACAATAACCCAAGAGGCAGTGACCATTCTCCTATAATTTTGAGAGAAACTGGACATGGTAGATGCCACCTGACCCATGTGCCCCAGTAGAAGCTGAATCAAGCAAACTGGTCCTTTTTCACTGCTCTCACAGGACTTGACCCTGCCATTCTCTGTAAGCCATCAGTAAAAGACTGCGTGGCAGCAGTGACTGACTGTATTATACAGACAGCTGCTCATTGTATTCCTAAAACCTCAACACGTTTTCTATAATATCCTCATTCTTGGTGGAATCCTGCCTGTCACATGTTATGGAAGGCTCAAAAAACAGGCCTGGGATTTTTTCGTAGGTATCCCACACTCTTGAACCACATCGCTTTCCAGCAGGCCTGTCCACATGCTCAGCAGGTAAGATGTAAAATCCAGAAGGGATCTTGGATTAAGTTCACAACCAGCATCTTTAATACCACTAGTTCCAAAGTCATATAGTACAAGACTTGAAAGGTTAGTGGGTAATACAATTCTTTCCCCATCTCAATCTTGCTCACTGATAGCTAGAGAGTAGTTGATACCTGGAGCATTGCTGGCACTCTATATGAAAGCTTCTGCCAGGTATCTAGCACCTCTTCTTCATCATTCACCTTCCTAGCCATCAAGACTCAGGCAGAGCGATCACTTCTTTCCTTTCAAGCTGATTGTCTCTGTGACTATAATTTCCCCTTTACACTTGTGTAACTCAAACTGGCCCTTCATCGGTCTGGCAGTACATTGGTCGGACCTAATGATTAACACTACAAGCTGCTGCTCTATCTATCTCCTCCTTCTCTTGCTATTCTTCTGAGTGTTTTTAACTGAATCTGGCAGGAGAATATTTTGACAGTGCTTCACCAAGGACCACCTGATTTAACTTGAAACTTCAATGATGCCTGGAATTCCTTGAGAAGGCTATTGCATTTTGCATATTGGTTTTGTATTTGCCATCATATCTCTCAACACTTTCCTGTTCTTTCCACAAAAAATTAATGCATTAAAAAATTAATGCCGTTACTGGACAACCCCACTACAGTTGCAAATGGACTCTATGTTTTCGAATTTTACATCTCGTGTCAATCATCGAATATGAGGTATATTGAGCAGCAGCTACAGACTGGCCTCAGTCACTTTCTTAAGTGGACCACAGCAAACAATTTTAACTTCTCTCTTTCTCTAAAGTTATTTGCATGCACTTTTGCTGCCTACATGGTATTCACCCTGATCCTGAACTTTGTATTGGTGAAGTTGAGCTACCCCTGTGGTCCTCGAAAAAAGTTCTTGGGGCTTATCTTTGACCATAAGCTGACCTTTATACTGCACATCAAGCAGCTATAACTCAAATGCTCAAGAGCACTGAACATCCTCTCTGTCCACTCTTCCACCAATTGGGGAGCAGGTACATGTTCTGTGCTAAAGATATATCATACCCTTATTCAATCAAAACTAGACTGGGTTGCTGGTATTTGGCTCTGCCAGGACCTCAGCCTTGAAGATGCTGGACCTCATTTATCATCAGGGACTTCAGTTCTACACTGGGGCTTTCAGCACTTCCACAGTCCAGAGCTTGTACACAGAGTCTCTTGAATCTCCTCTACATCTCAGCCTTTTGCAACTGACTTTGAGCAGCTACAGCTTTGAAACTTTGATCCTTACCACAACATCCCACCCAGGGTGATGTTTTCCTTTCTCGATGGGCCATGTTTTATCAGGACAAATGATTTGTCATTGTTCCTTGTGGCCTTCGTATTCAGGCACAGTTGGATGAATTGGGTTTGTCCTTGCATAACATTACTGTATCCACTAATTAGCCTATCTCACCATGGCTTAGTACGATCCCTAAATGTGACCTTTTTTTAAGTCATCTGAGAAAAGCAGATACTCCTGATTGAATGTACAGTCTTTTATTTGCTGAGCATCTTTCAAACCATCTGTCCATTTATAGGGATGGTTTGAAACAGGTGACCCTATGGGTTCTGCCATGGTTTGTTGTGGTTCAGTAGTTGTGCACAGAACCCCTTTACAGTTTGTGTTCACGGCTGAACTGTATGCCAATTCTCTTGCACTGGATAACATAGAAGCTAAGCAGTACTCACATTACACTATTTATACTGACTCGCTTAGTTCTTTACTGGCCCTGGAATTGCTTCACATTCATTTTCACCCTGTTCATGCCAATATTCAAAAGTAGGCCACATTGTTATTCAAGGGAACGAGATCATTGACACCACAGCTAAATCTGTTTGTTCTGGTGGTGTCACTGCTGTGTCTGTTCCATACATGAAATATGGTCCTGTATTCAAGGCTCGGTTTCATGCTAGTTGCCAGTCAACTTGGAGTGAGCAACACAAAACAAGCTTTTCCAAATAAAACCCTTTATTGGACTTTGGCGTCTTGCCTCCGTAAGGATCAGAAGAGGAACTTGTCCTAACTAGACTATGAATTGGTCACAGCTTTTTAACTCATTGTTTTCTTTTTTGTATTTGGTACTGATGCACTAATGTGTTGTCTGTGTAACACTCAAGTCACAATAAGCCACATTTTACTGTCTTGCCTCTCAACGACGGCACCATTTTAAGCATGTTTTGACTTAAGGATTATCCAGGACGTTAGTATTATTGGTGATGATGACACTGGCTACCTTAGAAATATTTTTAGTTTTTTAAAGACCATTAATCTTTCTAATGTTATTTAAGTTTTTAATGTATACATATTGGACCTTTTTTAATGTGATTCCCTTCTAAGAATCAAAGTAGATCTAGTTCGATCTGAAATTAGGAAATGGCTGTAACGTCAAATAACTCAAAACCAGGACTGGAAAGGCCAACTTCAGGTGTCTAACACTGATGTTTGAACTACCCGTTAGTCATTCTGAAGAGTTATAATAATTAAACTTGCTACAAGTCTTTTAAAACTTGTATTATTTTACTTCCTGAAAATGGCCATAACATCAAAAAACTGAAGACCAGGACTGGAAAGGCCAACTTCAGGTGACTAATGCTGATATTTGAACTTGCCTGTTAGTCATCTTGGCAAGTTATGATAATTACCATTAGGCTACAGAAAGCCCTTTAGAACTTGTATTACTGTTGTTTTCTCTTACTGCTGTAAACTAGGTGTAAAAATTGGATTTAATGCTCTTTATGTATTAATTCAAAAGTTAAACTTTGACTTGTTACACCTTAATTTCCTTCTATAAATGTTAATGCTTTAATTTTAACTTCTTACCGGATGTTTGGCGCACTTAGTCTAGCCGCTTTATGCCATAAAACAACAAACCAACCAACCACATAATAGATTTTTTTCAACTAATACTGACCTCTATGTGTGCAATTTTTGCTCATAAGCCTTGATACTCCTACCTACCTCCAGGTGTTTTGACATAGTACTCCTTCACCAGCATGCAAGTAAACGTGACAACTCTCCACCAATTGGAGTGCAACACACCCATGCTCATATGAGAGCTCATAAGTGGGACCTCTCCAGGAATCTCCTTGGTTCATTTTATCTCCTTCCTCCTTCATGTCTATTTTGTCTAGTTGGTGGATAGGAACAATACCTCTTCCACCTCCTGCACTGGATTTGCACTTTTTCACAGATGCAGATGGATTGGGTGCTGTATTTGGACATTTAAGAGACCTTGGGATGTTAGTCTTTGGTCAAGTCAGGTCTCCATATCAATGTTTTGGAACTTGTAGCTGCCCATTAGACATTGGATCATTTTCTTCTAGTTCTGGTGGTGAAAGTGGTCATGATCCATTCTGACAACTTGACTATTGATCTCTTACCTTACTTTGCGAGGGCCACCAAATATCTTACTTTTGTTTTTATCCATTGAATATCCTGTTTGGGGCCAACAGCCAATGTATACACCTGTCTCTGCAATTGTCATTGCCATTACCTCTTCTTTTCTCATCATCTCTTCTTCATCAGCCTCACTTGTCTGTATTTCACACACTTGCTCCAACACTTTCACTTCATGCATTTCTTTTGTTCAGTCCCTTGCAAAAAAGACTAGCCTTTTCACTGAAATAGCATCCTTTATCCATTTATTAGCATATTTTTGTCCATTGATGTCAAGGTTTTCACCTTTCCCATCCTGCAGTCTCTCATTTTCTGATTTCTGCACTTTGCTGTTTGACAGTGGTCTTTCTGTATCAACCATTGCTAACTATAGGGCATCCTTGGCCATTACTAACTGTTTTTCCCACTTTCATTTTATTTTCTTCAGTTCTCTCCCTATTGTTTTGTTCTTTTTGTGCTCCCCAACTCGAACTTTTGATAGATTGGAATCTTAATGTTGTCTTACATCCACTTGGTCTTCCTCTGTGTGAGCCTATTTGCTCTTGTTCCCTTTACTACCTTTCTTTGAAGACCTATTTCCTGCTCTTCTTAGTCCTAGACATCATCAGTTGAGTTTGTTCACCATCAATATCTCTTGTATCTTCTATGACAACACTTGTAAAATCATTTATCCAGATTGTTCCTTCCTTTCCAAGACCTCTGTTCTCAAGAGGATAATTTTGCCTTTCTCAATTTCTTTACCTTCTATTTTACATTTATACTCCCATTTAGAGATGAATGCCCGATACGATTCCCATTTTCGTATCTTTTTCCACTGGAATCTTTCCTTATTCAGATACTTTTCCTTGATTATCCTTACTACTTGGATTTAATAATGTATTCTTTTGGCTTATTATTCCTATTCTCTGATGACTTTCACCTTTTCTAAATATCGTCTCACAAATATGCCATCTTATTATGTCCATGGTTGCTTGTTTTTTATTATCCATTAGAGTAGATCATCCCATCCCAATCAGCATCTGGACCACTCCTCTCATTTTTATTTCACATTACCCTCATCTTCTGGCTATCTCCTCCTTCGCTAGATTGTATTTGTCTCCTGCCACCATCTTACAATCCTTCATTCAACTATAATTGGATAAATATTCTTATTTTTTCCTGTGCATTGATCTCTGTTTGCATGTTGTTGGATCCTGCTCTCTTGAGAGTGGTGTCTGTTCATTTGTACTGATACTTATATCTGCACTGTGTGGCCTTTACGGTCTATAATGCTCACTTTTGCGATGGATGTTTTCAACAAGACTGCTAGTAGATTCATTATGGTGTATTGCATCGTAATTATGCCTATTCTGGACTATACACTTATGAACTAGCATAAGTAAAGCAGGGCAGGGATTGCTGTCCATCCCTCTGTTACTGGTTTAATCCTTCACTCTAATTTAAAAAATAGCTTTGTTGCCTCCCTTTGCACTTTTTTTTTGGTGTTGCATTCCTTTGTATTCTACAGTGCTTTTTTTTCCTTTCTCTTCCTCGGAGTAAAGGAGTTCTTGGAACTTTAAAGCTTCTTTCTGCTTGATTGATGGATAGTGGAGGCATTCTCCTGAATGGAGCCCTTTCTACTTAGTTGAGAGTAGAGCAGTGATGTTCTGCTGATATGTATGGTGTGTACTCTTCTCCTGCTGTAGATCTGAGATACAATTTAAGATGCCCATAAATTTTGGACTGGATTAATCTACCATATGCAGTTCACTTCTTTGGCTGGAATCCCTCTTTCCTACCACTGTCTATAGGTTTGTTGCTGAGTGTTCTAGTGTTGGTTATATCTGGACAAGCCAATATAATCCTTCACATGTGATTGGGCTGGGACCTTCCTCCTACTCTGTACTGGATGATACTTTCCGAATCTTGCATGGTTTTGGACTAGAGTTGACCCTCCACATTGTATTCTACTTTCTGTTGTTTCCAATATAACAGGTTCACAGGCGACTGGTGTTAGCTATGTACTAGATATGCACACATGTGCTTGATTCGTTCTCAGAACAAAAGCAGGTCAACATAGGATTCTAGCTGTTGCATGAAAAGTAGTGAGGAATAATATCTTAAGTTATAATTTTCCTACACTGAAAATATATTTCTAGTGTAGGTACATACTTGCTCTCATACTTCTAAAGTTTCTTTAGTACCTAATTTCAAAGTAAAGATTGGGTTCTGCAGTATAGAGGGAGTTCGGTTGTGCTAGGAGAGTGCATCACAATCCTGTTGATGGAGGATTGTTGCATGCTTATTCATATGCTACAGTGCAGTTGTACCACATCAAAACACATGGAGCTAGATAGGAGTATCAAGCCTAGTGCCAAGCAAAAATTGCACACTTAGAGGGCAGTAATAATCAAGAAAGTTGTTAACTATGTTAGTATAGGTTCAGTCCATAACCATTTTGTGCTTGTTACAGTTTTCATGCTATAACTTTTAAATTATTAAGTGTACATTCATGAAATTGTGCAGATCATTACTAAACATTACAAGATTTTTTTGCAAGCAAAATATCAAATTTTTTTAGATTAATGTTTTTCTGATGCTTTTTCTTTTTGAATGTTAACTGTTCATCATGCAAAGTAACTGATTTTTAACACTTAAAGTACTTTGCATCAGAAAATGTTCAAATTTCACATACACAATTTTTATAACCTCCAGGTAATTATCAAATGTTTTTAAGAAAATCTATCTGTTATTTTCAAAACTCTCTCTCTCTACAGGTATGGTCATTGTAACTGACCTCATAACCAAAAATGGGAAAGAAATACGAATGACTGCATATTATAATAAAAGAACAAATGTTTTGTGCAAATACCTTAAATTTCATAACATTATAAATTTCTATATATTGATTATTTTATTACATTTATCTTTCAGCCATGCACAGCTAGCATTACAGAAATTACAATGACATGACACACATTTACTCATGTTAATATATCCAAGTATATGAAACAAGCCTTTACAATGTTACCTGTTTAGGCTGTGTTTTAGTGAACTAGTATTTTGTGAATTAGTCAAATTTCAGTTATAATACATTATATATGTATATACTTCATTACTATTAACAGATAAGCTCCTAATTTTAGTTGTTATTTTTCTTAAAACGTAGAACAGTAAGTAAAAAAATATAACATCTACTTACAAACTGTGCTCATTTGCTGCTTGCTCTAGGTTGCTTTTTTCAAATTTCACATGTAGATAATGTGAAATGAAATAATTTGTTTTTAAGTTTTCTATATACATTTTGAAATAACCATAAATTATAAATTACTACTTTAATCCCACAGAATTTCACAATAATTTATCAAGCTTATTAACTAAACTGTATTTGGATCTAAAGAAATATGAAATTTCAAGCTCAATAATGTCTTTCCTTACTTCTTTGAATCTAGCATGTAAAGATAGAGTTTGGCATGCAAATACTTTTCAGAGGCTGAGAAAACCACTAGGGAGACATTCGGAGCTTTTGATTGAGCAAAATAGTTGTACATAAAAAGCAGGTAGTATTAAAAATTGAAGACGTGTATGTGGCCACTTTGGTTGATTCGGTAAATATATTAATATTTCAGAAAATAGGAAAGATGGTAGGTTGTCATCTTATATTCTAGTTTGCCATTATTGGTAATTTAAATATGTAATTTGTAAGAAACTATAGTTTCTGTATTTGGACATCACAAACATCTAATTTGAACCAATGTTGCATTCAACATACCACATAACACACAAAAATCAATATTTAGGTGGGTTTTTTAATATTTACTTTTAAATTAAAAAGTTATCTAATATATAATATTAAAATTTGAATTATAATCTTCAATTTGATATGAAACTTATTGGTACACGTTCATAAAATAGTTTAATAAAATTTTGAAATCTATGACATGGCCTTTGACTCATGAACCGTATCTGCATGGTTAAGTGAGTGTAGGAAATGTATCATTTGAGGCTTCTGTCTTTAGCTCTTCAGTCTCCTAGGTTTCTCATCTTCCAGAGCCATATCTCCTTCTAATATCAATTTGTAATACTTTTCATTGGAAATCAATGCTCACAGAGTGTTTCACTTTTCATCCAATCAACTTCATCACCTCACTCATTCCCTCACTGCTCATTTCCTGTGGGTTTTGGATGAGACTACCTCATACCCTTTGTTGCCCACTATCTTCACCACCTGGCTGTCTCATTTTCTGACTGTTACTACCTTCCTCCATTTGCCATCCTTCAGTCAACCCACCACCTTTAGACAAATGAATACATTTTCTTTTTCTTATAATATTTGCTTAAGAGATCTTGTTAGGTGGCTGGTTGTAACTCTTGGGGTATGCTTATTCCCAAACTTCTGTATCAAGCTAGGATAATGAAAAGCACTCATACCATCTGCCCTGGCTCCTGATATATTATGCACTTATATCAAGAATGATGCTCAGAACTTGCGGCTTGGGCATCGTTGGATCTTCCAGCACAACAATGACCCTAAGCAAACATCAAAATATGTGCAATCCTGGTTGCAGAGGAAACATATAAGCGTTCTGGAGTGGCCATCGCAGTCATCTGATTTCTACCCAATTGAAAACGTTTGGCATGAGTTGAAGACCAGGGTTCATCAGCATCATCTGAAAAACTTGCAAGAGTTGGAGGCCTTCTGTGAAGACGAATGGAAGAAAATACCAGTCGAGTACTGTCAAACGATCATTGAGGGCGATAAGGAGAGATTGTGCCAAGTAATTCACCTGAAAGGCTGCACAACTGACCATTAAAGTAGACGCACGAACACTTTCTGCCCCTCCTATGTTTGGTTATTTGTTTATAAAGTTTATTTGTCATTTATTTTTGTAAATGTGTGTTAGTATAATATTTATACTATACAATAGTTTCATTATCCTAATTGTGATACTTTTTAAGTTATGAGGAAAAAACTATGCACAACACAGGTGTATGAACACTTTCTGTCGTAACTGTATCTCCATGGCCAGTTGGGTTTTTTTGTAAGAACACTTGAGATATCCTTGTGGTGTAGTTATATATCTGTCTACTGTCTGATCCATATCATACCTATTCCATGGACTATTCTGGAAAAAAGCCAACCTGGGAGGTTCTTCCCTCTTCAATGGATTGTGCTTGTAAAAGACCTTTTTGGCTGAAGGACAGATGTGATTATGGACATTTTTTCCAGGTCTCCTCACCATAAATTTTTCTCCATTTTCTCTTTGAATGAAGCATGGGAGACCTTTGTCACTTACCAATTCCTAGCTACTGAGATGGCAGACCATAGAAAATCCCCACTGATGGACCCCTAATTGCTGAAGCTAGAACAAGAGGTGTCAGTTGGTAAAATATGGGGTATTATTTCCATAGCCAGAGTCCATTCAATGGAGTTGAGGTAAGCATGCACCATTATACTGTGCTCTTCTTTTGCAGCTAGTGCTGGTCCAATAAAAAAGTTTGGTATAGTTGAGGTGAGTACAAGGTACAGTTTGAACATGTGTCAACCACTATACACATATTGGCTTTCTGACCTCTTGTGAGTAAGTATTTGTACAGACATGTTCTTATTCTACTAGTCCCTGTAACTCGTGGGGCTTGTGTGCTTCTTCCTCTTTTTTATCTAGATAAAGAGTATAACTTGAAAGAGATGAGATGTGGACTCCTTCCCATGGGCATGCCTCTGTAGAGATCCTACCATTTGGGTGTCATATATGATGAGTTTCTTTCAGGTGCTTTCTGAAGAGAACTCATCTAAATAAATCTTTATACTGGCCTCTTTACAAATTCAGCATAGGATTCTAGCTTAACAGTGTGAAGAGGTGGGTATTGTCTCAGAAATTAACATATTCTTTACCTAAAAATGTATTTCCTATATGTACATCTTTGCACACATTCCTATCCATCCAACCCACTTATGGTGCTCATTTCTTGCTTGCATCATTAAAGAATGAAGATTTATGAGTGCAAATGTATAGAGGGAGTTACTGCACAGGGAAGTGCGTTGACCTCCTACTAGTGGAGGGACTCTGCTGCATAATAATGCCATCATGCAATATCACGATTAATGAGAACATTTTTTTAGGTTAGGTTGGACTTGCTTAAAGGTTAGTGGTATGCAAATCCTTAAGGCAGATGCACCTGGAAGATGCTTAACTGTGTGAAGAAATATCTATTGGAAATATGTTTTAAGGTAGGAGAAATCTTAGTTTTCTAGTTTTGAACATTATTGTACATATACTAGTTTGTAAAAAACAGTTGGATGTTGCATCTTGGCAAAAATTGACAGTACAGAAATAAAACAGAAAAATTTGTCAAATAATTATGACAATGAAGAATTATAAAGTGATAGCCCTGTAGTTGGACCAAGTACTTTTTTTGTTTTCATTTCTTTTGCTTCTGTTGGTATACTAAACACTAAACCAAAAATTAAATAATGTAAGTCTGAAGAAGAATATTTAAAATTGGTTTCACTTAATGTTGTTAATAACAAGGAACAGTTACAGTACATTTTTGATCAGATTTTAGCCAGTGATAGCATGATACTCTTGCAAAGCTTTTAAAAGCAAAACATTTTGAGCATGTGAGTAAAACCATTAAGTTTCTCAAGTAACAAGAATTACTTATGGTAATTCTTCCTTTAAATAGAACCACTGTTCTATCAAAAGCCTTGAAAGCTTCCTTAGATGTATCTTATTTGATTGAGAAAAGCATACATCATAGGGGAGATGCTAATTCACCCTGCTTCCATAAAGCTATAAGATCATGTTTAAAGAGAGAGAGAGAGAGGAGAGATAGTGAAACCCTCAAGTCTATTCCATTATCATGTGACACTGTTGTGAGGCTTATAAATGTAATCTTTACTGATAAAATGCAATTGATAAGATGTATCCAGATCAGTCCAAGCTTCACAGTGCAACTTGTTGAAACCACAGATATTGCAAATTTAACTCACCTTCTATTACTTGTGTATTATATTGTTATGAAGAGAAAGTGCACAAAGAGTTTTTGTTTTGCCAATCGCAGAAACAGAGCACTATAGGGGAAGCCATCTTCCGTTTTGTTGAGTATTTTTCTGCAGACAGTCTTTCTTCGCTTATTCCCTGAAAGGGCAGCTGCATTTTGGGAAAAAGGAAGAAGTTCAGAAACTAAGTAAGTGTTCTTGCTCCAGGTCTAGCATATTGCCATTGCATCTCTATACAGGTTTGGTTTTTTGTTTTAAATTTTGCATAAAACTACTTGAGGGCTATCTGAGCTAGCCATCCCTAATTTAGCAGTGTAAAACTAGAGGGAAGGCATCTGGTCATCACCACCCACTCCAACTCTTGGGCTACTCTTTTACCAATGAATAGTGGGATTGATTGTAACATTATAATGCCCTCATGGCTGAAAGGACTAGCATGTTTGGTGTGATGGGGATTTGAAACCGCAACCCTCGAATTATGAGTAGAGTATTTATATGCAAAAACGGCTCGTTTGGGCTGAGAAAACACTTTACACTTTTATGTCTCTTGTTCTTTGTAGCAAGTGTTATATTAACACGATTTCTCTCGTTCTTTGGAATAAGTGTTTTCTCAGCCCAAACGAGCCGTTTTTGCATATAAATTTCTCAACAAGTGGGTTTCTCGTCATCACTGATTATGAGTAGAGTGCCTTAACCACCTGGCCATGCCAGGCCCCCACCTCTATACAGGAAGGCATTAATTTAAAAGAAAATGCAGCCAAAACCAAAGTGCTTGCAAAGTAATGTGATTGTTGTGAAATAAGGAAGCTTTGAGCAGCAAGCTGTTTTCCATTATTCATGGAGAAATGTGATCCATGTATTATGTGTTCCTGCTGAATACAGATGTGCACTGGTTGTCTTCTAGGAAGGTGGTCAGTTGCATTGTACAACTAAAAGATGAACTTTGTGTTGTTGTTGTTTTTTAATTGCAACCCTGCACTAACAGTACCTTTTATTAATGAAAAGCTGTTTATATTAAGATGCTACTTGGTTGATTTTGCTCAAGAAACTGTTAAACTTAATTTGTCACTGCATGGTCATAATATTAATATTTTGCATCTGAGACACTTATGCTGTTGAAAAATCATTTTAAAAATGGATACTTTGAGATCTTTCATGCTTTAATAAATTATTAGAAGAAAATGAGTTATGTTAATTGTCTTATTCATAGCAGTGTTTATATTCATCTGAAAAACATCAGTATCAATTTGCAGATTAACTCCAAGAAACAATAAAGAACAGTATTGGATCTAGAATCCATTTATTGGCAGCATAACTTCTTTATCTGCTAATGGAAGCTCAGTACAGAACTATCAAGTTATAAAACCTTCAGGCAAAATTCAAGTTAAAACTTCTTGGGAATTTCTAGATGCCAGTTTGTAAAGAATACCCTGACCTGTCATGCAAAGATATGGATGTGTTTTTTTTTCTTTAACATCAGCATATTTATGTGAGTATATCTTTTTGTTCTGACAGCACTCCAAATAATATGGCAATTTCATCTACAGGTAGTGGGAAATCTTTGAGTTACTGTGTCACTAATTTAGCCAATAATGGGCCCAACCTCAAGACCTTCATTTATAGTAACTGTATGTATTGTGCTTTATATCATTTTAATACTTGTTTTATATATATATACATGATATGCATGAACGGGCTTAACAAAATTTATCTTTAAAAGAGGGGGGCATAAAAAGTGTGCACCACTGCTCTAGTCTACCACTTCAAAGTAATGGATTAATTGTGCAGAAACTCCTGTACCTTTTGGCATAAATATTCTAAGTAATGTGTTTTAAGAATCTGAGTAAAATGTTTTCCTTAGTATATCTATACAATATTAAAGTTTAATTTATCAATGCAACAACTTATCTTTAATTGTTTGTAAGCTAAGTTAGCAGAGATAGCTTCTTTCTAAGTGATTACATGTTATTAATATTAGTCATTCACCATCTGCATTTATAAGAACCTAAACTTGAGAAAAATATTTCAAACATTTTATTTGTTTATGTGTGTATATATTGAATTGGTATGAATTATACATTCACATTACTTGAATTTTCATGAAAACTATATTTGGCTAAAAAGTGGAATAATTACATACCTAAATAAATAAAATGTTTTATAAGTATTAACCTGGTGTCACCACCAGATAATTTAAAATCTAGAATCCTCAAATAATTCTCAAGATTTAACCTTTTTTTTGTCACAAACTCAAAATCATATATAAGCTTTAAACTTACAATATCTTTCACTATTTGGGAGACTGTCGTCTACTTTTGTAGTGATGATAAAGATCATGATGTAGCATAATTTCTTTTGCAGAGAAAGGTTAATATAAGTTTTAGTTACAAATGAAATATTAACTAATACTATATTTTATGTCTCTGTTATTTGCCACATTTCAGTTTAACATTTTTATAGACTCTTGAGATTATGTCACATTTATACATATCTGTTAAATTTTAGGGTTTTGGTAAAGTATTTGTGTTATTAAAATTTTGTTTGAATAACAGTATTTTTGAAAAAGTGTGTAAATAAAACGTATCATGCAATGTCTGTAAAATAGTCTACTATTTCTTATATTGCTTCTGGTGAATGAAGTATACCAGGCCTATCAAATATAAAACCAATAACAAAAGCATTTGTTAACACCAAAGTTAATCAAATTGAATGTTTTTAGTGTTTAATAGTTTGAATTTGCTAGGGATCTCTGAAAGTTATTATGTAATGTTGCTTATGTCATTAAAAGTCGTATGTTTTATGTCAGTTCATGAAAATGTTACTAGGAGAAAGTTGTTATTTATATATGATATAATTCATAAGCACTTTCTTTAAATTGGTTTATTGACTTTGGCACGTGATTTTGTGAAAACTTAAAATATTAATAAACAAAAAAACTTCTTTACTGATATCATTGTTAATGTTGCAGTATGTTTAGAAATTATTCCTTGCTGGTAATTATGTTAATTATACAGGAAAAGTAGAATTCTTATTGCTGTAAGGTTGATCCAGATTAATCTTTATTATCATTCCTTAGTATATTGTGTATAGTAATTTAGAGAAATGTAGTAAAAAACTTCATGAAAATTTTGCTTTTGCCTAGCAGTAGCCTTAACTAAAATTACCTGTCAATAACAGGGTAAAATGTGACATTTCAACATTTAATAATTTTAAGTTGTTTGTAAACTTGTGCTAATTTGCTGTTAAATGTAATTAATGGAGTCCACTGGTAATACTTTAGTTTAATTAAATAATGTTACGTGAAATTAAATCCCTTTCAGTTATATCTCAATTTTGAACTTTAAAATTTATAGTAGTGTTTCTTTTAGTGTACTTCCTTTTCCTTATCTTGTAAACAGTGAAATTTGTGTACTCATAAGAGGACAACAGCTGATATACAGAACACAAGCTTTTATCAGAAAATTATCATCAGATCAACCAGTGTGTTAGATCTTTTAACTAATGATCTAATCATTCTTGGTGAAAGCCTATTAGTAAGAAGAAAAGAGAACCTAAAATGCAATATTTTCTTTATTTGTATATAAAATCTGCTTATGCACAGAAGTATATAATATCTAGCTTGTAAGCAAATATTAGTATTTCTGTGTTCAACTTACTAAATGAGAACCTATTGACAACATTGGCATTTTATTTCTAGCCCAGATGGAAAAAACCTAAGATCCAGAAAAGAACTTTCTTTGTGTTTATCTAAGTATAATGCTCATATTGATGTAAAAAAGGTATTTACACTTTGTGGAAAAGCAACAAAACCTTTTGTAAAGTCTGGTATTAATATGGAAGAATTTCTCTAAAGCATAGTCTCCCTTTGAAGAAAATAACTAGGATTTGTGGTGCAGGTAATGCACAGTTAAATACATCAAAATTCCAAGTGAAATTAATTTCAATTAAAAAGCAACTCCAGTCAACTTGTGCCCAACAGGAGTCAACAGAAGATTATTCCAAACTAGACCAATCAATAATAGAACAATCAGAAAATAACTCAATTCCTAATGTTTCTATTCAGAAGAAAAGAACAGTAGTACCTTTATCAAAATGTGGATCAACTGTATGGAAATCCAAAATGAATAAAGAAGAGAACTCAAAACTCAAAGCAAAAAACTTAGAATGTAAAAAAAAATTAAAATCTTTGGTTAATATTTTAAAATTCCTTAGCACTTGTGTGATTTTCAATGTTAAAAATTTTGCAGTTTAAAAAAATAACAATTATTTTATACATAGTGCTAAAAATAACAGTTTCTAGTCTGAATATTACAATAAAATTCAAATAACTTACTGCACAGGATTAAAATCAGTAAACACACAATGAGACTAGAAAACAATACACATATTTCAGTATATATCAGTGCATTATCTTTAGGAATGTAAAACATTGCAAAAGTAACACTTATATACAAACAATTAACAGATGATTAATTTGCATATTAAAGAATATCATTCTATTGACAACATTTTCATCAGGTCCATCATCCTATTGAAATAATTAAATGTTAAAAAAATTAATAAATTAAAACTATTAAAACTTGTCTCATACACTCTATACGTTTCAACTTTTTTACTGTCTCATTGGGTTTTTAATGATTTTTATCTTGTATGTTAAGTTATTTGTATTTTATTGTAACTTTGAGACTAGAAACTGTCTTATTTTTAGAATTGTGTGTAAAATAATACTTGTTTTTTGTTTTTTTGAAATTGTGAGATTTTTAACTTTGTATATGTTATGCAATCATATTATTTACATTTGCTGCTTATTTTTGTGACCCATCGGTGTGGATTACTGTTTGTGGTGAGGGGACCTCCCAGGGAAAGTTCTGTTCTATCAGTTTACCTCCTCTGGGATCTAAACATCCACCTACATGTTTGCCGTGTTTGGCAACCTGTAAAGGGGAGGAGAGGATCCTGGTGATTGAGGGGTTGAACCCTAACACACCACTTTGGCCTTGAATTCCTGTAGACAGGCTGCCTTGGGGGGCCCCTAGGATCAAATGGCTGGTCCATTTAGGCTAGGGCCAACCAAGTACCAGTGTTGGATGTTCTCAGCAGGTGTTGTGGACATTGTATCTGATGCTGATGTTTTGGTATAGTGCTCACTAAACTCTGGTGTTGTTGCAGTGTCGTTATAGTGCATCCCCTTGTAGGGCTTCTTGGTGGGTGGGGTCAGTGGGCACCAAAATATTCTTTTTTATTTATGGATCCTCCAAATACAAACTTAAATAAAATAGTGAAAAAACAAACCACAGGTAAATGACCACATCTTGAAGATTCTGAGCAGCAATCTTCAACATCTGTAACACCTGTACCTTGTTTTCTTATACAACATTCTTTTTCAGACAAACCTTTAGGGCAGATATTTCTCTTTTTCATTCAGAAGGGACTAAAGGGACTTGCTGGCTCTCCAAAGTCAGTAAAAAAGCTTCAATCTGGTGATATATTGGTGGAAACATCCACATCTTATCACAGTGAACTCCTCCTGCCTTTAAAGGCAATTGGGGATATACCTATTGAGGTATATTGCGACTTTGAATTCATCATGAGGAGTTATTGTTGAGAGGGATTTGAAGAACATCCCAGAGTTGGAAATTCTTGCTGGATTCTCCACCCAGGAGTTTCTGCAGTGAGGCGTTTATCCATTCGCAAAGATGGAATTATGGTGCCGACCAATGTAATCATTTTTACATTTATGTCACCATGTCACTGATGCAAAATGTTGTCATTTGAGAAAGCTTCTCTGATTGATGTTTCAAGTCAAATCAGGTGGACCGTGGTGGTGGTCTGCCTGCCGCCATCAAGGCAGGTTATCTTAATTGCAGAGAACAGACGCACATTCCAAACCCTCTTCGATGATTCCAGTGTCAGTGGTTCGGTCACTCGAAGACGTCATATTGTGGTTCCTTGACGTGTGCTTGTTGCCTACAAGTGTGAAACGGACTCTCATTGCATCAATTACAATGGAAGAAGAAGAGGTGCAGCGTTTGAAAACGATTCATAACATTACCTATCCTGAGGCTCGAGAATTGCTCTCCACCACCTAATCTCGGATGTATGCTGCTGCACTTCATTCTACAACTACTGCAGACAGATCTTTGTGTGCCTCCTAAAGAATTGTTCTCTAAACAAATGAAAAGTCTTAAAATAGACGACTGTGTGGCAGCAGTAACTGACTGTATTATACAAGCAGCTGCTCAATGTATTCCTAAAACCTCAACACGCTTTTCCACTATATCCTCGTCCATGGTGGAATCCTGCCTGCCACATGACACGGAAGGCTCAAAAATGGGCCTCAGATACTTTCTGTAAATATCCCACACGCTCAAACCACATCGCTTTCCAGCGGGCCTGTGCACATGCGATGCTCTAGGTGAAAGCTATTGCCAGGTATCTAGCAATTCTGCTTCTTCTTCCACTTTCTTAGACATCAAGACTTGGACAGAGCAATCATCTAATTTCTTTTGAGCTGATTGTCTCTGTGACTATAATCAACCCTTTACACTGGTGGAACTGAAACTGGCCATTCATTGGTCTGGCAGTACATTGGTTGGACCTGATGGCATACACTATGACATGCTGTGCCATCTATCTCCTGCTTCTCTTTCTATTCCTTTGATTGTTTTTAACTGGATCTGGCAGGAGAATGTTTTTCCTGATGCCTGGTACCAGTCTCTAAGCCAGGGAAAGATCCCAAGATTCCTTCAAACTACTGTCCAATTGCTTTGAGGAGCTGTCTTTGTAAGACGTTAGAGAGGATGGTTAATGCTCATCTTGTTTGTATCCTGAAATCAAACAATCTTCTCTCAACCATCCAGTGTGGGTTCTGATGACAACACTCCACCATGGTCCACCTGATTTGACTTGAAACATCAATCAGAGAAGCTTTTCTCAAATGACAACATTTTGCATCAGTATTCTTTTACATTGAGAAGGCATATGATACAACATGGAGGTATGGCATTTTGCAAGACCTCTGTATATATGGGTTACGTGGCTCATTCATCATCAGGGACTTCAGTTCTGCACTGGGGCTTTTTGCACTTCCCCAGTTCAGAACTTATACATAGTCTCATGAACCATCTTTGCACCACTGCTATATGATTCGAAACTTTGTTCCTTACCAAAACATCCCACCTGGTGTTGTGTTTTCCTTCCTCTGTGGGCCATGCTTTTTCAGAACAAATAGTTTGGCATTGCTCTTTTTGGCCTTCATATCCAGGTGCAGTTGGATGAATTGGGTCCATCCTTGGATAACATTGCTGTATCCACTGGCCAGCCCATCTCACCATGGGTTCTTACAGTCCCCAAATGTGAGATATCTTTAAGTCATCTGAGAAAGGTAGACACTCTTGATTGGAAATACTGTCTGCTATTTGCTGAACATACTTGAACCATCTTGCCATTCCTATTTATACAGATAGTTCAAAATCATGTGATTGTGTTGGCTCTGCCATGGTTTGTTGTGGTTCAGTGGTTGTGTGCAGAATCCCCTCCATAGCTTCTGTGTTTACTGCTGAACTGTACACCATTTCTTTTGCCCTGGATCACATAGAAGCTAAGCAGTACTCAAACTGCACTATTTATACCGACTTGCTCGGCTCTCTACTGGCCCTGGAATAGCTTCATGTTGGTTCAAACCCTGTTCTCGCCGATATTCAAAACCGACTGGCCCATTTCTCTTTAACATGTACTTCTATCCATTTTTCTGGATACTGAGCCACGTTGGTATTCACAGGAATGAGTTTGCTGACACCGCAGCTAAGTCTATCTGCTCTGTCATTATCACCGCTGTGCCTCTTCCATACATGGACTGTGGTCCTGTATTCAAGGCTCAGCTCCATTCCAGTTGGCAGTCGACTTAGAGTGAGCAACAAGAAAACAAGCTTTTACAAATAAAACCCTATATTGGACTTTGGCTGTCTTGCTTCCGTAAGGATCGGAAAGAGGAAGTTGTTCTAACTTGACTACACATGGGTCACAGTTTTTTAACTCATCGTTTCCTTTTATCTGGAACTGATGCACTAGTGTGTAGTTTGTTTAACACTCAGATCACAATAAGTCACATTTTACTTTCTTGCCGTCATTACGATTCTCAAGGATAGCACTATTTTAAGCATATTGGTTTGTCCATAACGTTAGTGTTATTGGTGACGGTGACACTGTCCACCTTGGTAATGTTTTTAGTTTTTTAGAGGCCATTAATCTTTTTAATGCCATTTAAGTTTTTTAATTTATACATTACACCTTTTTAATGTGGCTCCCTCTAAAAATCACAATTCATCTAGTTCAATTTGAAATTAGAAATTGGCCATAACATTAAATAAGTTGAAACCAGGACGTCAGGTGACTACCACTGCTGTTTGAACTACCCGATAGTCATCCTGGCAAGTTATTATTATAGTTTTGCTACAAGTGTTTGAAAATCTTTTTATTGCTTTACTTTTTGAAAATGGCCATAACATCAAATAACTTGGAACCAGGACTGGAAAGGCGAACTTCAAGTTACTGACAGTGGTTTTTGTACTAACCTGCTAGTCTTCCTGGTGAGTTATTATAATTACAGTTACCCTACAGAAAGTCCTTTACAACTTGAATTACTGTAGTTTTTCTTTTAACGTTGTAGACTAGATGTAAACATTGGTTTTATGCTATTTATGTGTTGTTTTGTGTTTGTTTTTTTTTGTTTTTAAACCTTGTTTTGTTTTACCATAATTTCCTTTTATGAATTTTACTAAATTTACTCTTAACTTTTTACCAGATGTTTGGCACAGATAGCCTAGCTGCTTTGTGCCATAAAACACTAAATCAACCAGCCAACCAACCAACCATTTTTGTGACCCCAACTATGTCACAGTTTCTTTGTTATAGATTCTGATGTGTCTATAAGCTTCTAATACAATATTTTAATGACAAAAACTACTAAGATTTTATATTCAACAAACCAATCAGGACAACTATCCAACCTGAGTGGTAATATAAAATTCCATACAGATTAGTTAAAAAATTGATGTTATACTTAGAAAAGTAATGTAATGGTAAATAAGATTAAAATATGCACAGTAATCAACGTATCAACAAGTTATGGTTAAGATGCTTTGAAGTTTTTATTTAGCAGTAGCAAGTCTGATATTGGTACCTAATATAAATTATTATAAAACTCACGTGCTCCATTATTGGCAAAGAAAGTAGCACTTACCCAAATCATTTAGAATGACAGTAAATTTCTAAAATTCATGCTTTCATATTTTATATGTAATTATGTTTTATTATTTAGTGAACCAAAATTTCCCATTGACAAGGTCCCTTTACCCTGCCAATCATAAACGTATCATTTAAGAGAGTAGACCAATCAGGAACAAAATCCTGGGTTAGATTTGCTTGTAGCAATCACAATAAAATTTTATTTTATTTTATTTACATTTTATCTTTCAATGCATTTTTGATAGTACAAATAAGAAAGATTTGTAGGTCATAGTAAGCTTCATATATTTATGGGTTGCTTTATTACAAAATAAGGAAAAAAAAAATGGCCACCCAAAAGATGTGTCTAGCTGGTCTGATTGGCAACCAAAAAAAAAAGAAATTAAGAAGTAGTCTTGCCAAGGCTTATTTTAATGATGTTGTTGTGTTTTTACCCACAACTGAACAACACCTGAAAGGTCTTTAGTTAACATGATGTAGTTAAAAAGAATTATTGCTAATTATTACTTGTTATTGTTGTGAATTTTGAAACAGGTTATTCTCTGGTGAATTAAGTTCTGTAGTCTTCTGGTTCTTTTTACCAATTCTTTCATGTTTATTGGAATTAATCACATTGAGATTTATGCTATATTGTTTATTAACATTAGTACCTAGTCCTGACCAGGTGCAGGTTTACCAATTTTTTGTTTTTGTTTTGTTTTTGATAAAATTTGTATTCCAGTTGTTTGAAAGTTTTTGTTTGGATTTCTGTTATTATATTCAACAAATTGTTTTTCTGTGATCTTGTTTGTAACAGCATTTTGATTAGTTTATTATATTGGCACCCAAGCAGGAACCTTTTTATAAAGGTTACTCGAGTTTATAATTTTTTTAATTTAGTGTCAGTGATTAGTCCATTAAAATATTACAGTTGATCAAATTTATCTGAATATGGGATGCTAAATAAGAATTTTAACACTTTATTGACTTTTTTCAAGAAGATAGTTGTATTTTACAGGAAATTAAAGATTATTCCATATTTTGATACATCCCGCATCAGAATATTCCTTAACAATGATAACCAATTAACAAAAAAAAATTGTATTATTCAACATTAAAATCTTTATCATTGAACCAAAATTTAAGGATTGACTACTGCATCCTCAAGAGAAGAGTCTCTACAGCATAAGCAAATGCTATTGAACAGTGATCATTCCTTGCCAGCTGAAAACAAAACCTTACAGATGAAATAAAATATGAAGGGTTGACCTCTGTACCTTTGGTTTTTAAGAGATGGAACTGCAAAGATAAATGGACACCACCAAAATCACCATACAATCTTGTATAGGAAAGTTGTTGGTGTCAACAATTTTTCTACAGAAAACTACTGGTAGGTTAAAAAACAATTAATTATTGTGTATGTTTATTGAAACAAAATTTACTTTCTCCAGTTGTAATTTAAATTCAACATCTGGGTTTATTTTGAGTTTTGCTGTCAACTCATATGAAACTATATTTGTATTTTAAGGACTTTTGTAGATACAATTTTAAAGAAACTTTCTGAGGAAGTATAATTTTGTTAGTAACTTTGAGAAATCTCTCTAAATTATTAGGGAGTGGATTTGAATTATCTTTGAAAATTATTAGTTTCAATAATGCTATTAAAAGTGCATATGAGACTGAAAAGGATACATGAATGTCTTAAAACCAATTTATCCTGTGTCAAAAACTTCAGACAGTGTTCCATTTAATGTGGTTTTCCTTTACTGAAGCAGATTATTTTAAAGATAACTTTTTAGAGCTTGTTGTTTTAAGGTTTTAAAGCAATGCACATGAGAGTTTACTTGTAAATCTATGTTTTTATGTTATTGATTGTTTCAAAGAGATGTTGAAATTTAAATGTATTAAAAGATTATGATATTAATATATCAAAAACAAGTTAACTTCATGAAATTCTAACTTATGGACTATAACAAGTTTTTGAAACATAAAACAGTTCTTCATTCAAAATTATTTGTTATAACAACAGATGTGCCCTTTTTTTGTAGTTACTTGATTTTGTGTATGTAACTCCTTCATTTAGGAAGAGCAGCTATTCCAGTGCTATGGAAATTTTTTCGACAAATATCCATTAGATGAAGATGCATGTAAAGAAGATTGGAAAGACATAGTACATATTTTAAAACCTTTAGGGCTCCATGAAAAGAGAGCAAAGATCATACATTTCAAGTAAGCATTTTAAGTTAATCTATTTATAACTAAGATTGTTTAAAATTTTCATTACTGCCAGCAACATTACATTTGACAAAGTAAAATAATTTAATATGTTAGACCACTTGAAAGTTTCTATTGTGATGAATGTGTTTGGATTTACCAGTTGTTTCAAAACGTTTTAGAATTGTTTCTTACCACATTATAGATAGGACAAAGTGTATTTTCATGCTAGAATTACATTTGTTTTTCCTGGTGTTTTTGTATTTTGGATGACTTAAATTTAATATTTTACATCTTTCTTATTTAAGTTAGATTTTATATAAATAATATTTTCTGAAGTATCAAAAGTAAATTGTATATATGATAGTAATTCAATTTTTTTTCTGTTCAGTAAAAAAATGTAAATTTGTTAAATGTAAATTGGTAGAGTTACAAGGTCAATGATGTCATTTTTATGTTCAAGAAATGTTCTGATATGGTACTTTCCTTTCTCATAAATTTAGCAGTTCATTGTTTCCCATCTATGCGAACCTTTTAATTATCGATGCCACAAGCTTTACTCCCCCTCCCATTGGAATCTAGTGATTCCAACACTTCTCTCATTTAAATTATTACATCATCTCTACTGAATTACCACTTTTCATTTGGTAGCACTTATATTCAGGTGGTTTTTTTTATTGTTCTTACAGCTTCATGTTTGTATTTATACACATGAAGTTGTCTTCATCTATTATAAATTACAGCTTTTCTGAGTTTGAAATTTGCCTTCATTTATCCCAGCTTATTCTGATTACATTCCAAAGCTGATGTTACCACTTCAGGAATCACATCTATGACTAGCATCATCTAACAAGTAACGTGTAGGGAACCCAGTATGGGTTTTTATCAGTGTTTATCCTATAGGAGATTGAATGTTAAAAAGGTCTGCCTATATCATAGGTTCTTGCCCATAATTCCTCTTGTGTAGATGCTGTCTCTTTCAAGCAGATGGAGAATTTGATAGCTTTTTTTTTTTCACTGTAATTCTAGTTAAGATTTTCTTTGTTATTTCTGTTCACTATCTTGCTCAATTCAGCTTTATTACTGTATTTATTGGTTTACCCATGATTTTACTGACAGATTAATATCTGCTTAGGTTATAATTTTTCTTCACCACTTCATCATAGGGGATTCATTCCCTATACCATTTTCTTCCCATTTTAATGTATTGACAATCTTATTTTGTTTCTGTATAGTCTATCCTTTTACAGTTACTTTTGTTTCATCTTTTTTTATAATTATTATCACTCATTTCTTTTAGTTTCAACATTACCCTTTTCACTATTCATTTAATTTAGTTTATCATTTATTCTTCTTACCATTATTTAGTTTGTTGATTTCCTGTAGTTTTGTAAACAGGTTCATGTCTAACATGATTCTGGATTTTTCTTCAACTCAGTATCATATGAGATGCATTATTTCATCATCATTTTCTTCCCGTTTTTCACCATGTTAACTATTTCATTTTGTTCTTCTTTGTAGTTTCTACTTTTTTACAGTTACAATATCTAATTTTACTATGGTTCACTTTTCCCATCTAATGGCTCAACCTGTCTACCATTATCTTATAACTGTTGGTTGTCCCTGTTCTTATCATACTTCTGTTGCAGTATCTGATAGAACTCCTTTACACATTTTCAGAAACGTTTTGCAGAATATTTCCTTCATGGCTTCTATGCTATTCATTTTGTCTCTTTAGTGTTTAGGTACTTATAAGCCTTACTTTCTATGGGCTTTTAATTTTACCTTAATTCAGCTTCAGAGAGATTTCTTCTAGCATTTGTAATTCTTTTATGCCTCTCATTGTCATACCTTTTGATTCATGTTTATTTCCCATTTTTTGATGTTCTGTTTATATTTTGGGTTTGAAGAAGGATGTCCTTTCTTTCCTCCATATTGGGATTTTAGTCATCTTCAGTCCATTCTCTCCTCATCTGGCTTCTTTGCTTTTATGTTGGTATCAAGTGTGACACTGCTGTTCTTTTTCTTTCTATTATAGGGTTTTTTTTTTGGTCTGTTGTTTTTATTCCCTTATTCCTTTTTTAGGGGAATTGCTTCTATGAGTGACATCTATTCATACTTCCTCTCTTTCCATGTAGTAGATCTGTTCTTTTGGGCACTTTCACACAATATTTCACATTCTTGCATGTCATATTCTGGTTCTCTCACCCAGATTGCCATTTTTCTCATATCAACATATTCTATTCATCAGCTTGGTCTTTCAGTTAACTTGTTTTCTGGTATCTTTATCTTCCATGAGATGTTCTCCACATAGATCTCTATAATACATCTCTTAATCTCCTGTTACCTATATTTGATATTTAGTAGTACCTTCTCTAGCTAGGGTTGTTGATGCCTTTGACCAGGATTTATCCCATAAGTTCCTTTATGTTCTTCCCCCATTATGTTACTTCCATAGATGGTTTCTGCAACTTATCCAGCTCCAATTTTTACCTCCATTGCCTATTCCTTTGTCTTCTACCCTTTATCCACTTCATTTGTTGGTACTCCCTCCAGATGTTCATGTTGTTCTTCACACATGACTCTTATTTAGTCCTTGGCATGGAGATTGGGTTTATGCCTGCAGGTAGCTTTCTTTAAGGTTGTTCTATTCATTCTTTTACAATGGGCATTTATTAGCATAAATGGAACATGTTCTACAGTTAATCTATGAGTCAGGGATTTCCTGGGTGTTGGGTGGCATTATTTCTTCCCTGGGTTTTTGACAATACATCTTTGGTCCCTTTGATCTTGGGTTATCAGGGCAATCTTGCCCCATACCTTTGATTTTTTTTCCCAAACCCACAGTTTTATCTCACCTTTCCTTACTATATTACTTCTGGATTAGTTATCCTCCCTGGCTGCCTACCATTTTGACGTGAGATATTCATGCAATCTTTTATTTCTTCACTTTACTATCATTAGCATTGCTTTCCTCATGTTCCATGTTTTACTTTCTCTTTTATTCCTGGATTTCTTTCCCTTGATGTTTCTCATACCTTTTCTCCCACTCCCTTTTTTCTCCTTTATCCAGGTCTTTCCTTTCTACCTGAGACATCAGTGAGTGAGTAATCTCACAATATTTTTACTTTATAAACATTCCTGTTCTAGACTATACCACCCATGGACTGTATGGGGAAAGCAGAATGGGATAGCTTCCCATACCTGTCATACCATGATTGAATAAAGCTGTATGGTTTGCTTTTCAAAATAGGGTTTCATGGTAACCCATTGCACTGTCTCTGGTGATGACATTCCTCTGGACTCTTCATCACCTATTCACTCTCCTTTCTTCCTGTGGAGTGTGGGAGCTCTTCCCATTTTCTAGTTCCAAGTCACTGGGATGGTTGCCCATGGATGTACCCTTCTGAATTGGTTTCACAAAAAAATGTTTATAATCATTCAGTTAAGTGTTCAGTTAAGTTAAGATGGTAGTGTTCTGCTGATGTAGATGAGATGTGACTTCCAGAGGAGTTGAGCTGTCATCTTACTGGATGATGTGATCTTATGATACCATTTCTACAACTGCTGGAGGTGAGCCATTTAAAAATGCAGTTCACCCCTTTTATTAAGAGCCTTTATCAAATTTGCCAAGTGGATATCAATACCCCTTGACCCAGTGTTGGATTTAGAGAATCAGTTAACACAGGTTTTGGACTGTCTGTCTTCTTGTCAGGATTCTTTGTATGTGTAGTGGGTCACAGTGGCGGTACATGGGATTGTTCAAGTTCTGTCCTTGACTATCCCTTGTTCTCTCTTTTTACTGGAATGTTATTGCCATTTGGAAGGTCCCAGTCTGTTTTACAATCACACTGTTCATCTAGGGGTGCATCCTAGTTTACCCATTTTACTTATTGTAAAATTGAGTTACAATGTCTTTCACTGGTTTGATCACTTTCGCGTCATATTCTCTCCCACTCAGATGTGCTCTTCTAACTATCCACCCTGATACCATACACAATCCACACACAAGTGAAGTATGTATCTGGCTCAAAAGTGATACAGTTCCCCTCTTCAGATCTGACTATCTCATCTACAGAAGCATCATTTGGATGCATTGGAAGGTACACATGTTCTTCCATCACACCAGTCTCTCCTAATTAAAATAGGATTCTATCTAGTCTTGTGAGTGTAGGGAAATACTGTATTGGGAGTTATACTTTTACTATACTGGAAAAGTATTTTCAGTAGGTACTTCCCACACTTCTGATACTTCTGTATTTTGCCATCTTTGAAGTCATAGTTTGTTAGAAGTGCACAAGGGAGTCACATACATCACTTGAACGTACTGTACTTCTGCTGGTGGAGAGGTAATGCATGATGATTTATATGAGAGATACATTGTAATCACTTGATTCCAACACGGGAAAGCAGAAAGCTTTTGGTATGCATAAAAAGTTTGCATATATGGCAGCAATGAATGAAAATAGCTAACCTTATTAACAGAAGGAAGTGCCTATCAGAAATACATGCACAGAAAAAGTTATAACTTTAAAATTATTGTAGTTTATCTTAACTGCTTATGCTATAAATCAGTAATTAATGAGTTACTACAAAATAAATAAGAAATTTATAAAAATTACATATTATAAACTTTTGCATGAAAATATTTGTATCATTTTCTAAGTTTATAAAACTTATGAGTAATGTAAAATAAGCAATTTTGATAAAATTATGAAAATAGTTATTTAATTTTTATATGCTGATACTTGACTTGTAATTCTTTGTTTCAACTTCTGTGACTAGCTGAACACCCTATGTATTTTTTCAGAGGAATATCTAACCAAAGAGTGGACATATCCTATAGAACTTTATGGGATTGGCAAATGTGGCAATGACTCCTATCAAATTTTTTGTGTTAAAGAATGGAAGAAGGTAGGTATATCATAATACATTTATATTTCAAGAAAAACTTCAGAAGTCTTATTACAAGCTTAGATTTATTTTGTAAAAATGACCTCTTTTATTAAACTTTTTTACTTAATTTTACCTTCTAAGTTATTTGTAATTTTTACATTATTTTATAGTTGAATTCAGCACAAAAGTAGTAGAGAAAAGACAGCAATTTTCATTTAATGCTACCTACTGTATGCAAATATTTTTTTTGCATGTTACAAACCTTCTGCTTCCCCTCCACTGGAAATGACTCATTCCAGTGTGTTTCTCGTGTCACACGCTGTTGTAATTCTCTATATTCAGTTCCACCAGACTATCGCTTCCCATTTGACAGTGCTCATGTGTAGACGTTTATAGTTTTGTTTTAGCATGATTCATCTTTATAACTTAAATGGGTATGAAGTGGTCTTCTTTATTATTCTATTTTGGTTGTACAGTCAATTCCTTTATTTTTGATTCTCTTTCCATTTGTTTTTTTTTCTCTGTCTCAGTCGTAAATTTGTATTCATCTATCAAACAATTTATTTGATTTATTATTCACTATGAATTCCAAGGTAAATGTTACTAAATTGTGTATCACACCTCCTATAAACACTTTTTCATTGGCAGCAGGTGGGTGTGACCCATCATTGGATTTATCTTCATTTATAAACTGTAAGATTGATTGTTATATTATTCAAATACATTCTTCTAAACGTGCTCCATTATCTTGAGAACAAATTGTACCTGTTCAGTGTGATGAAAGTTTTGATAGCCTTTTTCCACCACCAAATTTTGCTGTGTCTTCCTTGCCGCCACCTGCAGAATCAGCTAGACCTAATATGGCACGTTTAGACATGATTTCTCAGTTATGTGATGTTTTACCCCTTTCTCAACTTCTTATGATCTCTACCCTCATTTCTTGTGTGATAGTTCTCCTTATTTATTCTTTCCACCTTTCCTGTTAAGCATTTTAACTCCCAATGGGTTGAGGGTGCCAACATGCTTTGCACTAGATAGGTCATGGATCAGTTTGCTTTGGTATACCATCAAATTGACTATCCATTTGTAGACTCAGCAGTTATGGTTTATGGTGGCACTCCCTGGTTTTCTGGTTTGTTTAACCCATACCCAGTTTTCACACCTTTGTCTTACTCTTACTTCTGTGTTATTTATGTACCATAAATCCCATTTCCAGGGCTGTGGATCAAAATTCTGATGGTTTTTCAAGGGACATTTTCTCCCTTATTACTTCCATGTTAGTTCATTTATTGTCCTTGGCTCTCGTCTTATACATGTGGTTTCTCTGATATGTTCATCTTTTACTATTTGTATAAGAGTGCAGTTTCTTCCTCTTTGAGCTGTTGTCTTCCGCCTGTAGCCGTTCTTTAGTCTTTCATGTGAATTTGACTGGTTATGTTATTTCTATTCTTTAATATTTTTAAGGACCTTACTTTCCCTTTCATGATAATTACTCATTGTTTGGATCCCTCCCTGTGGTAAATGGTGCCTGACCAGGTATTCTTTAAAATTTGCACTGTTTAGCCATGTTCACTTGCTTATGTTCCATGGTCATGCAATGCACCCTGTTGAGATGGTATGTTCCACAAGATTGCTTGAAGGTTATCCTTGTAATGGACTTGCTTCATAAATATGCCTTTCTCAGACTGTACAATCCCAAGGACTACATGGGTAAAGCAGAAGAGGATAGCTGCCCATTCTTGTCATGTCTTTTAAAAATAGGAATTTTTTGGTCACCCATTGCACTAGCTCAAGTGTTGATGTTCCTATAGACTTTCCACTGCATTTCACACCCCTCTTTTCTTCTACTAGAGTTTGGGAGCCCTGAACATTTTCCAGTTCCAAGCCACTGAGCTGTAGACCATGGAGACATCCTCCTGAATGGTTTAATGAAATAAAAAAACCAGTACAAAAATACCATTCAGGGAAGAGTGAAGTGGTGGTACTCTACTGTTGTAGATAATGTAATGTACTCTACCGTAAAGCACACAAAAATCAAAAAAGTGAAACATCACATTACATTTTATCCCTTAGATTGGAATCCATCATCCTAGCTCCACATGGATATGGTGTTCCAGTGGCCAAGTTTAAGACTGATAGTAAAACTAATCACCATTAGTCCTCACATGTGATACAGATGTCAATCTTTCTTCCTCTGTGTAGTGACTCAGGGTTGAGGCATTTGTAATTGTTATGGCTCTTTCCCTTCTGCTCTCCCTTGATACATGTTATTCTGAGAATTTTATCATGCCTGGGTTGTTCTGGTCAGTTTCACTGTTGAAAGGTTGATTTCTCTGTGGTAGACGTCTTTTTTCTTTTTTTTTATTAGACGTCGTGCTTCCTGATTGATATATCATTTTCTATTCTTAACATCTGCCCTGTTTTGGATATGTGTGTTTAAGATCCTCTCCAGTCTCATGAACTGGAGGTGAAAACTGTATGATCCTCATCCTGACCCTTCAAGGATATTGCTTCCCAGCAGCATGGGTTTTGGATGTAGTTTACTTGCCAAGTTTAGTCCACGGTGACCTAGCCACTCTACACCTTGGAGCACTTTCATTATTTTTTCCCACACCACATGGATATGCATCTTTTTTTTTCCTGCCAATATATACCACTCCTTTCTCTGATAGGCAAAAAGTATACCTGGTTCAGACAGTGCAGTATCCAACATCAGATCTTCAAATCTGACTTGTCTCAAGGTGTGTACTTTGGATGCTTCATTCACACCCATCCCTCCACCTATTCAATGTGGAATTTTAGCTATTTATGTGAGAAAAGGTAATGTTCCATGGTGGAAGTTACAATTTTCCTATATGTAAAAATGTATTTCTGTTACATACTTGCCACCTTCACACTTCCTCCCCATTGAAAATCGATGCTTCCAATTTCTGCCAAAATTCAAAGTGATAGTCTGGTTGAATTGAATAAAAGCAGTTGCATGCATAACAAGAATGTGTAGCACTATCCTTGGTATAGGGTTATTACATGATAATTCGCATGAGAATCACATTGTAATAAGTCATTTTCAATGAGGAGAGGGAGAAGGGCTTGTAGCATGGGTGAGAAAAAGGTTTTGCACACAGAGACCAGCACTGAATGAGTAGCTAATTTATACAGGTCGAGGTAAGTACCTGTCAGAAATACATTTTCAGTATAGGAAAATTATAACATTCGCATATATGGTCATAATAACAGATTTCTGAAAAAGTTAAGAAGAAAATTCTCTATTCCGTTTTTTTGTAAGACTTTCAACAGCATGTACATGTAGTTTTTCATACACTGTTAAAGTTGTATCAAAGAATATTCACTAAATGTTGTAATGATTCATGTGGCATAAATGTGTTTATGTGTACTCAAATAGATTTGCATAAAATTCAAATTGTAGTAATACTATCCAACCACTTTTGTTTTGCTAATTATTTTCTAATAATAAACACTTCACCTACTTTTTTTGTTGCTACAAAAGTATAAATTTAATGATAGATTTATTAAGGAAAACATAATTACTTACATTAAATATTTATGATCTGTATGAATATATAGTCAAAATTGGTTTTATAATATTATGAATACATTTAAATCACTGGTGCATTGTAATACATTTTTTTATTTACCATAGTTTTTGGTGTGTGAGACACACCCCTATTTTCAAGACTATCTTCAGGGAAAAAATATTTCTCAGTTATCAATTATTTATTTATTCAACATCAGCATAATCTTTTATTATGCTTTAGAATACTTCAAACGTAGTGTCCATAATAAAAAAAAATATGGTTGTTTCATTCATTATGAAAACTTTCAAAATCTTCTTTTGCATCAGTGAATTTACTGAAAACAAGTTTTGAAAATTCACTTCTCGCTTGTCCTCAAACAATATCATGTTTGGTGTCATTAAGGAAATTACTCACATCACATTTTTTAAATACCTTTATTGTGTTCTTTATGGATATGACACTTGTATTGTTAGAACAATGTCTAATATAAGTTAACGAAAAGTGCCTCTAACAGAACGCTGTTCTGCAATAATTTCCCATAATAACCCATTTTCTTTAGCCTATGAGAGAAAGAAAACAAGCCCAGAGAAATGTAAAGATTGACTGTGCTAGTTTCTAGTCCTTGCTGTGCAAAGTACAGTATGCCTAGGGAGACAAAATTTTTTACCTTCAGTGTGTAGGATGCAGGGGGTTTTTGAGACCCCCCTCTTTTTCTTAAAGTGTACCTTATACACCAAAACATATGGTACTAACAGTTTTAAAAATTGTTTATTTGTTTCAAACATCTTCCTAAATCATTTGTAAGAATGATTTAGGAAAGAAAATACTATTTAAGTTTCATATATATTAATTTGTAATTATTTTTAGTTACATAATCATATTAATAGAGGATGGATTTTTTTTTAACGTGTTTGCTTTTATATAGGTATTATAAGTTGAAAGTATAATTTAAATTACTTTCTTTTTTCAAAGGTGAAGCCAACAGATCATATGCTAAATAAGTATCAGGAATGGCTATGGAAGAATCACAACATAATTGAACTGTCTTGAAAATGTATAGATATCTTAATATTATTTCAGTAGATTTTTATTATATTTGATACACTTTCTGGATACTTTATTTGATGGTTGCATAAAGATGTTGATGTAAATTTAGAGCCAGTGTAATGCTATACTGAACAAAAAAGATACTATTCAGTACATCTATGAAGTACAGTCCTTGAAGTTACCTACACTGTAAGGGTATACCTTGTTTTAGTTATTCTTCCATAACAAATGTTTAGTATATATTTAAAAAAAGTTTTATCAATAAAGGCCTGTAAATATTATATGCTTATCTGAAAATATTTTTTCTTTTTGAATTTAAATGAATGAAAAATGTTTATTTATAAGAAATTATTATTATTGGATTCCATTAGTGTACTAAAGTGAGTATTATGGCCTACAGGGAAACTAACATACTTGAAAACTTATCCATTACATCTCATGTTTCGTAGTTATTAATCTTTTCAACTATTCACAGTTATTAATCTCACAAAATGAGATAGCTTTACAGTATGGAACAAAATAATGAGTTGTTTAATTTTTTGATTATTTTTTTTTGTAATATGGGAAATTATTTCGGTATATTTTTGGAAAAATAGTAGCATTGTTTAAATCATATTAGGTGTGAGTTTGAAAAATAGAAATTTATCAGGCAGGCAGTAGCACTACATGTGTAGGAATGGCTCTGTAATATTCATCAAAATGGTATTTTAAATATATTCTCAATAAGTCATCAAAACTTTACAATAACAAACATTTCCTTTTTATATAAATGTGTAATGACTGAGTCACAAGTTCTTGGAATGTCTGTAAATACCATAGCAAAAAGTTAGAATTTCTTGTTTGTCATTTTTCTTACATGATGACTCAAAAATCAAAACAATGATGTCAATCAATTTCACTGAGGTGACATAGTTTCAAATGGAGTATCTGCTTTTATAAATATTAATAATAAATAGTAGTAATTTTTTTCCAAATCAGTTTTAGTGTAAAAGATGTTAATATTATCTCTTAAAGTTCACTTCTTTAGAGAAAAGTGGTATTCATCTAAAAATCTTAAGTACAGGGTGAAATAGGAATTACCAGCCAATAGTAAATAATAAATAATACAGTTTGAACATTAATGTATTTAGAACTAGACTGTAAGTACAACCTTCCTATGTCTATTTAAACACTGTATTTAAAAAAAAAAAACTTTTCCAAAATAATGCAAATAAGTTGTTAACGTTGGTGTTTGCATCATCCCTACATGATAGTGCAGGCACGAGTTAACATATATATGTGAACAAAGAGTAACGTTGATTGACTATATACATGAAAAACAATTTTTGTTTTTATACAAATGGGGAGAGGGTTCATTTACAGTGTGTTCAGATGTTTGTGGAAAATGTTTAATCCTATATTTTAGGAATCACCATAAAACGTCTGGTATGTTTTGCTGCAATTGATGTGACCTAAGAATTTGTCATTGAATTTTTCATAGTGAACTACTGGAATTACACTAGCTAAATTTACTGTTTTTTGTCTGTTAATTTGTATAGTTTTATTAGAACACATTCAAAAGCATTTAATTTTGTTATCATATGGACTGTATGTTTAAAGATAAGACATTCACTATGCCCAGTAAAGACTAATATTCTACAGGAGTAAGCCTTGCTGTTTGTGAGTAAGAAGCTGTCTTTATGGCATATTTTTGTGAATTACATTACCAGTTGTTAAAGTTTTATTCTTTGCTATAGCTTTGAGCCTGAAATATTGTTTCAGTGCATATCACATATTTTTTAGAAGGGGGTGGGGGATTGAAATGTACTGCTTTCCATGGAGTCAATGTCCAGTTATGCTTAGGGCTACTAAGTTTGCAGTCAGTGACACACTTGGGGTAAAAAAAAAAATCTCAATAAAACTGATTAATATTTGGCCATTCCCCTGCTGGTACAGTTGTACGTCTGCAGATTTACATTGCTAAAATCAGGGGTTTGATTCCCCTAGGTAAACTCAACAGATAGTCGGATGTGACTTTGCTGTAAGAAACCACACACACACACACGTACGTATTTGGCCAGGAAAGAAAAAATAACATAAATAAAACTGCTCAACGTTTGGAAGTTTCTTTAAAGAAAACCTCATGATGTTTCAATGGATTATTTAAGTCATTGGTAATAGTGAGTTTTAGCTGTTTTCTAATGAACGTATTAAACCTCATGAGAAATAAACTTCTCTTTGTTACAACAGAAAATAATAATCAGTAGCAAAGGCAGCCATAAATTACGTGAATCTTTATTCACTTGTCAGCATAGTCTCATAAATAGAAGAGGCAAGTGGTGCTCTCTATTGAAATGAGTTAAATTTAAATATCAACTCCCTGAATATATTTATAAAATATGATCCAGTGAAATAAATGATGTCATACAAGCAAAAATTGCAAGTCATCAGTTTGGTTGTAAGAAGCATAGGTGGGAGTTTTATGTTTATAAATGATTTTTCCATCGGAAATTTTTGGAGAACTGTGAAAAATTAAAAGGGACATGTTTCTGTTTTGTTTTTTTTATTACTATATGTATAAGCCATATTACACAAGGCTGTTGTGCTGAAATTCAGAAAAATAGTAACAAACTTTAAGAAAAAAGTATCTCTGCAGAGAAGTCCACTGTCAGTTTGTTAGGTACTACTATGTGAAGTGCATATTGGAAGTTAAGCAGGATTACCTTCTCCTAGTTCACATCCGTACACAACACGAGGTAATGCAGCATTATCCTTCTTGTCGGGTGAAAGACATTATATACTTAAGAATAGCAAAGGAACAAAGGTAGATAGAATGAAGTAAACAAAAATTCTAAATCAAATCAAATTCGTGGCATGAATTTCGGTTTATAAATTTTTCAATTCTCAAAAAAGATTTCGGGGGCTGAAAGACAGCATGGGGTAGTCAGAAACTTTTACTCCTCTTCACCCCGCATGGTAAAAATATTAAATCCAAACGAATTTTTATAGAGCTATTAGGTTTAGTTTGAATTTAATACGTAGAGTGGATTGTTGAGAACGTGGAGGACCGCGTAGAAACCGTAGCCCTGTAGTCTTAGCAAAGCACGTGAATTTTTTTACTATGTGTCGATGATGTTAGTCGAGATAGTTTGTGTTTGAATTTCGCACAAAGTTACACAAAGGCTATCTGCGCTAGTTGGCAGTGGTTGGTGATTACTAGCTGCCTTCCCTCTTGTCTTACACTGCTGAATTAATGATGGCTAGCACAGTTATTCCTCATGTAGCTTTGCACGAAGTTAAAAAACAAACAAGTATGCTTCACTGTACTGGATTGTAGTTTATCAAATCATTGTTCCAAAAGCATGTTATTCTGAAATATTAAAAGTTGCTCATGAACTTCCCATGAGGTCAACTAGGTGTCAACAAAACGTTAAAAAATTATAAGGCGTTTCTTTTGGCCAAAAATTAGACAATATGTTTCCCAGTTTTCTAAAACTTGTCATACCTGCCAGTTAATCTGAAAACGTAACTGGAAAACTCCTGTCGCTCCTTTCGAACCTATCCCAGCTTCTGAACAACCTCTCTGTCGTGTGATTATTAATTTTGTTAAGCTAAGGATATAACATTTGTTTTTAATCACTTTCACGTGTAATTTTATTATCATTAGGTTATGTGTTTTGATTGTGCCATGTACTGTCATGATTTTTGAAATTCAATAATTCTTTGACATTGTATTATATTTAATGTATTGGTATCAATGTGCATATGCATACACTCTTGCTCGAAAAATGTGACTTTTATTCATTTATGTCATTTTAAAACTAAATTCACTTTGCGTATTGCCCTTAAACTTTCAAGTTTTATTTCTCTACTACTTTGCATTACCCGAGTTCATTTTGATTCGATTTAGTCCCTTGAATATGGGAATGTTCTGACTCATATATATGCAAAAACGGCTCGTTTGGGTTGAGAAAATATTTTACGTAGAAGAGCGAACAACGTTTCGACCTTCTTCGGTCATCGTCAGGTATAAAAGCTAGGGCTTTTGGTGTTACTTTTGTACCCTACCTGTTGTCGATGCATTTTCAACTCTGTAAATATTTTAGACATTATGACAGGTCCTGCTAACGTAGATTTGAGAAGTCAGATGGTTGCCTAAGACAACACTGGGTTGAAACAAGGCAATATTGCAAGACAACTTGATATATCCAGGCAGACTGTCAACAGAGCTCTCAGAAGAAGAGCTGCAAATGGAAGTGTGAATCCCAATAGAGCCACGTGCCACTATAGCACGCGATGATTGCCGGATTCTCACCATTGCTCATCGAAACCGTACGATGTCCTTCAGGTCGATTGCTTTTGAGTTACGTACGCAACATCTGATCCGGATTTCACGTTGATGCAAGCTGGATACAGAACAAGACGGATGGTCAAGACACCTGTACTGATAGCTAAACATCGCAACAACAGGTCGCAGTGGGTTCAGCGATACCGTAATCTGATGATCGCACACTGGAATCATGTAGTTTTCGCTGACGAATCCAGATTTCTGCTCTACCCCCTTGATGGACAGATACGAGTGTGCAGGCTTCCTGGAGAATTGTTGAATGATGAAAATGTTCAACCCAACGTCGCAGTAGGTGGAGGTTCAGTGCACATTTAGGGTGCATTCTGTTCTGCAGCTGTCCGCCAGTTGGTCATTCCGGATCAAAATGTCACTGGTGCTGTGTATCAGGATATCCTGGATTGTCACTTACTGCCATTTGCCCAGGGTATTTTCCAGGAAAATTTCCGGCTGCACCAGAACAATGCAACAGCTTATAATGCAATGTGCAAGATTTCTTGAAACAACATGGTGTGTCGGTGCTTGAGCAACCACCTCTAAGCCCAGATACTGACCCAATAGAGCATCTGGGATGAACTTGGCCGTGCAGTCAAGAATAGGAATGATCCGCCTACAACTCTACAGCAGTTACACCAGGCACTGACTGAAGAGTGGAACAGAATTCCAAATAAAAGACTTGTAACGTTAGTTGAGAGTATGCTACACCGCCTAGCGTACACTATTGCAGCACGTGAGGGCCACACACATTATTGAGTTAAATACTCTGATGTGAATGTAATTCTTACACATTTACTGAAAGTTTCAGGTTTATACTAAATATTTTCACAAAATGACAGTCTTATTAGAAGTGGAGAAAAAAAAAAAGCCCATTTCTGGTGGTACAGATCTTAAATTCTACAGAAATTTCCACAAAAAAGATATAATCATAAAAATATTACACGAACGTTCATGTTATAAACTTACCAATAATTACCAAGGGAAAGGCATTGCACACTTTAAACACACAAGAAAAATAACAAATAAGGGACAAATAAGCTCAAAGTACCACATGTAATAACCTTTTTGAGCAAAAGTGTATAATATCTTAGTAAAAAATTGTCTAATGCCAGTTTTTAATTCTCTAAGGATTGAAGTATGGATTTAATATTATTCTAATGCCTATGTTTGTTTCAGATTAATATATATTTAGAAATGTATGTAACTTATATTGATAAATGTGTGTTTTACAAGTTTCATCTGTTTTCTGAATTTATAAATATCAACAATATGTGTGTGTTTTGTTTATAGCAAAGCTACATCGGGCTATCTGCTGAGCCCACCGAGAGGAATCGAACCCCTTATTTTTGCTTTGTAAGTTTGTCGACTTGCCACTGAACTAGCGGGGGGCATATCAACAATATATATTTTACGAAAAACCATAGCATATCTTCGAATATTGTTTAAATTTCGAGAATTTTCCCTAATGAGTATATAAAAGTGAGCCGTAGCAAGACGCAAGGAGACAGTTATGGAATGTTGTTGGTATGATGTGGTTATAAGCTTTGGAAGCTGTAATTGTGATAAACACTTATTAATCGGAAAGCTACAGCTATTTGACCGAAAACGTTTATATGTTTCAAATATTACAAATTTTGGACGTTTGTATTTCTACGAGGACATTAGATATCTATCTTCCTCTAAAAGGTAAGAGCTTCTAAACGGCGTTAGACCAAACAAGAATAGTGCTAACTAATATTCCCGTCAAATGAATTGTATCAACATAAAATTAATTCGCTTTTCGTGGACATTCAATTAACATCTAAATTTAAATTAAGATGTTCCTCTGTTTTAAACTGTGAGACGTAACGTATGTAACATAATTAATTGGAGATAAGTTATAGTACGAAACAGGTGGCATGATTAAATTCTTATTTTTAACATATTTATTGGTTAGTGGTGCTTAGGGCTATCTTTATCATGTATTCAGAAGTGATCTAATTCACATAGGTGGCCTGATTAAATTCTTATTTTTAACATATTTATTGGTTAGTGGTGCTTAGGGCTATCTTTATCATGTATTCAGAAGTGATCTAATTCACATAGGTCATTTTCTTACGAATTTTTGCGAAAAAAATTAGTAAATTACTATTGGACATTATATATTTGCATACGAATTACACGGTGTGGTAGTTCCGTTCATAACATACAGAATCTTATACCATTGTGCATGAATACAGGAAATCCAAATATCAAAAAGTAAATTAACTTCACAAGCAATGAAATTAAACTATTAAAACAAGATACCTGGGATTGTTACTGCTCCCAACTAAATGAATAAATTGACTCTAAAAAGCCTCCCAGTGGCTCATCGATATGCCTGCGGACTTACAAAGCTAAAAACTGGGTTTCGATAACCAGTGGTGGGCAGAGCACAGATAGCCCATCGTGTACCTTTGCGCTTAATTCAAAACAACGACTCTAAGAAATTTTGTACACATTTAAAGAGATTCACAAACAAGTAAGACTAAAAAATGTCTGACCATATAGCTCACACAAATAAACAAAAAACAAAAGCTTTTATTGTTTGTTTTTGAATTTCGCGCAAAGCTACTCGAGGGCTATCTATGCTAGCCGTCCCTAATTTAGCAGTGTAAGACTAGAAGGAAGGCAGCTAGTCATCACCACCCACCGCCAACTCTTTGTGTTTTTTGTACTTACCTACTCTTTTACCAACGAATAGTGGGATTGACCGTCACATTATACGCCCCCACGGCTGGGAGGGCAAGCATGTTTAGCGCGACGCGGGCGCGAACTCGCGACCCTCGGATTACGAGTCGCACGCCTTACGCGCTTGGCCATGCCAGGCCATAGTTCAGACATAATGGTAACAGGTAAGTACAAAAAACACAAAGACTTACACTTCTCGTACAATCGCCGTGATGAAACAATAATCAGTGATGTCGAGAAAACCCACTTGTAGAGAAATATATATGTAAAAACGGCTCGTTTGGGTTGAGAAATTTTTTACGTAGAGGAGTGAACAACGTTTCGACATTCTTCGACCACCGTCAGGTTCACAAAGAAAGAGAGAGGTAACTGACTAGAAGTTAACCACATGTTTAAAAGGGATTGTGTAATAAGTGACGGAGTGTAGAGAAGGGGTTTAGATGTGGAATATACAATTTTATATTATTTTATTTTTTAATTTTAAAAAAAATATTATTTATTATATTATATTTTGGCCTGGCATGGCCTAGCGCGTAAGGCGTGCGACTCGTAATTCGCGGGTTCGCGCCCGCGTCGCGCCAAACATGCTCGCCCTTCCAGCCGTGGGGACGTTATAATGTTCAGTCAATCCCACTATTCGTTGGTAAAAGAGTAGCCCAAGAGTTGGCGGTGGGTGGTGATGACTAGCTGCCTTCCCTCTAGTCTTACACTGCTAAATTAGGGACGGCTCGGTGCAGTGGGCTAACAACCTACTTACTTAAATACTTGTTGAAGAATCCGCAAGCGATTGCGGCCCTATGTTCCTAGATGGAATCTAATGGTGATAACTAACTAACTAACTATATTATATTTTAATATAGATATAAAGGTGTTCCTTTGTATTGGTTTACTTTGGGCTTAATATGTTTTGTATAAGAAAGGCTTCTTTAATTTTGCGTTTGTTTATGTTTCTTTCTTTATTGAATATTTGAGTGTTTTCTATGGTTATGTTGTGTTTATTTGACTTACAGTGTTCGAAAACGTGTGAAGGTGACTTTTTATGTTCTTTAAATCTGGTTTCCATTTTTCTACTTGTTTCTCCAATAAAAACATCTTAAACGATTTTTTCAAAGAATTTTCTCACAAAACAGAAAGTTAAAAATAATCTTACAAAAAGAGACGTTAATTTCATTAAAAACTCAAAACAAGACAAAAACATAAAAATTCTAAAAGCAGATAAAGGTAACGCTATAGGCCTGACATGGCCTAGCACGTTAAGGCGTGCGCTTCGTAATCTGAGGGTCGTGGGTTCGCGCCACACATGCTCGCCCTCCAAGCCGTGGGGGCGTTATAATGTGACGGTCAATCCCACTATTCGTTGGTAAAAGAGTAGCCCAAGAGTTGGCGGTGAAGACTAGCTGCCTTCCCTCTAGTCTTACACTGCTAAATTAGGGACGGCTAGCACAGATAGCTCTCGTGTAGCTTTGTGTAAAATTCCAAAAAAAAACCAAACCAGGTAACGCTATAGTCATAATGAATACGAATGAATACAATCAAAAAATGAAGAACATCCTATCAGACACTGACAAATTTAAACCAATACACACAAATCTAACAAAGACACACGAAACGCAACTAAACAAAATACTACTAAAAATGAAAAAAGCCAACACAGTTTCACAAATACTTTATTCCTACCTACGCAAAACTGACTCATGCATACCATAAATATACGGCATCCCCAAACCTCATAAACCAGATTGTCCATTACGACCAATAATGTCCATATATGAATCGTTTAATTACAATCTTGGTAAATACATAGCATGGGCATTCTCCAAATATGTAACATCAGCCAGCTCATTCATCAAAGACTCTTTTAGTTTCAAGTCTAATCTAAATCAACTTAATCATAAAGCCTTAATGGCCAGTTTCGATGTTATATCCCTCTTTACAGAAGTTCCAACCGCTGAAGCCTGCAAGATAGCCTTAGAACTCTATATCCGAGACCCTAACCATCTATAGACATTCCCAGCGACCAATTAGCAACCCTCATAGAATTCACCACGATGAAGACAAACTTCATGTTCAACAACCACAACTATATACAAACAAATGGCCTAAGCATGGGCAACCCAGTATCACCAGTTCTAGCCAATATTTTTATGACACAAGTTGAAACACAAGCAATTAACACAGCATTACATCCACCACTATACTGGTACAGATATGTAGATGACACGATTGCGGGATTCACATCTACAGAACACACACTACTTTTTTTCAATCACATTAACTCTATACATCCCAACATCAACTTCACATGTGAACAAGAAGGAAGCAATCAAATATTATTTCTTAACCTCAAAATTACAAGAACCGATACACAATTTAAAACAGATATCCACCGAAAAATCACCTATACTGGACTATACATTTCTTGGGACTCAGCACATGAAACAAAACAAAAACTCAACATACTAAGAAACCAAATAAACACAGCCATAAAACTATGCTCACCAGATAAAATTAACGATGAATTAGACAAAATAAAACAATACTTCTTCAACATCAATAAGTTTCCTCCACAAACTGTAGAAAACATTATACGCACACACCTAGACAGAAAGCAAAATCAACCAACAAAAGTAAATATATCTCACGAATCAAAAAATCACGAAACCATATACTGCTGCATACCATATACTCCCGACATCAGCAGAAAAATAACCAACATTTGGCAAAAACTGGTAACAAAATATGACATTCCAGTTAATACCAAATTTATTCAAAAACCAGGCACAAAACTGAGGTCTATACTATATAAAAACTACATTGACAAACACCACACCAACATTATTTATAAAACACAATGTGATAACTGCCACGACTTCTATATTGGAGAAACAAGTAGACAAATGGAAACCAGATTTAAATAACATAAAAAGTCACCTTCACACGTTTTCGAACACTGCAAGTAAAATAAACACAAAATAACCATAGAAAACACTCAAATACTAAATAAAGAAACAAACATAAACAAACGCAAAATTAAAGAAGCCTTACTTATACAACAACTTAAGCCCAAAATAATCCAATACAAAGGAACACCTTTATGTCTATATTAAAATATAATATAATAAATAATAATTAAGAAAATAAAAAACAAAATTGTATATTGAACATCTAAGCCCGCCCTCTACATTCCGTCACTCATTACACAACCCCTTTCAAACATGTGGTCAGCTTCCGGCCAGTTATCTCTCTCTTTCTTTATGAACCTGACGATGACCGAAGAAGGTCGAAGCGTTGTTCACTCCTCTACGTAAAAAAAATTTCTCAACCCAAACGAGCCGTTTTACATATATAATAAAAAACACAGCAAATCCAAACCACTAACTAATGTTAGTTTGTCATAAACAAAACAAAAATAAAACACACTGCACCAATTAAAGGGATCCCCAGGAAACAGGCTATAATGTGGGATATAAAATATACCTTTTAATAACATTTCTTTAATTTATATTTATTTAACACATTCATATATTTATTACAGAATGTTTCAGTCCCGGCATGGCCATATGGTTAGGACGCTTGACTCGTTTGACTCCCCATCATACCACACATGCTCGCCCTATCATCCATGGGGGCGTTATAAAGTTAAGGTCAATCCAGTCATTCGTTGTAAAAGAGTAGCCCAAGAGTTGGCGGTGGGTGATGATGATGAGCTGTCTTCCCTCTAGTCTTACACTGCTAAATTAGGTACGACTAGAGCAGATAGCCCTCGAGTAGCTTTGCGCGAAGTTCAAAAACCTTTTTCTGCGACACTGTTTCAAAATTCTAAGGCTGTATTGTTGATTAAATATACTTTGTCTTTTTTATTCTGAAGGTGATTTAGTAATATAACACAACCAGAGTTACTTGTTCCTTTACTTTATAGCTATTCACTTCTACCATGGTTGCTTTCTGTTCTAAAGACGGTTAATTAGGTGAAAGTTTGGCCAATTACTTTTTCTTTTCAAGTATTCTGCCATCATTTGTATAAATAAAATATAAGAATTGCTACTTGGAACATTATTTTTAGAGATAGCTGCTTGTTGATATTTTATCTCATTTATTTTTGCTGTACTGCTTGTGTAGGTCATTCGTATAACGTTCACTGTTGGTTAGGATGATGGGCAATGCTTGATATTGACTAATAAAATAATAACCAAAGTAACATAGTGGCCATTTGTGCCCTACTGTGTACATTGCCTGCAGTAAAAAAGATATTTCATTCTGACAGTTTGTACTTGGCACACGTATTGGAAACAAGACTAAAATAATTTCCTCAGTCAAAAACGAAAAGGGAGTAATCGTGGATGTAATTAGAAAAAAAGAGGTAAAAATAAACAAAGGTATACGAGCCTCAAAACCTTTATGAGAATATTATAGAAGAAAGCGTTCTATCAGATGCAGCAGACGGACTTTCCTTTACTTGATAACCCACAAACATCAAACTTCACTTCAGAAATGCGCTTTTTTGTGAATCATGTATAAATTAATGCATATATATGTTAACATAAAGTTTTGTCTATTACTAAGATGTAAGGTAACCTCGAGGACTGAAAAGTATTTTAGTATTCAAATGTACATATAGTGAAAATGCAACAATTCAAATAGACAATACGCCAGAAGAAAGACATCATGATGTTAATGTTTCTGCTGTTTGGTCAATCTTGTTATTCGTTGGTAAAAGAGTAGCCCGAAAATTGGCAGTGGGTGGTGATGATTAGCTGCCTTCCCTCGTGTAGCTTTGCGCGAAATAAATTAAAACCAAACAGAATATTTTAATAATTTTATTTAACGTTTCTTTATTAAATCCATTATTTTTGTCAATATTTCAACATTAATAACAAAATATTGTAATTTATTACAAATTTTACAAAATCTGAATAATTGTGAAGTTATAATGTTTATATATAATTTTATTTTAAAATTACATAGAGATTAAATACGGATGAAATTATTGAGTAACATTATAGAGTATAGTTGAAAAGAAGGTAACCAATATAGACAAATGAAGATTGAAATTATTTTTTGTAACTAATGATTGCATAATTGAACAGTAACAACAGTACTGCTCATTTTTATCACTTTTCATCAATACATTCATATGATACCATGTACTCGTATATCACATTTTCACATATCATGAGAGAGCTTCTCTGTCAACTCTATTCCATGAGAGAAGCAGTGTGTTTCTTCCGTAATTTAATTATTACTTTATTTAAAGTATTCATGGAATCTTTGCCGATATCTAATTTCTCGAAAAAGTCCATTAGATGTTAGAAATGCAAAAGTAACTAGTTAAGACATATTTTACTACATCGATTCGTTGCATAAAACTTTCATGAAGTTGTTTATTCATTCAACAAGTGAACACGTTTAAACTTAATACCAATAATACTTCTTCAATCGCATTTTATTTCTTTGACTTGGGATCCCAAAAAAACGCGAATTCATATCGTCAGCATAATCATTCTTTGTCAGATGTTGATAGCATTATTGGTGCTAATATGGTCCTTACGTCTGCATATAAATGTATCCACTGCGTTTTTATGTCCTTTTCCTTAGAAAAACGAAAGTAACAATTCTCCGTTTTCACTTGTTCTTGGCCCGGTATGGCTAGGTGGTTAAGGCACTTGACTCGTAATCTGAGGGTCGCGGGTTCAGATCCCCGTCACACCAAACATGCTCGCCCTATCAGCCGTGAAGGCGTTATAATGTGACGGTCAATCCCACTATTCGTTGGTAAAAGAGTAGCGGTGAGTGATGAAGACTAGCTGCCTTCTTTCTAGTCTTACACTGTCAAATTAGGGACGGCTAGCGAAGATAGTCCTCGTGTAGCTTTGCGTGAAATTCAAAATGAACCAAACCAATCAAATTAAGTGTTAGAAGAGGTCAACAGCAGCACTGTTCTTTGTTTGCCGAATGTTTTACATTACAGTGACGAATGCTGCGAGAGAACAACAGTAATGTGGTGATGTCTTTGCGAAAGAAAGAATACGATACTCCTGTTCCTATTTAGTTCTACCAGATGTTTAATCGATCACGACTAGATCATCAGAGACTCGTCTTGAGAGATGGAACGATGGCGATCTACTCAGTGAATCCTGGTTTCTGCAAGTACGCGCATTGCATTTTCTTTTTGTGCATATTAAAGACTGTTCATTTAACTAACCTGCAACAGTTTTATTTTCCCAAAATAAATTTTAAGCGAATTTTGAAATGCAGATCAAATTTCCTTCTCGATCTTGGTATTAATAGTAGTTTTATATTATACTCGTTTCACAAAAAAAAACAAAAAACAAAATTATGATGTCCAATATTTTTACCCCACGTTCTTTTTTTCTTTTTTCTTTTAGCATAAGACTACGCAATAAATTACTTTTGCCGTGCACATTGCGGTGAATTGAACCCAGGACTTTAGCGTTTTAAGGTACGATCCACCAGAGAGGTTTTGTTTGTTTTAAATTTCGCGCAAAGCTATACAAGGGCTATCTGCCCTAGCCGTCCTTAATTTAGCAGTGTAAGACTAGAGGGAAGTCAGCTAGTCTTCACCACTCACCGCCAACTCACCACTAAGGCTTCTGAATTTATTTACTTTTGTCTAAGCTCCGTAATTTTTTTTATGGTAAATAAGAACTTTTTGTTTTTATTTACTTGTTTGAATTGTGGATAACAACCTTTTTTTTGTCGTAATTTAAACACTATAAAACACATTTTGCTAACCCCCTGTTGGACAGCAGTAAGTCTACGAATTACAACGCTACAATCAGGGGCTCGATTCCTCTTAATGGATTCAGTAAAAACTGCATGTTCCGCAGTCTTACAATCTAAGGGTCGCTGGTTCGAATCCCTATCCCATCAAACATGCTCGCCCTTTTAGTCATCAGAACGTTATAAAGCCATGGTGAATCCCACTATTCGTTAGTTTAAGAGTTGGTGGTGGATGATGATGACAAACTGACTTTCCTCTAGTCTTTCACTGCTTAATTACTTAAGGCTATCGTTGCTCCAAATTAAAAAAACAACAACAAATAAACACATTTTGTTTGCTCAGAAAAAGTGAAACGTTAGTGTCTATATGACGTTAGAGCTTTGTTTATGACGCATAATTTGGTCTAGTCATGACCTAAAATTCGGAATAATAGACGAGTTGCAGTTATGTCACGCAATCACGGAATATAAACTTATGCCGTCATGATGGTAGGCTAGACGCCACATCAGTGCGCCTCAGTTAGCTGATCAGCAGTTCGTTTCTCATAACAGTTCTGAATTATTTTGACCATGGTGACTACATGCATAGCTGTTGGTTGTCAGAACAGACAAGACCAAGATCCAGGAAAGAGCTTTCACCGTTTTCCGACGGATCCTGAGCGTAGATCTCGATGGGTCGCTGCAGTAAAGCGAGAAGGTTGGCAGCCCACCAGAGCGAGTCGTGTCTGCAGCGACCATTTCATTTTGAATAAGTAACCACTATTTATGCAGGAGATAATAAATATATAGTTTAGATTACAAATATAGGAGGGTTCTGAAACCAGAAACAATATGCAATCGTTCTATAGTTGTGTTGAAGCTGTACAAATATAATATTATATTCTTTTACTTTTATAAAGAGGGGGAAAAGGGAGGGCTGCATAAACAGTCATAAACAAAATAGTTCATGATAGGTCACAAAAAAACGATTATAAAATTCTATCCCATTATTATTGTTTAGCTTAACATGCATCACGACAATGTATTGTATAAAATTTACTTTTTATTTAAAAGAAGGATACATAAACAACTCGGTTGCTCTTGCCTCTTGGTTACAGTCTTCTTGTTTAATCAATAACAGTTAATGATTCACTTTTATTTAAATAAGAAAAAATTCAGACTGCAAGTTATTTACATATATTATTATATACTGGTACTTGTGTATTTGTCAACTTATATATATGAAAACAGCTAATTGTCACAAAATTATGTAATATGTTTGTTTTTGTATTACAGGTAAGAGTGATGACCCCCTTTCCCCAAACTACGTTCCTTCACAGTTCCAATATGTGTCTTCTCCACAGAAGAAAAAGTCAAAAGTCGCTCTGGAAACATTCAACAGAAGATTAGCCTCCAAAAAGCGAAGAAGATGTGGTGGGTTTTTAATTGTCAAACGTCCGTTAAAACCATAAAAAAATGTTTATTTCAGTAACCTATGATGTGTTTGATTTTTGAGTATTTTTTCATATAAGTATGTCCTTTGTAACTTTATGTTTAGGTTTCTGATAATCATTTAATAAACATGAATATATATAAATCAATCACAAGTAGTTTTCATTTTGTTTCATTGGTGTCCCAGAGTGAAAGTGACCAGTCTCTGCTGTCCATGTTTGCTTCTGTTCTCTTTGGAAGCTGTTGATGAACAGGAAGGTGGACCTCAAATTCCAGACATAGCCAGAGAGATCTCCATACAGACTGATCCTAGTATGACTGATATTGAAGCTTTACAGATAGAGTGTCAGCAATTGAGAACTGAAAATATTGCTCTCCGTGAAAAACTTGACAGTATTTCATTTGATCAAAAATCTTTAGAAAAAGATGACAAAAAGGTAAATGTTCTCACAGGTCTGAACTCATATGCAATTCTGATGTGTTTGTATAATCTCCTGAGTACTGTATTAAGGCCAATGGAATCTCTGAGTGTGTTTCAACAAATACTGATAACACTGTTAAGATTGAGATTCAACATGAATATGCAATACTTAGGTTTTCTGTACAGTGTGCGTTCTTCAACAATGTCCAGGTTGTTTCAGACAGTTACTGATGTGATATATGCTCGTTTAGTTCCAGCAACCATTTTCTGACCAGATCGTCATCTATTTTGCAAAACTATCCCCACCTGTTTCCAGAGAACATTTCCAAAATGTGCATGTATCATTGATTGTTTTAAAATTTGTATTGAGAAACCCTCTGATTTTAAAGCAAGAACTCAGACATATTCCGATTACAAGTCACATGATACAGCAAAATATTTTATTGGTATTTCACCACAAGGAGTAATAATTTTTATATCCAAAGGCTATGGAGGCAGAGCAAGTGACAAATTCATAACAGAAGATTCTGGGTTTCTTAACAACATCCATCCAGGTGACACAATATTGGCCGATAGAGGGTTTGATCTAAAAGATACATTTGGCTACTATGGTGCTAAATTGGAAATTCCAACATTTACAAAAGGTAAAAAGCAACTGTATGCTGTGGATATTGAAAAAACCAGACAAATAGCATCAGTTAGAATCCATGTAGAACGCGTCAAAGGTGTTACCAGACAAAAGTACACAATGTTGGAATCAATTATTCCAGTTACTGCTGTACATGGTGTTGATGTTGACAACATAAACAATCTTGATAAAATTGTGCATGTTTCCTGTGCTTTGGTGAATATGTGTCCTTCTGTTATCCCGAAAGATTAGTAAATTATGTTTTATATCCCAGTAACATGTTGTAGTTTCAGTAGTTATGTTTGTGCCAAGTAAATATTTGGAGGTATTTGACTTTTATTTTTTCAAGTGAAAAAGAAAACTGGAAACCTGCATACACAAATAAAAATAAATATTGCAATATATCATATGTATTTATTTATGCTCACAAAAGTAAAATTGTCATACCCAGCCAGGTCATAAAAGATTACAATTTCCACATTTATCACTTAATATTTATTGGGCCCCGCATGGCCAAGTGTGCGACTCGTAATCCGAGGGTCGCGGGTTCGCATCTCCGTCGCGCCAAACATGCTCGCCCTTTCAGCCGTGGGGGCGTTATAATGGTAGGTCAATCCCACTGTTCGTTGGTAAAAATAGTAGCCCAAGAGTTGGCGGTGATGACTAGCTCCCTTCCCTCTAGTCTTACACTGCTAAATTAGGGACGGCTAGCACAGATAGCCCTCGAGTAGCTCTGTGCGAAATTCAAAAAACAAACAAACAAACTTAATATTATCAGATATGGGTCGACTTTCATGGCACTGATTTTATCAATATAACGATCCCGATGATTATGACTCATGCCTTTTACATAATCAGATAAACATATAGGTCCATTCATATTGAAGATGGATCTGATATGACTAATGACAACTTTTACACAGTTCTCAATCTATGCATCCTTACATACGGTCGACTGTGTTGCCTGGTGATGTTTCCTACCAATATGGCGTCACCATTGAAACACGTGATTAGTGACGTCACATATAAAGCCACTGTATTTGTGAACATTTTGCCACGTGTTACAAATAGAGCAAAAGAAAATAGTTGAAGCAGCCCTTGACATATAAAGCCTGCAGTTTTGGGTTCGAACAAGGTCAAGGAGTATGAATGGTGTTTCCAAATGGTGTATCATAAAAATAAGATTAAGGGGTAATGGCATTACTGTCATCTAAGTGGGTAAGAAGTGATACCTCTCCACGCGTAGTTGATTTCAAAGCAGTTCGATATATCTTTGAATCAGGTAAGCTTAACGTTGTATTTCTAACCTAAAATTACTAGCCTAGAAATAGCGTTAAATCCAACGTCTCTCCGACTTTAAGTGGATCATTTTCTTCGAAAGTTTGATACTGGACATGAATTTGACGAAATGAAGAATGCCAGAGTATGAAAAATGGAAACTTGAGGTTTAATTTGTGTATTTGAAAAGGAAAAATTCCAGTATTAACATAATTAAAAGTTGAATTTTGTTTTCAAGTGTAAATGCGAGACGTTATAAATTTTTGTATTGTTATACGCTCTTCTTTACTTACATTGTAGTGTATGAGTTATGTAAACCAGTTGTTTTGGATTTTTTTCTATATGAAGATTGATTTTTATTTCTACAAAATGTAACGTAAAAACTTAATACTAACAGTCAAGTCTTAGTTCATATTCATAACAATGAACCATTTGATTCTTATAAAGTTAAAGGCTATCCTTTCATACCCAACCTTTGAAATTTTAAAAATTTAAACAGTTTTAAGCTGATTTTATACTTTTTAGGAAATAATTGATTCCACTGTTTAAAGTCCTTAATTTGTAAATTGCTGCCCTCAACTGTTGCTGACAGTAACTTATTCAATAAATCAATCACTATAATAGAAGTATAGAACTGTTTTAACTGTAACTAAGTTTTATTTTCCCAATTTTAAACTTTTGTTCTCTCTTCATGCCATCTCAGGACATTGTACAAAGAAATCAAAACTGAAAGAAGCTTTCATACATTTGATCCAACAGTTAATTTTGTAAAGTTAAATAAGTTCACTGCTTTTTCCTCCCTTCTTAAGAGAGAATAGATTATAACTCTTCCCTAAAGGATAATCTTTGGAATCATTCTAGGATCTATTCAACCTTTTTGCATTAAGTGTGTGTGTATATATATACATATAAGGAGACTTAAACTGTACACAGTTTTACAAATGGGTCCTAATTAGTGTTTTGTATACAGATAATTAATTCCTTATCTTGTAATTACTTTGCTTTTATATACATCCTAAGTATCTTTACCTGTAATTACTAGCAACAGAGTACTATTTTTTTTATTTTATTTTTTTTATTTTTTTTATGGCTTATGTGCCTTATCCACCACTATGCAAGAATTTTTTCCTTTGGTCATTTCCCATAAAACCTTCAACACCTTAATCAGGTCCTCTCTGACTTTTCTTTTTAGAAAAAATAAAACAATTCAGAGATCTTAATTTGCCTTTGTATTAAGACCTTTCCATATATCATCCTATTAGCTCTTCTTTGAACTCTTTCCACAAATTCAGTCTCTTTTAATTTAAGTCATTCTGTAAGTCATTCTGTATCATTTTTGTATAGTCTTAATCTACCTTTTTATTTTATTTTGTATTACTTTTTTGAAGACATCCTGAAAAGTTGTTTGTGTTGTAATATTAGATTTGTTGGTTTTGGAGTGAGAACTTAATTACATCAGGTAAATTCTTTCAAAAGTGTGTTTGTTTCCAAGTAAGAATCTAATTAGGTAGGTAAGTTGGTAATTATAGCTTCTATTTTTCAAGTTAAAAAAATTACATATTGGTGCAAGACCTTTGGTATTTCATTGCATAAAAATGTTGTCTTATTAGAAAGAAATGGTTCTATTTTAACAAAACAATTGTCAAACACATTTTTCATTCACATACAAGAAACTACAAATTTTCAAAAAAAATTTCAAAAAATATAAAAAAAACATACTTATATGAAACAAAACAATTTAGTCTGAATACAAAACAAAAAGTATGATGATTCAATTTATGTAAAAAAAACAAAAAAAACTCGGCAATTGCCAACAATTGAAACATTGTTCAAAAAAATGTCTTCAATATTTATAAAAATTGAAGAAATTTTGATGGCTGACTTCATTTGATTACAACATTCAAGTCTTATAGTTATCATTTTTCACAATGTATGCATCTTGTGCTTTATCAGAGTAATGCCAAATTTTTGTAAAACTGTGTATTTATGAATAACAATGCAGTATCAAAAGTTAGTTTGTTTTAAGGTGATCACGGAGGTGAGACATTATTCTGGATACTTCTGTAATACCTCAAAATTTTTAGTACAATTTGGAGTACCTAAGAGTTTAAGGTCATCATCTTTCATTACTAATTTACTATTTATTTTCTTATCTGTATCATTAATGTCAATAAAAATGAGCAAAAACCTCCACACTGATCCCCAAGGTATTTCACTTATAACATGGATCCACTTTAACTGTATTCTATTAAGATCAACCTTTTGATTTCATTGATTCAACCATGCTACAAGCCAGTTAATTTGTTTTTTCCAAACTTTTCCCCCTTCAGATAAAAAAGAACATCATTAAGAAAAGATAACAGTTTGTAAGGTAAAATTTCCCTTTTGTTCAACCATGTACAATGATTTCATAAACCTCATTTAAATCAAACGATCTAGGTCTTGTGTCACTCCAAAAGTGAAACAAGCTAATTTCCAGGATAACATAAATAATTTGCTGATCCTTAAGCACCTACTCACTTTCTATAGGTCTATCAAAAATGAGACGTACATATCTGATCTTTGGCCTGCTTTAAGATTCTGAGAAAATGTTTGGTTTTAGTGTTTTATTTGGTTTTGATCTTTTTAGACATCTTTGTTCAATTTTAATTTGCTCATGGTTTATTCAGGGCCGGGAATGTTACTCTCCTCTTTTAATAACATATAGAAAATCAAGAATGTACCACCTCAAAACGACAGTAACTTGAACTTGCAATCTAATATTATTTCTAATGTTATAACTTTAGACTGAGTTACTTGCAGTAACTGAAATTGTCTGTTGCTAACATTCTTATTAATTTGTACTCTAATAACTACTTGTAAACTTTATTAATTGCAAAATAATACTTGCACAGAAAAAATAATTGCAATTAGATAACAAGTATTACTAGTTCCATTTTCTCAGTTTTAATGAAATACATCTCTTAACTCTCTCCTGTATGACAAATTTACTAATTATGCCTCTATCAATATTATTAATGCAAGTGGGGAGAAAAAAAGCAAAAGTGCAAGTAACGGATTCAGAATGGCAAGGGTTCATTAATAACTTATTTTCTCTTATTCTGTAGAAAATATAGATCATGTTTTATCCATGTAACATTTTCCCTCAGTCCAGAAAATCATTTGGATAATTCTCCTTTTTCAAACTCTTTCCAGTAAATCAATCTCTTTTCTTAATAAGAGACCATCTCTGTGCAGTAATCCATTTGAAATATAATTAGTGAGTTGTTTTAAACTTTTTTTTTTTTAAATTTAAACCTATATTTATGTAAATAATCCTAAAAACTTTAGGATCTGTTAGTGGTGTACTAATCTTGGATTGTCATAATTTTCCTTGAAGTAATCCTTCCGGAACCTCAGAAGAAGAAAATCAACCGATAGTATTACAAAGCATTGCATTATCATTTCTGTGCTTGACTTAGCTTTAACCAAAAGAAAGAGACTGGAAAGAAGGTTGTAATTGGTTACAATCTTTATTATAAAAAAAAAAGAAAAGAAAAGCCACAATCGAAGTAGAGTTTTTAAATATTGTTTCATTGTGAAGTATGCTACTACGATATAAGGTGAATGTTCATCCTAATCTGTTCAACTTAGATTTAATAAACTTTGCAACCATACAGTTAATATTGCCTATTCTATCAAATCATCAGACATGGGGAGCCGTGAGGTGATGTGTGTGTCTTCTCTACACTCAAACCCTTGTACAACTCGGAGAACAACTGGTTGGTATAGGATTCAATAATAAACATTAGTGTATTGACTATATTGTTGCCTTAACTGAAGTTTTGAGAAACTTTCCTTGTGCATATAAATATAATCAGTATGATATGTCAAGAGACTATATATATTATTGGTTTGCTACAGTTGGTATACTATAAACCTAGGAAGCTGTGACTGTACATTCTGAAATTGGTGACAGCATGATATTCTGAAAGTTCATAGTTCTGGTAGGTCAGTATTCTACAAATGTAGATCTTGAGTCATTTTAGTTGTTGTAGTGCATAAACAGTAGTATATATATAATGTTATATTAGGGACATAAGCTAACAGCATTTTAATGTATATTTGTAATAATTTCAGAGACCTATATTATTGTTACCCTTAATTAAAGCTCTTTAAATCAATCTTTTGAAAAATTATGTAAACACTTTAATATGATTTATAGAAACAGGATGAAAAGTTAAATAATGATAAGGAAAATAAAGCAAATTCCAATACTAGTGGCAGAAATATTTTGGAATACCAAGCACTTGAAATATCTATCATAAATTATCTAGTAGAATTGTTTTTGGAAAATTGGATCCTTGAAATAGTAGTTTATTCCCCCTAAGTTGGCCAAACCTTGTGAATTGCCATCAGGATTATGGTTGAAAATACCATTAACAATCAAGGTATTTAACTACTAAGTCAGTACATTCTAATGACATTCCATACTTATAATTAAACTTGTATGTTAAATAAGCAGCGTTACTTAGTGGGTTAGTTTTAGTTTTGGTCTAAATATGGAGACAAAGTGTTAGCTTGCTTTGATCAAAAACTAATTAAAATTGTCATTGCAGTAGCTTTTTTTGTCTTTATAAAATGGAAGATTTTTAAAGTAATTTATGTTTATTTGGACCTACAAAAATTGGTTTTGCTACCTCTAGATTATCTGATGAGAACTAAGTCATTTTGTCTGTGTACCTTCTTTCAACAAACACATCACACAACTATAAACACTTGAAAGGTTAAATAATGTAACTTCCTTTAGATTCACACAATATTTTTTTATTATTAAAGGTTATTACAATGAGAAAAACTCCTCCATTGTTTTCAAGTAATTTCATTTTTTTTAATTTTACTTAAATATTTATATCGTTGGACTCCTTTTATATTTTATGTAAAAAAGAGTGAAGTTTGAACAGTACAAATATGCAAAATGATAAAATTACAGCTGCTACTCTAACATTTGTTAAATCTGTTTTCTATCCTTCTTTTAATAAAACATATTTGCTAGTTACTTCTTTATTGTTTTGAGCAAGTAATTAAACTAAAACAAAATATACGCATATCCAGAACTTCTCTCAGATACAAGTAACAATTGTATGAACTTGTTTATTCTATATGTAGAATTATTGTTTATGGCTGTTAAAGTATTTTAAACTTTAATGCTGTGACAGTTTAAATACATTAACTTTACAAATAAATTCTGTGCATGTTACAGTAAATTCATCATTCTTATACTTCAGTGATTTGTTTGTGATTTAAAATAAAATTATTATTGCATGGTAATTTACTTTTAACAAATTTATTTTGAGCTAAATATCTTAAAGTAAGCTGATGGAATGCAAATGGTATGTTTTTGTGAAATACTTTCTTAACTAATTTATAATATTTTTAGGGATCAAATTGGAGGCAAAGCCACAGGTAGTTGCTATGGCAGCAACATTATATCATCGTTTCTTTGAAGAGTGTAATCCTGAAGATTATGATCACTATGTAGGTAGTACTTGTGTTTCTAAAATAATGTCAGTTATGTTGATACTTGTATATTTTTATTATCAATGTACATCAGTGAAATTTGCATGGAACCATAAGTTTTTGATATCTTGCTTTTAAAGTGAAATATTTAAGTAAAATCTTGGCTTTCACTTTTTGTTGTATTGCAGGTCTTGACAAATATTTTCAGATCCATCTTTTCTTAAAACAATTGTGCCATTATAATTCTAGACAATGATTTACATGTTTTGGAGAAATAAATCTTGGAAATTAATCTTGGTCTGCAAAAGCTCAGTGTTGCACGATATCTGGGGTTTTTGCATGCGGATCTGGTGTTTAAAGCGTGCGTTGGCTGGTTCAAGCCTAGTCTTGCCTCTTTTATTTTTAGCTGTTAAGACAGTAATACAAAATATTTGTATTATGGACAACTTTATTTGACTAGTAATTAAAAATTTATAGAAATGCACAATACTCGTTAAGATTTGTAAAGGATTTCACTCCAGTTGTCATTCTCTGTTCTTTGCTGCATAGTGGGCATCATTTAACCATAGATGGATGTTCAGGTTGTGTTGGAGTGTTGCCCAGTCATGCAATGTCCTCTTCCCTATAGACAGTTAATATTTTCAGTCTGTTTTAACGAAGGCTTTTTCATTATAATTCCAAAGCATAAATTTGTACTAATATTTAAATTTACTTTCATAGACTTTATAGGATGCAAATGTGCTTCTATGTCTATAGAGAAAAGTACTGAACTTTAGGAGCTATATACTTGTGTTAGCAATTAAGTTAATCTAAAACAGGAATGGACAGTTGAAAGAGGAAGTATTATAACAGGAAAAGTGAAATTGTACTTGTGTATTTCACAAACTTTGCAGAAATGGAGCATGAAAGAATAAGTGACCGATCAATACTTGACTTCTGTGATAATGATTGTAACAACTTCTATAATTTTTCATGATAATATGATTGAATGACTGTTTAGAAAAAAAATCAAAAGAAGGAAGTTTAATATATTGAAAAATGTTTAGATTAAACAATGGGCCAACTGGTGAGATACGCTAGTGCCTCAATTATCTGCTTTTTCTGTTATCCATGATTATTTATTTTCTCTGGATCAACACAGTTTGTCAAGGCAGTAGTGTATACTTATAATTGGATGCTATAACTATAAATTATATCTATATTTATGCAATAAAACTTGGACATTATATGGGTATTAAGAGTATCTAAAATGGGAAATTTTGAACAAATAAGTGTAACTTGATACAGAGAGGTGAAGATCAATAACTTAATTAAACATTTACTTTTGAAATTGAAAAATTAAAACTTGTATAACATTAAAATTGGAATTGTTAGTTTTAAATTTTGATGCCATTTTTATTGATAAACAAGGAGTTTAAATGTTGATATAGTTCTGTTAAAACAGTGTGACATGTCCACTTTAACATACCAGTATCCAAAAGGGTAAATGACAAAAAAGAAATTGCAAAACACCTTTATCTCTTCTCCCACTTTACCTGCATCATGAAGAAAGGTTTCCCAGAAGATTTACAATAATTCTTATCACTGAGATACTTTGCTCAAGTGTTCTAAATAAAAACTAAAAGGAAGCTTTTTATACAAACAGAGTATAGAGGGCATATTGGTATAGGTCACAATATTCAAGTTGCTAAAGTAATCAGTGATGTCGAGAAACCCACTTGTTGAGAAATTTATATGCAAAAACGGCTCGTTTGGGTTGAGAAAATATTTTACATAGAAGAACGAACAACGTTTCGACCTTCTAAGTAAAATATTTTCTCAATAAATTTTGCTTTTGCTGAAGGTTATATATTGGGCAGTAATAATTTGAGTAAGCATGGTAGAGTTCATATCAATGGTTAAATGAGCAAAGATGAGAAAATATGGTACTTTTATAGGTGTGGTATAGTCAATTAAATCCAATTTCATTTTTTTAGCTTAAAAGTATAGAATTTTTAGTTAAATTAAAGTTTTTAAGATACATGCCATGTACATGTTAACTATTCTTCATAAGACATTGTCTCATATCTATAGAGGTTTGTTGGAAACTCAAAGTAAAATTTACTAAACTGAAATAAATAGCTGTCTTACAGTAACTTGCAGACTTATTCAGCAGTTAACAGAATCACTGAGTAATTAGCTAACTAATTGACTCAAGATTAGTAATCAATTTACTGAAGTTTAACTCGTGTTTTATGCTGCTTAAATTGTTCTAAACCATTGGAGAAAATTCCACATGTGAAGCCACATGCTCATAACATGGCATAAGACTTCATTTTGGCCAAACAATAATACAAATATCTCAATATATAATAATACAATAACATTAACAGTATGTTACACCAAAGTTATACCTGTGCACAATTACCTGATATTCATAAAAAAAAAAAAAAAAAAAATAGCTCTATGGATCTTTCATTCAGGTGTAGCAATTTGTTACATGTGAAATAAAAGAAGATGCACTGTTTTTTAAGTCATAATAAAACTTGAGTTAAATAGCATTTCTGAATTGGTAAAATGGATGAAATATAAAACCTTTTTTGCCTAGTGGAAAGACTGTTCCATAATGTATGTTTTAATGTGAATTATTCGGTTGGAAAGTGAAATCCTTTTTAATGTAACTAATGCAACAGAATTGACAACTTGCAATTGATAGGCAGAAGAATGTAGTGAAAATAGATGAAACTGTCATAGCAAGTTTTGACTTCCTCAAGGTATGAGCAAAATCTTAACTAAAAGCATCAATACTAAATTTACAATACATACACTCTGTGGCTGATTCAGAAAATACAGCACTACGATGCAGAAATATTTCTGATCTATGTGACAGTCATAAAGCATCTCCCAAAATACAACATTAAGAAACATACAGCTCATATACTCCATAAAACAATAAGTATCTTGACCAGTAAATCTACAGAAAGAAACCTACCTTAGACCAAAATTTGTACACAATCTTAACCAGATTTAGTGTTATAAAATTAAAATTTGGAAAAATGCAATAATTTTTTTTATAACAAATATATACTATAGAATATTAAGATACCTCAGTAGAACAGTGATATTTATTAATACATAGGTATTAATTTGTATAAAATATTGAGTCTTCTGTAATTGTTTATTTCAACTGAGTTGCAAAATTATTTTTGTTTGGCCTTGTCATTTGAATTTTTTAAATAGGTATAGGAACTTTGTCTAATTTATGTGAGAAATGTCCGATCTAAAAACAAAATCTTGAATTAGTATCTGAATGTATGTACTCGCTTAATTTTTTTTTTAGTCGCTAAACAACAGTTATCGGTCAAGTATTCTTTTGGGAAACAGTTTGTCATCATGATGATAATGTGAGAACTTGCTTGCAATTGACCTTATAATAGTGCTAAATGTAGTTATTAAGATGCACATAACTGAATTTATTTGCTTGTGCAGGTAACTCACAAGCTATAGGCTTATTCAATCTTAAAATATCATTATTTATGCTATATTTGTTTCTTTTGCTAAGCATAGTTATCATTTTGATAGAAATATTAGAGTAATTTAAAGATATTTTGTTTCTATATACTACTTTTTTAGCTTTAGGAAACTGATTTTTACTTGATACTTATTTAAATTTTTTGTCTTTTGTTATAGCTTATTGCAGCAACATGTCTGTATTTAGCTGGGAAGGTAGAAGAAAATCACCTAAAGATTAGAGATATAGTTAATGTTTTCCACAAGTCAGTAAGAATTATGTTAATTTCATAATATGTATAAAATTTTCTGTATTTGTAACTAGTTAGTGATTTAATGAGAAAAATGTAAATGTTTGGTGGTTGTGATAAATTTTAATAGGTCCTTATTTTTATGTAACAATTTAATATAATTTGCTTTGTGAATTATTTAATATTTAATTTTGTTGCTTAAATAATTGATTGAGTCTTTGATATTTAATATTCATTTGTATTTTTATTGAGATTTAAGTATATCATTTAAAATTTTCACTTTTTATGAAAAACAGTCGTGATGTTTTATTGTCACATACAGGGGGTTAAGAAGATCTTCACTACATGTGTAGTGAAATGTTTTAGCAGAAATTATTTTTTCCACAAGGTTTAGATGTTTTCACTTAAGTTGAGAGGCTGATACATTTTGATTACCTAAGTAAATGAAGTTTTTACATAGTGTATATATCTGTGAAATGTAATTGCAAACTGATATGAATATCATTTTGAGATTTTATGTTACCAATGTGAATGGCCTCAAATTTAACCATTAGTAGGAGGTATTGTTTATTACTTCCTTTCTTCTTGCCTTATCAGCTCAAAATTAAGGATTGTTACGCACAGGTATCCCTTAACTGCCTTCTTTCTGGTATATCAGACAAGATAAACTCAATTATCTGTGGGTATTGCTGTTGCCATCTCTCTATTCCATCACACATGTTAACCATTAGTAGTAGGTATTGTTTATTACTTCCTTTCTTCTTGTCTTATCAGCTCAAAATTAAGGATTGTTATGCACAGGTATCCCTTAAGCAGCTTTGTGTGAAGTTATCCATTCTCTTTGTTAGTTCTGAAATATTTGCATGTTTGCTAAAAAAAATTAACCATATGGTTACCAATTTCATTTTTGGTGCATGTTGCAATATTTTACTGAGTTACATTCAAAATTTAACATGCAACTTTATGACCAGTCTGTGTTGATAAAGTTGGTGTCATAATTTGATATATATTATCTAATTTTAATTTCTTTGTGTCAAAAAATAGACTTAAAAAAGGTTTTAATTTCAGTTTTGTTGTCACATAATTAAGATAATTTTCTTTATCTCTCTTGTAACTTGAAAACCTTTTTACATATTCTGTATATAGACAGAAACTAGGTTAATTTCTCTGTTCACACATTCTTGTTTCAAATTACACAGGGTCAATTCTATCCTCCCACAATAAATAAATTTTTGCTAAATTCTGATGATGCCATGCCAACCTTCTATACTTAGATTATAGATTTAGAAATCACATACTTACTTGGTAAACCTGTTTATAATCAACCAAAACTTCTCATTTTGAACCATTTAGTGCTGTCAATTTTTGTAAATCACTAATGCAGGGAAAGCCATTATACTGTTGGAAGTTTGAATGTGATAATCAAGGCACTAGTCCAAACAGAAACAAAATTTTCAAACCTTCATACAGTTTTGTTAGAGAGCCAGATCAACTAAAATTATTTTTTTGTGATGTCATTCTAATGATTGATAACTTCTTGGCATTTCAAAATGCAGTCTTTATCTGGGGAATTATTGGCTTTACTTGATATCTAGGAGATTGATCATCTAATAATCTGTTCCATGTCAGGCCACACCTTTTGATATATAGTGCACTGACTTTGAAGAAATAAGATGTTATACTGTTATGGTTTTTGAATATTTTTATTCCTAATATTATTGTCTGTAGTTATCTTTTTTCAATAATATAAGCTTAGTTAGATTGATCAATACTCAGTCTAGTTCAAGTTTGAAATCTGTGCTTAGTTGTATCCTTTGCCCTATAAGATTAGATTAGGCTTATAATTGTTCTTTGTTATTTTAGAATTACCCATAATTCATGGTACTCTTATATCATAAATTAGGTTAACTATATTGTTTTTCTTTCAATCACACACACACACACCTTCAGATTGTATATGTGCTGCACTTCTTTTTTATTTTAGAATTACCCATAATTCATGTTACTATTATATCATAAATTATATATATATGTTATTGTCAATATGCACTTAATTTTACAGTATAATATCTATTTTATTTCTGTTATTATTTACCTTTTATACTTAATATTAACTTCTTGTTTGTGTGGAATCCTGCAACTAGGATCCACACAATTTTTTTTCCCCCAGTGTTGTATGCATTTTTGTCAGGTTAAGGCTTTTTAATTAGAACTTACTGATACTGTTTTTTTATACAGTTTGATTAGACTTAACAGGTATCTGTTATTTTCAATTTATCTCCAGTTTATCTTATGGGGTAAATCAGTAATTAGGTTAAATATCTTGGTTTCTTCAACACATCACATCTTGTACATGTTTATTTCAATACACATTTACTTAAATTTATATTGACTATTTCAATTCTTACAATTAATTTAGTTTGTGAAGACCTCTAGGGTTTAGGCTCTGCATTACTTTCTCCCATTATTGCCTGCCTTCCTTCTACAACTGCCAACTGATTATGGCTTACCTTCCTAGGCTTCTATAATGGAATCTGCTAGGCCTACTTCAGCCTTTTTTTACCCATGTTTCAAAGTATAATTTTCCCATCCTTCTCCAGACATTGTTTCATGATGAAGATTGTTTGTTTCCCAGTTGGGTAAAGGTACTTGCATGCCTTGCCTTCCCCCAGGCTTTTATTTCTGGTTGCCATAGCTTACCATAAGGTAGACTTTCTTTCTAATTCTGTGTACTTAGAATCTCTCTTGGCTCTGTCAATCCTATCCAGTTTCTTTCTCCCACCTGATCTTCCCACCTCAGCTTACCCTATTGACTCACCTGCAGGAAATGTCTATTTACACCTCCTTTCTTAGACACTCCACCTATATCTAAGGGATTTTTGCAAAATACCTCTTCCTCCTCTCCTTCATGGTGGGACATTTGCAATTTTCAGGGGTGGGACACTATTTTGTACAATTTTTTTTTTTTTTTATTCTTTACTTGCCACATCTAATAGGGACTTGTGGTCAGTTTCTTCTCTACCAGCCCATTTTTGAGATGACTTTTGTGCATTCTGCATCATGTGGGACAGCTGCAATATTGTATTGTTTTGTTGCTCTTTTATTGTATTCTGAGACATTAAAATCTTTGTTCGTGTTTCATGTACAGCACCTTCCCATTTTCTGTCTGTCCTGCCTATTGGTTTCTCCACTTGTGTTTGTTTGACGCTGATCAAGGTTCTGGATCAATTAATCCTTCCTCAATTTTCTTGGTTCTTTCCCATTTTAATTTGTATTCTTTTAATTGCAACTGGGTAGATAATTTCTGCTGGAATGAGAATGCTTAGGGTGCATGTTTTTGTTTCTTTATTTCTTGGGATACCGTTTTAGGTTTTTTCACCACATGCTTTGGTACACGTTTTGTGCTTTACCCTTCATACTTGTTTTGGTTCCATATGTATTTTCTCAGGTGTCTGCATTTTACCTGACTTCTACATTTTGGAGGAATTTATTAATGTCACTACTTGGACATCTGGCTTCAGTTATCTTCTGAACAGGGGAAGTCATAACATGATTGCTTTGTACACAAGTAGCTTGGGTGGTTTGGTTTTTCCAGTTGGATAAGTTTTTCTTATTACCTCTCAGCCATTTGGAGAGTGTCTTAATAAACACCCACCTCTGTTAGGACCATCCATTCTCCTTCTCGAATGTATTTGAGGAAGATCTCTATTATCCACACCATCATGGTACTCTATTTTATAACTAGCAAGGTTCTAATGCATTGGAGGATGTAATTTCTTCAGTAGCACTTGTTCCTTTCAGTCTGACACATTTTTTTTATCTTTTCAGTAGGCACTACATGACTTGTGGTCTCATGCTTTGGTTCCTTTCAATTCTTGTCGTAACTTTCCTTCTCCCCTCTTCAAGCATATGCATTAGTGGTTGAACATATTCCCCATGTCTTGAAGTTTCTCAGTTTCTCCCCCCTTCCCCTCCAAATCTGGATTTGTTTCTCTTCCCTGATGCTCATCTCTAAAGTTGGGGAGGTGTGGGTAGATCAACAGGAGGCTTCTGAATAATAGTTTGTGCACTAAAAGTCCTACCATGTTAACACCCTGACACTTTTGACAGTCCACTATGCTTTGGTTCGTTTTCTTCCTCTTGTCTGGATTTGACTACTTGCACGTCTTTCCAATTATTTGATGGTGGTAGTGTGTATTGCTTGCCAATAGAGGACTTGTTCTTGTTCCCCTTGTGTTAATAGTGGATCTCCTTTTTAACCCATCAACTTGATGTATGTGTTTTGGTATTTTCATCCTCATTGCAGATTGTCTTTCTGGTTCCAGCACATTTTCTTCCAAGAAATAGCCTCTTGATCCTCAAATTGTTTTATGGCTCCATTTTCTGTGGGTTACTTCTCCATGGGAAGCAGTTGACTCCTTTTTTGATTTGAAGTTACTTCTTTTGTTTTAAATCTCCAATTCATCATCTGCTCGCTCTAGCTATTGAAACATTCAAACAGAACTAGATCCAGTTTATAACTTTAGTTTTTATTTTTCCTTTTATCACTTTTCTTTTCATGGTAATTTTGATTATCCATGTTTTTCTGGGTCAGATCATTCTACTTGAATCTTTCTGGCCATCTCAGATATGGTTTTCTTATCTGTTTCTGCTTGATGTGTTCTTTTTCATTCCAGATTGATTTTACTAACCTACACTTTGGGGGCTGTCGTAGAATATTCTTTTAATCAACTTGTATTTTACCATCTTCCACCTTCATACTCTGTTGGATCCATATTACCTTCTGTGATCCCATACGTGCTCTGGGTTGCCTCGTTGCTTTTTTCTGTTAACTCTATTCCCTACAGTTTTATTCTCTTGCACCACTCCTCTGTTGTTCATGACTAATTTTTCTCTTTCTCCTTTACCCCACGGGTTTAACTTAGTTTCCTTCTTCCTGATGCCTTTACTCCATTCAGGCACCTTTGTTTTACCTGTATCTTAACCTTGTCATCTATTGGAAGTTCTTTGTTTGTGTAGCATTGAAACTACACCTCATACATGTATTTCACATTATCTTCTTTCTGTAGCTGTTTCTTCCTTTTTTGGTTACTATATTCCACCTGTTGCCATCTTTCACTCTTTGGTGAGACAGTGACTGGGTACTGTTTCTTTCTTTTGTTATATATTACTTTTTAGGAACCTGCTTCACATTTTGAACAGGTGAGTGTGCTTCTCCATGTATACTTCATTTACTTAGAATTGTACTAAAACTTGCACTGTAAAGCCATGTTGAGTTCACTTTTATAATTTCCATGGCCACAAAATGCACATTTTTCATTACGATCACATAAACTAGGGATGGGGTGTCCCACAAGATCTTTCTTAGGTTATTCCTTATGATATCTTTGCTTCATAAATATGCCATTCTAGATCATACATATCCATGGACTTCATATGTAAAACAGAAAGGGGTTGCGGCTCATCCCTGTCATTTATAATTGATTAAATTGAGTTTTTATATGCTTTTCTTTTTGTGGTCATCCCTTGCACTGGCTGTTGTGTTATGTTTCTCCAGCCTTTCCTACTTACTTTTATCCCCCTTTCTTCAAATGGAGTATGGGAATTCTTACCATTTACCAGTTCCAAGCTGCTGGGATGTTTGACCAGGGAGATACCATTCTGAATGACAAATGTACAATACAAAAAGTAAGACTTCATTCAGTTGAGAGTAAGGCAGTGGTGTTCTACTGATGTAGATAATGAGATGTTTCCAAACTGACCTCTGCACAGGTTTGTCCAAGGGGGTGTTGTAGCTTTGGCATGAGCCATCATAATTTTTGGAGTCCCACATCTTGCACTTACAAGGAAGTTAATTCCTAGCATTTGAGTTTTGGATTTAGAGCTGAACAAATCCAACATATTCTCCACACTCATGTTGTGTGAAAGGAATATCTTATTGTAGCCCAGTATGGATATTGGTTCCTGGCAGTTGAGTTTTGAATTTAGAGTTGAGCAAGTCAACATGGTGTACTTGCATATGTAGTGTACCAGCCTAAATGCAGTTTACCCGTTCAGTTGGGATCACTCATCCCTGCATGGATGTCAGTTCTTAGTGATTTTGGATTTAAATCTGAACCAATCAACATAAGTCCTCATACATGAGCTCAGTGTCCCTGGTCCTTTGCTATATTTGATTTGAATGCACTACCCCTGTATTGTGAGTTATAGTGGGTGCACTTGTTGGTTCCTCCTCACCTTTCTCTTATACTACCCCTCATTGTTATTATGCTGAAGATACTAGTGTATTTCAGATGGTTCTGGTGCATTTGATTTGAGTAGAATGTATATGTATGTTATTTCACTCAACTTATGTGTCCTGTTTACAGATTGGTGGTGAGATTTCTCCCATCTATCAGCTAAACTTGAGATGCAGATGGTATAATCCTCTTTCCTACCCTTGCATGGATGTTGATTCCCAATGATTGCATTTGGATTGTAGTTACTGATGGTGTAATCTTCATCCTTACACCCAAATGGATGTTGGTTTACCATGGTCAAGTTTTGTACATAGTTAACTTGTTGTGAATGGTCTGTTGTGCCCTAGCCACTTGGAGTGCATCCCTTATTTTACCCGCGTTCTGTTCATCTTGGATATTGACATTATAATATATTGGGATGAGGATCACTGTTTAATTGTTTTCTTTCTTATTTGGATGTGCTGCTCATAATTTCTTGTCCAGGCCTATTGCACCTTTTCCACATTTGGGTGGAGGTCATTCCTGGTACAGAAATGGTACAGTCTCCCATGTATATTCCTTTTATTAAAGGTTTCGCTGGTTAGGATTCCCTTCAGATTTTTTCAAAGGATGCTTCTACTTTCTCATTTGCAGCAGTCCATCCACTAATTCATTGTAGGATTCTAACCATGTATGTGTGTGGAAGTAAGGTACTCACTTCCACTCTCACTTCTTACCCTTCCTCTCCACTGTCAACTGGTGATTATGTTTCTGCCTAAACGTGAAGTGATAGGTAGAATAGCATAGAGAGAGTCACATAGGTGCGTGGCACTACTGTTGGTGGAGGTTTCTTGGATGATAATTTACATGTGAGAATCAGTTAAACCATGTGAACTTAAGGGTGTATGGAAGTGGAAGACTTGGGGCGTGCAAACGTTGTTTTTTTTTGTTTTTTTTTTAAATAATGAGCAGTAATGAACAAAAATAGCTGTTTGTGACTGGAAGTAATTACCTGTTGGAAATGCATTTTCAATGGAGGAACGTTGTAATATTTGAGTAGATGGTAATGATATAGGTATATATTAGCACAGCATATTTTTGTTTCAGCTTGTTTAGTAAGTTACAACAAATTAACATAATTAGTCAGAGGTTTGGATTTGCTGTTTTTAATGCAATCCTTCCTTGCGATTTTGCTTATTTAACTTCATTAAAATCTATTTGTCATGCAAACAGTTTTTTTTAGGGACCAATCCTGCAGCTCGTTGTAAAATATACTCTGTAGTGGAGGTTATCAGAAAAATAATAATTAAATAGCAGGTATTATGTAAATTTGAAAGGAAATTAAAGATACCAAATCTCAATTTAATTTGTTATGAACTTTTATTTCTTGAAAAATCCAAGTCAAAGCATGTAATTTTTTAAAAAACTTGAATAATGTTTAATTTCTCTCTAAAGAAGGGTGTAGTAGTAACTTGTTTTTTCAATTTATAGTATCTTTTAATGATTAATTAAAAAATAAATGAAAATCTGTGCATTACTGATTCTATATCAAATTTTTTTATTTTAACAACTTGTATACCTGCCCTATATCTTTAGCAGAAATCAAAATTAATCTTAGGAAAATAAAACATCCCAGGAAAAGATGAAATTAACAATAGATTAATGAGAAACCTATCCAATGAAATCATAACCCACTTAGTAACAAGATGTTATTTGTCGTTACTGTTGGAATATTACCATTCGATTTGGAAATCAGCTATTAAGATAATCCCTAAGAAAAAATAACTAATTACAGTATCTGCTGACCCTAAGCTTGCTAAACACTTTTTGTAACTTGATGAATAAATTAGTCACAAGTCAATGAAATGGTTATCTAGAAATCAACAATTTACAGAATTTAGCAAACAATGTAAATAAACCATTGATCACCTTATTAGGCTTACCAAAACCATCTATTGCAATTTCAACAGAAAGCATGGAACTTTAGCTACTTTTCTAGACATCCCAAAAAAAACCTTTGATTTGGTATGGCACAGCTATAAACTGATTGATAATCACAAACCTACCCCTACTGTATGCTGGATATCCACCTTTCTTACAGATAGAACAGCTAGTTAAGATCAACAATGCAACTTCCAGGTCTTTTACATTCATAGCCTTTACCCAATATTATACAACCTCTTTTTTTAATTATTTCTAGTTCTCTGCCTTAAACCATACACTTGTGTCTCAGTATGTGACATTTAGGGCTCTAATATCACTCAGTGTAGTGTCAGATTGGTGTAACAAGTATCAGGTAGCCTTCAACCCATCCAAATCCCATGCTGTATAACCTTTTTTTAGGAAAACAGAAGAAAATAGGAGAAAGCTTTATCATTCCCAATTATCCCTTTAACAAATCAGGCTCTGGTTGGGTAGAATATTTTGTAATTGATCAGTGAAAGTTGGTTTTCTCATGATACTTCTGTTTTTCATCAACACAAACTTGTGTTAATTTGATCTATAGATCCCCACCCCAAGAGGGACCATTCCCTTTCATATTCTGTATTCAAAATTTAAATTACATTTTTTATGTATTAATCAGCCAAAGCTATTTAATCTTTTTGATGTCAAATTTAATAAATTGAGGCCTATCTAAACATTACTGTTGCTGCTACTTTTAAATGTGTTTATTCCCTAACAAGAATTAATTAATAAATTGTTTCAGATCCTGATTATCACTCTAATATATACAACTTGTGTCAACCTTGAACTGGATATTCTTGGTACAGTCTTGGTTCCTTCAATCTTCATACCTACTTGGTCAACATCCCTAGCCACCTTTTTATATTTAAGCCTCCATATATAGCAAGCAGCCTTCTTTAGTTTCAATATCAATCTCTCTTTCTTTCAACAAACTTCTTGTTTCGTATCTGTAGCTTCCCTTAGTCTTGGTTTTCTTCTAACGTTTATTACAAGGTATCAACTCTCCTTGAATCATAAAGATTCAACAATATTAAGCTTTGTATTATTTTATCAATGCACTTGAATATCTCGGTTCTTAATTTCTTTGCAGCCTTTGTAACTGCTCAGCCAAATACAAATTGCAGTAGGCCCCCTGTTACCTTTCAGGCCCCTTCTCTAGATCTTTAAGTTTTCAAACCAAAATACTTAGCCAAAAAATTCAACACAGACGTCCAGCTGAAATTCTGTGTTCCTGCAATGATATATACATTGAAGAAATGGGAAGAAAAACTTGCAACAAAAATAAAAGAACAAAGATAATACAAGACTCATGAAAACACAAAATTCAGCCATTGCAGAGCATGTCACATCAACTGGACACAGAATAAACTGGGAGAAAAGTAAAATCATTGGCACAGACAAATTCTGGAAGACATTCCCATTAAATTTAAGACATAGTATATGTTGACATCATATTGATCTTTATGTTGCTCTCTATATTCAATCTAATTATACACTGCAGAACAAAGTTTTTGCTTCTTGAACACTGTTGGATGTTCCTTAGATTTTTGACTGCTGATCATGAAAATCACATCTAAATTTGTCCATCACATACTGTTTCATCTAAATCTTCAGTTTTGTCATGTTTTTTCTTATATTTGTGTCCAAAAATTTTCATTTCTGTAAGAGACCTATGAACAATGTTTTGTGCGGTTTGGGCATTTCCAGGCATGAAATCAGGCCAGGTTGGAAGCTGTTCTGTGGAAGTATGCAGTCCAGACGTGTCTGGGCAGGCTGGAGCCAGCTTGACACTGTCTCAGCAGGCTATAAAAGTGTCTTGCATACACGGATGCTGCTCATTGGATTAATATAGACCTTATAGTGTGTACGTATTGTTTCAGAATATAGCATTGCCTCAGTAGCACTGTAACAAGTAAGTTAGATGTTTTACAGGACAATTGGTGTCAGTCAGTATGTCTCGTCAATGTCGTAACAGCCCCGATACATTCTGCTATATTCGTGGCGAGTATATGCTTGTTCATCAGAGACGCTCAATGAAGAAAGCATATCATCTTTACTTTGGCTGTAAATTTGGTGATCAAGACCAGGAATGGGTGCCTCGCATTTGTTGTACGGAGGCACTCAAAAGACAATGCTGTTTGCTGTCCTGATGATATGGCAAGAACAGAAAGACCATGTGACAGACTGTTGCTTCTGTTTGACTAATGTGTTTGGTTTCTCTGCCAAAAACAAGAAGTGAATTGAATACCCTAATCTGCCTTCAGCAACGAGACCCGTGCCACATGAAGACAGTCTTCCAATTCCGAAACCAATAAAGGAATGGACTTTAGACGAACCAGATGAAGAAACTGCAATGCAGGGAACTGGCAGTGACATTGATCTGGATTTTAAACTGTGCTCCTCAGGCCATCCACATTATATAACACAGTCAGAATTAAACGATCTGGTCAGAGATTTGGGTCTGTCAAAAGCAAAAGCCAAATTGCAGGGTTCTAGACTGCAGGAATGGTGTTTGCTGTCACCAGGTATGAAAATTTCTGTTTTTCGAAGCCGCCAAGATGATATAACCAAATTCTTTGCACAAGTTGACAGTCTCTGTTTCTGTGTTGACATCGAAGGATTGTTCTCTGTTTTGGGTTGTGACCATGATCTGCAAGAGTGGCATCTCTTTATTGATTCATCAATGTTAAGCCTCTGAGCTGTTCTGTTACACAATGATAACGTTCACCATTCAATACCTTTTGGCTAAGCAGCACACATGAAAGAAACCTACAAGAACATGGAAATGTTTCATCCAGTACAGCAAGTACAACTGGAATATCTATGAAGATCTGAAAGTTGTTGCTCTGTTACTGGGACTGCAGCCCAGCTATACAAAGTACTGTTGTTTCATCTGTGAATGGGACAGTCGTGCTAAAGAGCTGGCCATTCCGTAAAAAGAAAAATGTGGTGCATGAACCGCTTGTTGACCCGGTAAAAATGTTTTTGCCTCCTCTTCACATAAAATTGGGACTTGTGAAGAATTTCATGAAAGCAGTGAACAAAGAAGGCGAAGGTCTTCGTTATTTTCGACAGATGTTCCCAAGAATAACTGAGGCCAAGATCAAAGAGGGCATTTTTGTTGGCCCTCAGATCAGACATGTTATGAGTGACAAATGGTTCAAAGATCTGTTAGTTGGCTGGAGAAGATTGCCTGGAAAGCCTTCAAAGACATTGTTGACAATTTTCTTAACAATTAGAGCCTCACGTTGCATTCAGCTGGTAGGCAAACTTCTCAAAGCATACAAAACAATGAAGTGTAACATGTCACTCAAGATTCATTTCTTCCACTCAGACTTGGACTTTGTCCCCCGTAAATCTCGGTGCTGACGAACACAGTGAAAGGTTTCACCAGGACATTGCTACAATGGAAAAACTATATCAGAGCAACTGGAATCCATCAATGCTTGCTGACTACTGTTGAACACTGCAACGTGATGCACTGGACATTGAATACAAATGAAAATCAGGAGCAAAACACTTTTAATTATGTTGAACTTAAGAGCGTATTAAAAACGTAAACGCAATTAAATACGTTATGGCTGGTAAACAGTTAACTGTCTATTTCTTAGAGTTCCTACGTGATGAAGTAAAACCAAAACTATATTTGTGCATACCCACCAGGTGCCTGTCACAATCAGCAAAAACTTTTCAGGAAGCAAAACTTTTCAAAAAAATTGTTGTGCAGTGAAATCAAAGAATCATTTTATATTAACACTGTTAAACCTTCACTAAACAGAGATTCCAGATTAGAGGCGAGTAAACTGTGGCTGCCATTGGTTGAATCTACAGGAAATATCTCCTCCAATCAGAAACAGTGATAATCCAACCAATCATAACATGCTCTTTACAATCCACCAGGACAGTATGAAAGACCAACACCTGCACACAGTGATTTGAAAAAGAAAGGTGGAAGACTTTTGAAACATTGTCCTCTACACTTGTGTCTCCACAACAGGTAGTTACCAGCTATTCTACAAAGTTTTATCATGTCAATTTTTTTTAGGCCTGGTATGTATATCCTGGTGTGGTTAGGGAGCTTGACTTGCAATCTTAGGGTTCCAGGTTCAGATATCTGTCATCTTGCATGCTTGCTGTTTTAGCCATATGAACATTATAATGTTATGATGAATCCTACTATTCTTTGGTAAAAGAGTAGCACAAGAGTTGACAACAGGTGGTATTTAGTAGCTGCCTTCCATCTAGTCTATCACTGCTAAATTAGGAATGGCTAGTGTAGAAAGCCCTGGTGTAGCTTTGTGCAATGTTTTCAAAAACAATCAAGTTTTGTTTTGTTTTGACAACCAGGCATTTCTTTGTATCATGTTTATGCCAGTTCTTATTGGCTCAAGTAACTGTTTTAATGAGCAATTAAAATCACTAAAAACATTTCATTGTATGTATATAAATGGGTGTAAAAAAGAAAAAGTTTAACATTTTAAAAACATTCAATTAAGTATTTGATTAACCCTTAAACAGTGGGATTGTAGGTAGCAGCATCAATTGGTGATGGCTGTTGTTTAAGATTTAACAATTGAAAATGGCTTTTTTTGTAATTTTGAAATAGTAAAAATGATTTTTATTGCACTTCAGTTGTAAATAAAATGAAAGTATGTGCTTTGTTTTTCAACCAAAACAAAGACCTATAATAACAATTTATTGGAAAACTTTAAAAGAATGCAGGAATATATAACAATATATTTTGTTTTTTTTCTTTTAAACACATTTTACAAAGTAATGATTTTTAATATCCAGAATTTGCAGTTTTATCCATTAGTTTTGTTTGAACACAATGGTGATACACCAGTTTAATAAAAAATTGCATTATCAGCTATTTTCTCTTTTTGTTGTAGCCTTGCAGTATTTATATTTTTTCTTTTTTATGATGGCCAGTGTGTCTGTGATTTACCAAATTCTTACCATGATCATTTAAAGTACTTATCCTGTGCTAATATTAGTTGGCACACTACTAGAAAGCAATAAAAACCTTCCATATGTTAGGTACTTTAACTGACCCACCCAGGTGTTTTATGGTTAACTGATGCTGTATCTGTAGGAGAATGGACATTATAATAGTACATGCAACTATTGAAGCTTGGTTAGATGTATCTTAATGTTGTTCATTGTGGAAACATAGTGTAATTGTTGTTTTTCAGAAGAGTTTATGTATATGACTTTTTTGTTGAACTATTAGCAATCAAATTTTGAATATATTCCATGATAGGTATAGTGAAGTTATGTAGTAAAGACAGCATAAGCACTGTGTAGCCATGTAACCCCTTCTAGATGATGCTGGAAATGGTACTAATATATGCTGGTGGTGTTAATAAGCCTGTTGTTGGTGAAGCAGTGCTACTCAATCCCCCTAATGTGGGTGCACTAAAAGTTTCATATCTTAAACTATGCTTTGTCATTTTTACTTTCAAAGTTTTGAAAGATTGAGCCCCCTCTGAAGTACAGCATTGAAACTTCTCAAAAACTAATGGTTGCATATGCACAACAGTTTTGCAGTATTTGTTTCATGATAATCTCCACCACTGCCCTGGTACTGTGTTTAAGCACCTCATTCAATTAATTTTTTTACTTTTTCTTGACAAAGTATCACTGGTTTCCCAGTATTACAAACATTCAGAAATAATTTGAATGCTATTGCATTATCTAGTTAATTTCATAATAATAACAATGATTAATTTTGTTTTCTTCTGATTGCAAACTGCTTGTAGTATGAATTCTCAGATTATGTCTAACATAGAAGCCAACTGGGTCTCTCCTGTCAAACCTCTGATATCTAGCATCACTCAACTGCTGGGGTAGGAGTAATCACTCTAGGTTGAGACTGTCAGTAATTTTATTCACATTGAGAAGAATACCTGTTTGGATCTGTAGTGATCCTCCAGGAAATCTCTGAGGCTGCATTTGAGGGACATCCTTGGCATTTTACAAAGACTTTAGATTCACTTTTATATGTGCCTTCTTGTTAGTCTAGTGGATTTTTAGCCCTCCTGTGGATCAGTCATAAGTTTATATACTTGCAGTGCTTGATTCTAGGGTTTGATTGCCTAGGATAATTGTGGGAGATGGCTTGCAGGCCTGCAGTTATTTTGCTCTCATGATACAACTTTCTTTACAACAGTCTTTAGATGACCTATGAAAAATGAAAAGGAGGCTAATTTGAGATAAGCTGCCTTAATTTTTATTTTTAGCTGTTAATTCTTGAAGTGTATGACGTTTTGGATTTTTTACTGTTTGCTTTTGATGGCTAAAAGGTCTGTAACCATTTTATTTTTCTCCATACACAGCAATTACGAAGGTTTATGCTTTAGTTACATGAAGGGGACAGTTAGACCTTATCAAACATAATGTCTGAACTTCATGATTTCACAACTACTACCAGCTGGAGGCATTCTTCCAACTCTCAATTAATATCTGCTCTTACAAATATGGGGTTTTAAGACAAAATTTGTAATTCACTTACATAGGTATACATCCACCGAAGGGATACAGCAAGTCTACAAACTTGCAATTCAACTTCAACATTTTACTTCAGGATCACCAGTTTCATTGAGGATGAGCTGGATCCATTTTTAGTGTGGAGATTGGTTCAATTTTTGGCTTCTACATTTTTACCAGTTGTTGGTTCATATGGAGGAGGAATCATAGGTCTGACTCTTCATGAGTACTAATCCCTAACATCAGATCCTTAGTACACTGGGACTCAGAATATTTCTGTCTATATTCAAGGTATTCAGTGCATAGTCATATTACCAGCAGTATCAGCAATTATTGTATACCTTCAGGTTCTGTGGGGTCTTAGTTAACCATAAGTCCTTGGCTCGCAAATGGTTGTTCATTTTACATCTTTTCCACCTGATCTGTAGGATTTCCATCTCCCAATGGTCATTGGGATTTAGAATTTAATTCTAAGGTTATCTGGGGGTAGTGAGAAAGTCAGACTAGTTTTTCAGAATCATTTTTCCTTTTAGTTATTATACCTAAGAAGACAGCAAATTGGCATCTAGTCATTGATTTTCCTTGTCTATATCAATTACTAGATTCACCAAAGCTCACAAGTTAATAATTCCTCAATCTATGCTGATTTTTTTTTACTTGAATTGTGATGTCCAACTTTGTTGTTGTTGGTTCTTGTATGCACTTTGTTTTAGCAGTGAAGTTTCACCACTATTAGCACACAGGCATAAGATACTAAAGTTCTGGGTTTTTCACTTTGGTTTTGCATAGGCTTAACAGGGGTTCTACTGTGTCATACCAATTTTCTTATTCCTTCATACTGTATAATACACCAATTCATGGATGAATGGTTACTGCTGGTAACATCTCATAAATTGTGAACCCTTTTACAGTGGGTCACAGATCAAATGTATTTGTTGAACTAGCATTCAAAAATGTTGTTGAACTGTTTTATGAATTTATGTCAATGAGTTAGAAATCAAATTGTAAATTATAATTCAAACTTTAATGTTATATATGTTAATTTCATAACGTAAAAGTGATTATTAAAAGAATGCACCTAAATATAGATGAGTCATGTGGTATGTTGAATGCAGCACTGTTTAAAATTAGATATTTGTGATGTCAAAATATTAAGTCTAATTTCTTAAACATTAGGAACCCAAATTACTAATACTATCAAGCTAGAATATAAAGTTAGAACCTCATATCTTTTTATTTTGCTGAGACATGGCTTAAGTTTCATGATAAACAATGTTGTGCTGATGAAGGTGTTGTGAAATTCTGGTAGCTACTGAAATTTCACGAATTAGATGTAGCTTATTTTGGGAATTTTCTATTTCACTTGACTTGTTTTCTTGTACATTATGGAAGATGTTGTGGGTAGCTGTCATCAGAAATAAATAATATCTTTGTAATTTAATACTAATAAAGTTTTGATTTTGCATTTGAAGTGATTTAAAAATATATTAAAGCCAGAGGAACGTACCTTGTGTCAGTTATACATGACTGCTTCAGTTTAAATTTAATTAGAGAATTGCGATTTTGATGGTTTATGTAGTGTAAGTGTTAGGTTTAGTTATTTTTTAGAAGCAGTTGTTTATTCCATATTTGTTTATTTAACTATATAAGAATTATATATTGTGTATTTCATAGGCATGAATTGGTATTATATCAGGTCATCCCATAAGTAATATCCAGTTTTAGGTTCAGTAAAAGAGAAAAGATTTCAAATGATTTTAACATTATTTAATCAGTAATGCATGTTCCATTACACTATGTAACAAGATTTTTACTTTTTCTTGTTCCTGGGCAGAAAGTGTTATTTCTCAATTTTTTATGCCTAAAGTAAATGGAAAAGACCTATTTTTCATTTCAAATTTTGCTTTTGGGACCTGGGAGCATATAACAAAAATATGAAAGGAGACAATATTTGGTAGCTGATATGTGAAAGTGATTTACATTACAGTCTCAAATATCGAAAAACTACTCGCTTCTAAATATTTTTGTATGATTTAAGTATAAATACATGTAAATCTTGATTCATATGTTGTTTTATTCAGACCTGATATAAATGAAAATGTGCAAATTTACTCATTTTTATATAGAAAATAGGTTAATTTCTAAATTTTATTATTCAGGTTGCAAATGCAAAGTTTGAAGGGAATAATAATGGTCATTTTCTGTACTTTTACAACACAAGCAATTAAGAAATAACACAAACTATCCATGAACAAAATTTGTGTTACATAGTGTTATTATTAATTACTTCCTGCCAATGATTCACAAGCTTCTGAATGCCACTTCTATAAAATTCTTGGAGTTTGGAGGAAAAGAATGTAGAGGGGGTAGTTTGACATCTTTATGTGTTCCAAGTATATTTCTGATATGGACTTGCCTCCTTGCACACTTCCCACCCTATGTGGTGAGGGGACTTTCCAGGGAAGGTTTTGTTCTTTCAGTTTACCTCATCTTAGATCTAAACATCTACCCATGTATTTGCTGTTTGTGGTGACCCATAAAGGGGAAGAGAGGATCCTAATGCATCACTTTGTCCTTGAATTCCTGTGGAGACATGGCAGCCTTGAGGTGGTCCCCCTAGGGTTGTCTGGCTGGTCCACTTGTGCTAGGGTCAACCAAGTACCAGTGTTAGATGTCCTCAACAGGTGTTGTGGACATTGTATCTGATGCTGATACATTGCTGCAGTGTCCTTGTTTGGCATTGTAGTGCATCCCCTCGTAGGACTCCTTGGTGGGTGAGGTCATTGTGTGCTGAAACATTCTTTTTTATTATGGATCCCCTAAATAAAAACTTTAAATAAAATAGTGAAAAAACAGTCCACGGGTAAACGACCACATCTTGATTCTGGATAGTAGTCTTCAACATTTGTAACACCTATATCTCATTTTCTTATATTACACTCTCTTTCAGAGAAACCTTTTAAGGCAACTGTCTCTTTTTTTTTATTCAGAAGGGACTAGAGGGACTTGCTGGCTCTCCAAAATCAGTCAGACACATTGGTGGAAACATTCACATCTAAACACAGTGAACTCCTCTTGCATTCAAAGGCAATTGGAGATATACTCATTGAGGTTGTATCCCATGTTACTTTGAATTCATAATGAGGAGTTATTGTTGAGAGGGATTTGAAGAAAATCCCAAAGTTAGAGATTATCACTGGTTTCTCCAACCAAGGAGTTTTTGCATTGAGGCATATCTCCATTCACAGAGATGGAATTATGTTGCCAACCAATGTCCTCATTTTAATATTTACATCACTGCATCCACCTGTCACAAACAAGGTAGGTTATCTTTATTGCAAGGTACAGCTATACATTCCAGACCCTCTCAGATGTTTCCAATGTCTGGGGTTTGGTCACTCGGAGACATCGTGTCATGGTTCCTTGGCATGTGCTCGATGTGGTGGCAAAGACCACAGTGTTTATGAGTCTGAAACAGACCCTCATTCAGTTAATTGCAATAGCTCTTACCCATCCTACTTTTGTTCTTGCCCTAAATGGTTGGAAGAAAAAGAGATACAGCATTTGAAAACAATTCAAAACATTACTTATCCTGAGACTTGAAAGTTGCTGTCCACCATTTCAAACTTGGATGTATGCTGCTCTACTCCATTCCACTACTACAGAGGGAGTGCATATAGATATACAGATTTCTCTGTGCCTCCAAAAGAATCATTCTCAAACCACATGAAAAGTCTCTCTGACCTCCATGATTAATAAACTTGATGAATCAACATCAACACCCATCTATGTCCCTAACATTCATTCCAGCCAACCCCAAGACCCACTTCCTTAGATTCTGGATACGGGCATTTCCTCAGATACTTCTCCCACCCCAAGATGCAAAACAATCATTCTTTCATGTCCTCAGTCACTGGAATGCTTTTCCAATAAAGGAGACCTGTGTAATCGACCCAGGGCAGGATCCATGGAGGTCGAGAGACCTCCCTTGAATAAAGAAAAAAGACATTGTCAAAAACAGTAGGGCTCTACACCCAATTCTTCTACACATAAATAAAAATGGCCACTTTAATTCCATGGAACTGTCGAGGTTTACGTTTTAATCTGGGTGACATCAAAGCACTGATTGCTTCTTACCTTCCTTATGTCTTTCCTTACAGGAAACATTTCTGAAACTTGCTGATACAGTTATCTATTGGCAGTTTTCTTTGTACAGAAATGACAGGTTGTGTGATGGTCGAGTACATGGAGGGATGGCACTGTTGGTTGATCAGCATGTGCCCGCCTTGTCTTTGCCACTTGACATACCCTTGGAAGCTGTAGCCATTTGTGTTTCCTTAGGTCATACCATCACTGTTTGTTCTCTCTCCCTGTCGCCTGGAGAAACATGATCAATCAGACCTTGATGCTCTCATTGAACAGTTGCCATTTCTCTTTTTAATCCTGGGTCACTTTAACGGATGTCAACCCCTCTGGGGAAATGCTGATATTGATGGGAGGGGCACTCCATAGAATGTATGCTCTCTGATCACAACCTTTCTCTTTTCAATACTGGTTCTTATACTTATTTTCATGCACCTAGTCTGCCCTTTACTACTACTGATCTCTCAATAGTTGGATCAAGCTAACTAGCCTTCTTTCACTGCTCTCACAAAACTTGATCCTGCCATCAGTAGAGTACTGCATGGCAGTAGTGACTGACTGTATTATACAGGCAGCTGCTCAATGTATTTATAAAACCTTGGCAGGTTTTCCACGATAACCTCCTCTGTGGTGGAATTTTACCTTCCACATGGCACGGAAGGCTAAAAAACAGGTCTGGGATACTTTTTGTAGGTATCCCACATTCCCGAATCACATCGCTTTCCAGCAGGCCTGTGCACATGCTTGGCCAGTAACAAGGAATCTTGGATTAAGTTTACAACCAGCATCTCTTTTACCACCAGTTTCAAAGTCATATGGGACAAGATTGAAAGGTCAGTGGGCAGTACAATTCTGTTCCCCTCTCAATCTTGTTATCTGATGGCCAGGAAGTAGCTGATACCTAGAGCATTGCTCACACTCTAAGTGAAAGCTTTTGCCAGGTATCTAGCACTTCTGCTTCATCATCCACCTTCCTAGCCATCAAGACTAAGGCAGAGTGATCACTTCTTTACTTTTGAGCTGATTGTCTCTGTGACTATAATTGCCCATTTACACTTGTGGAACTCAAACTGGCCCTTCATTGGTCTGGCAGTACATTGGTTGGACCTGATTATGTACACTAGAAGATGCTGCTCTATCTACCTCTTGCTTCTCTTCTAAATATTTTTAACTGGGTCTGGCAGGAGAATGTTTCTCCTGATGCCAGGTGATTGTTCTACCTTTCTCTAAGACCGGGAAGGATCCCAAGATTCCTTCAAACTACCATCCAGTTGCTTTGACAAGTTGTCTCTGTAAGACCTTAGAGAGGATGGTTAATGGCTGTCTGGTTTGGTTCCTCAAATCAAACAACCTCCTCTCACCCACCCAAAGTGGATTTTTACAACAGTGCTCCACCATGGATCACCAGATTTGACTTGACACTTCAAACAGAGAAGCCTTTCTCAAATGACAATATCTAGTATCAATATTCTTTGGCCTTGAGAAGGCTTATGACTGGTGATTTCAAGCTTGTGTTGGTTTGACACTTTCCTGTTCTTTCCCACAGGAACTTGGAGTCCCCAGGGCTGCATCTTGAGTGTCACATTTTTCATTAAAAAACATTAATGCCATTACTGGACGACTCCCCACTACAGTTGCAAATGGACTCTATGTTGACGATTTCTAGATCTTATGTCAGTCATCGAATGTGAGATATATTGAGCAGCAGCTACAGACTGCCCTCAATCATTTACTGAAGTGGATCACAGCAAATGGCTTTAACTCATCTCCCTCTAAAACCATTTGTGTGCACTTTGGCTGCCAATGGGGTATTCACCCTGATCTTGAACTCCGTATTGGTGAAGTTGTGCTACCATGTGGTCCCTAAGACAAAGTTGTTTGGGCTTATTTTTTATTGTAAGCTGACCTATATTCCACACATCAAGCAGCTACAAGTCAAATGTACAAGAGCACTGAAATTCTCTCTGTTCACTCTTCCATCACTTGGGGAGCAGATCCATGTCCTATGCTAAAGATATATCGTACTCTTATTCGATCAAAACTAGACTATGGGGCACTGGTCTATGGCACTGCCAGGACCTCAGCCTTGAAGATGCTGGACTCCCATTCATCATCATGAACTTCGGTTCTGCATTAGGGCTTTCTGTACTTTCCCAGTCCAGAGCTGGTACACAGAATATCTTGAATCTCCTCTACACCTTAGCCATTTGCAAGTGTCTTTAATGTATGCTTTGAAAGTTGATCCTTGCCGCAGCATCGCACCCAGGGTGTTTTCCTTCCTCGATGGGCCATGCTTTTTCAGAACAGACAATCTGCCATTGTTCTTTGAGTTATTCATATTCAGGTGCAGTTGGATGAATTGGGTCTGTCCTTGGATAACATTGATGTATCAACTAGTCAGGCTATCCCACCATGGCTTATTACAATCCCCAAACGTGACCTTTCTTTAAGTTATCTGAGAAAAGCAGATACTCCAGATTGGAAGTGCAGTCTTTTATTTGCTGAGCATCTTTTGAACCGTCTGTCCATTTCCATTTATAGGGATGGTTCGAAATCAGGTGACCCTGTGGTCTCTGCCATGGTTTGTTGTGATTCAGTAGTTGTGCACAGTTTGTGTTCATTGCTGAACTGTATGCCATTTCTCTTGCCCTGGATAACATAGAAGCTGAACAGTACTCAAATTGCACTATTTATACTGACTCACTTAGTTCTCTACTGGCCCTGGAATCACTTCACATTTATTCTCACTCTGTTTCCGCCAATATTCAAAACTAGGCCATGTTGGTATTTGTGGGAACAAACTCGCTGAGACCACAGCTAAATCTGCCTGCTGTGGTGCTATCACTGCTGTGCCTGTTCCATACGTAGACTATGGTCCTGTATTCAAGTCTCAGCTTCATGCCAGTTGCCAGTCAGCTTGGAGTAAGGAATGTGAAAACAAGCTTTTTCAAATAAAACCCTCTATTGGATTTTGGCATCTTGCTTCCATAAGGATCAGAAAGAGGAAATTGTCCTAACTGAACACACATTGGTCAGTTTTTTAACTCAGTTTTCTTTTATCTGGGACTGATGCACCAGTGTGTTGTCTGTGTGCCACTTGGATCACAATCAGCCACATTTTACTGTCTTGCCATTATTAAAACTCTCAATGACGGTACTGGCACCATTTTAAACGTTTTGTACCGAGGTTTATCGATAACATCGGATAGTGTCATTGGCGATGGTGATACTATCCACCTTACAAATATTTTTAGTTTTTTGAAGGCCATTAACCTTTATAATGCTATTTAAATTTTGTAATTTATAAATTACTTTTTTTAATATGATTCATTTTTAAGAATTAAAGTACAACTAGTTCAACATGAAATTACAAAATGGTCAAATATTTGGGAAGGAAAGATGGTATTGTATATTATGAGAAAGTAGAAAGTGAAGTATATTTTGAGGTGTTGCAACTAAAAACTGTAGTAGAGGAAATAAATATCTTTGTTTTTTAATTGTAAAATGTTAAATTTATTTATTCATCTGTGAGAAAACGTTTCTGACACAAGATGAATTCAGGGTAATTCTACTCTATTTTTACTTAACACATGTATGACTCTACCAGATATTTACTTAAACTTCCAAAGAAAATTGATATTTTTTTTACTCCTGAAATCTGAACAGTTGTATTGTTATGGACAGAACAGTAGAAAGTGATTCAAATCTCATCAGCTTTACAGAATTAAAACATATTACAACTGCACTGTTTGTCTTAATCAGGAGTATAAAATGTATTATGGAACTTTTCATTATAATTTTGGTCTATTTTTAGAGCAGTCCATCCCCAGTTGGAGCCCTTAGATCTTGCTGATGAATACTGGTTGCTGCGTGATAGTATTGTGCAATGTGAACTTCTTCTACTGAGGGTGATGAAATTTCAGGTCTCTGTTGACCATCCACACAGAGTAAGATTTTTAACTTGAATTGTTAGTTTGTAATGTTTTAGTTCTGAAGACAATCCTTAGAAATTAGGTTAGATATATTAACACAATGCCACAGGGGTAGGTAATTTCAGTTATACAACTTGACCAAATTTTATTGTTTTCTATTTTGTGTAAATGTGGCAACTGATATAAATTAAAAGAAAAATGTTTAATATTACAATTTCTTATGTGGGGATTGCCAAGTGTAAAACCTATTTGGTGTAAAAATAATATGGTACTTTCTTAATATAATATTTTCATTCATTTTGTTAAGTGATCATTTTTAAATGTTCATGTAGGGACGTATTATGAGAGGCATGTTATAACACTTGATGATATGAGAATTTGAAGTAATTGGTTCATTTTTTAAAAACCTTGTTATTCTTTTTGTAAATTTATGTTAATTTGTAATTGCTCTTTTCAGTTATAGAAAACCCTTTAAAAACTATTTTATTATATTTTTTATCCCTTTTTGATGTGTCAGCTGATGTTAATTATTTGGTCACAGTAGTATAGATTGCATCTCAAAAGTACACTAGGATGTCATGTTTCACATTCAAAGTTGCTTATGTGGTTCTTTACATGAATAGTTTTTCCATTTTTGATTATATAGAATAGCAATTAATGGTCAAAGATCATTTGCTCTTTGTGATGTAATACAGTTAACATGAATGGAAGAAAATCCTTGTTTGTCACTTCAGTAAGACTGAATTCAGTGCAGTCAGCTGTGTATAAGGTTTTCGGATTTTGGATTCAAGATAAAATATCACCTAAATCTAATGTTTAATTAATAATTGTTGAACCAAACCTGTTTTGAACCAGAAAGGTGTTATTTTGTTTAACTATGGGGTAAGAAACTAATATTCTTACTGCTGTATTGATTGTAGTTTTACATGGACAGTTTTATTTGCATTACATGTTATCATTAGTATTCAAAGGCCTTTTTGTTCTTGTTAACTATCCAATTCTTTTAAATGAATTAATGAAAGGTATTTATGTAGCTTTATAACTAGTAAATAATTTAAAATCATATAACAGATGAGTCCCAGAATTGTACAGCCGTCCTAAAGATCGTAAGTTATTTTACCTCTGAGACCAATAAAATATGCTTGCAGATCTCCAACAGAAAGTATATTGTGGATTTTAGATAACTTTCACCCATTACTGGACCTAGTCCTTGGTCATATTGACAACACACATTTTCTTGAATATTACTTCTGTGTAATATTATATTCTGCTTATGATGAATGTTGTTCAATAATATCATAGTTTCCCAACTGAAGAAGGGGTAGATGGTGTTATAACTGCAATAAGGGAAATATAGAATCATAGAAACAAAGAAATTAGATTTAAGTTCAAGTTGCTTGAATGATTCCATATATAAGTGATAATGTCACCATAAAACTGAAGAGAATAATTAGATGACTTGCTTCTTAAAATAGTACAAAACCCAGACATCTCTCTTAAAACATTAATAAGAAGTTCAACATACAAGACAGAAACACAATGTATGAAAAATAACTGTAAAGCTACTAAATATGGACAACATGGTCAATGTCACAGTAAGAATGTTGTGAATAAAGTAATTTGTGGCACATGCTGTAGTATTACATAAAAGAAACTTCATTTATTTAACTTTGGCCATGACCTCATTAACCATAATAGCAGCTGCAAATCCTAAAAAAGTGCCGACAGTATTCACTAGATTACTTGAAACTTGATTCATACCTTCACTTACAAATGAAACAAAGCCTATGTACCTCCTATGCAAATAGGTTTTTGGTAATGATGCTATGAAACCTTCAAAGAATTCATCCTGATAAAAAATATAAAGATCTTGATTTTTTTAGAATGTTGAAAGAAAAATATAAAAATTGACAAACTATAATGTCATTTATGAAAGCACCTGCTCAGGTTGATTAATGAAAGAGTGTTAAGGGCATTATATAATATTTCTTTCAATATTGCAAAGAAAGGAAAACCGTATACTATTGCAGAGGAGATCATAATACCATCAGTTAAAGAAGTGTTTGAAATTGTTGTGAAAAATACTCTGGTCCTGTTTTAAAATGCTTGCCTTTAAGCACAAATACAGTTCAAAGACATGTTGATGAGATAACTGAAGATGTGGAAAAAACTTTGGCATCTGAGTTTATGCATTGTAAGTTTTCCATCCATCTTGATGAATCAACGTTTGGAAGTTCAAACATTGTCATGGCTTTTGTGAGTTATTTTAGTCAAATTCCAAAACAAATTATTGACAAGTTTTTGTTCTCAAGGTATCTTAAAGGTGTTACAAAAGGGGTGATGATTTTTCAGTGTTTGGAGGAATATTTAAACAACAATATTCCACTCAGCAATATAATTGTGGTTGTCTTCAATGGTTGGCTGTTACAGAGGATTTGCTGCGTTTCTTAAGGAAAAGGTACCTGATGTGTGTACTAAATGTGTGGCTGTCAAGAGGTGTTTGCTTGCAAAGGCTTGTCAAGCTGTATGATTCAACTGTGGAGTTTCTTATAGATGTGGATTCCTTTCTATGTGATGAGTTGAAAAAGAATAAGAATCATCTTTTCTATTTAGCAGATCTATATTCAAAATTTAATGATGTACAGACCTGTCTGCAAGGTAAAGATGTAACAATTATTCAAACCCGAACAATCCTCTTAGGCGTCCAAGCCAAAATAGGCCTTTTTAAATCTTCATTGCTACGAAGAGATTTTCAGTACTTTTCAAACTTACGGCAACTGGAAGATGAAGACCGAATTATTTCTGATGATGACTTGGATATATACATAAAACACCTTGAAAAACTGAGTGAAGATTATAAAGTGCACTTTGAGGACTTTGAGAAAATGCAGGTACCTGACTGGATTGTTACGTCATTTGATTCGGAAATAGAAAAGGTAATTATTAAATCTAATTAACAAAATGAACTTTTCATGGATCTTGAAGCTAAATCACTGTTCAAAAGTATGGCCCTCAGCAACTTTTAGAGTAATGTAAATATTGTCAACAAGTATCCAAAACTTCTTGCAGCACTGAACCCTTTTTTTACTTGCATTCCCAAATACCTATATGGTTGAAGCTGATTTTAGCCATGTAAATTTAGTCCTAACAAAGCAGAGGAAGAAACTGAACAAAGAACAGTGTGGTGAGTTAAGACTAAAACTTGCCAATTTACAACCAAATATTAGTGCTCTTCTCAAAGATCATCAACCACATTTCTCCCATTAAAGATGTCGGACAATCAATAAAAAGGTAAAGTTGGTTTATCATAATACATTATTATTTATATGTTTTTTTATTAAGTTATTCTTCCTTTAACTATAACTTAGATTTTTATCACTTAAAAGAATGGAGGGGTTGATAAAAGGTCAAGGATTCCATGAGTTGACAGTCAAAAATGTTTGGGGACCTCTGGTATAGACCAAAAAATGAAAGTGTTAATTCTCATCAGAAAAAGAAACTTAAAAGGACAACTATAAAGCTTGGCCTTTGGTGTAGAGATGATAATGATATTCTTAAGATTATATTGTTTTAAACTTTGAAATTTACAATCCCATAAGGCATTATGTTTGCATTTATATAATAAAGAAAATAATACTTACAGATACCACTGTGAAGAGATATCTTATATACATAATATCTTATTCTGAATCCATTAATTTTAATAGTTTACCTGTTGGTTTACACATGTTATTTACTTGCGTATTATTGGTTTGATTTATTTCAATATGATCTGCACTTTCTAAAACACATTGATGTTTGAATTACTTATAGCAGTTTTGCAGTTTAGATTAAACTGGACTAGTGAACTGATAGGAAATTGATAGCTCCTGACAAAGCTGTAATACTGTGCTAATAAAGTTTAGTGTAAAATAGTCATAAAATTAGTATCCTAAAGTCAACTTAAGGAAATGTATAATGGTGAAAGCTGATATTCTATTCAAACACCAAACTTTCAACAAATAAAATGGAGATGCCAGTAACAGGAAGATTTTATTCTCCATGTGAACTAAAGATGGCATAGTCTGCTGTGTGATCACTGGATCAAGTGATATGTCCACATCCATTCTGGTCATGTTTGGTTCCATTTTTCAAGTTCAGCAACAAGTTCTACATCGTTATTTTATATTGTTTTTGTTTTTTGTAATACTTGTATACTGTATTAATAACTGGTTTTAAATATTCTTTGTTTTTATTTTCAACAGACTGCTGTCCACACTTTAATTTTAAGGCCATTAGTGTATACTGAGTAACCATACCTGTTTCGAAGAACAGTCATAATTAGGTATAATTTTCAGCAATTACAGTTGATCCAATTGCATTCTATTCAACAGCATGATTATACTGAAGATGGTTTTTTTCTTCTATGATGTATTGCTACGATAAGCCAAGTAAAATCTGACCTGGACTCTGTAGACAAAGCATGTTTTTCTTTTTAAATTAATCTTGCTTACATTAAAATACTTCCAATATTTTCTTTTTGGAGGCATGTTGACTGCATAGTTTAAGTAAAAGAAGCTGAATTTTACAGCTGCATCTCCTTTTCTTGAAACAGAAACTTTGGGGAAATACTTACTTACTAAATTTTAAGAGAATGAAATCCACAGTTACTTTTTAATAAGAATGTAAGAAATATCTTCCTAGAAGTACTGACAACAGTATTTTTTCAGTTTTCCTGTTTTGAAAAGTTTTAAAACCAGTGCCCTAAAGAAAGGATCAGAGCACAGTGGTGTGATTTTAAAATAGCCACTTTTTCTCTCAGCATTGCTAATTGTGCAAATTCCAAGTTTCTAGCACAACTTGAAAAATTCTATCCATTGTTAACCTTAAACAGCATCAGTTGATAATGGCCTCCATTTAAGGGTTGAAAGGAGAAAAATAAACATCCTATTACTTTAAAAAAACACAATTGGCTTAATTTAAGCCCATGTTTCACCATTTTTTATTAATGAATTTCAAAATCTGTACAAGTTTTATGAAACTGAAAAAAACATTTAATATTAAACTACATTTTTCAGTTAGTTTGTCATTTAGAGATGTATGAAGGAAAAAGATTGCATTGGAACACAAAATAATTACAAATGGCTCTTAATATGTTTACATCTGTTTTATCACATGTTAGCTTTTCTCTGATCCAGCAAAATCCCTTTATGTCATCTGTAATTAGTTCACAATCCTCTTTTATAAACAAACAAATCTTGGCTTTGAGAAATACAAAGCAAAATACAAGATAATCAAAACATACAGTTTAATGAAAACATAAAATAAAATGGGTTTTTAATAAATCTTTGAAAATATTAGTGACAAATGTTTCCAGGATGTCTGAAACACCCGTTGGTATGGGGGGGCTTCCTAGCGAAGGTTCTGTCTTTTCAGTTTGTCCTCTGGGATCTGAATAATCACCCATGTTTGTTGCAGATGGTAACCCATTAAGGGGAGGAAAGGATCTTGGGGATTGAAAGGATGTACAACCCCAACACACCACTTTGACCTTGAATTACTACTTTTGGGCTAAGGTCAACTAAGTACCACTGTTAAGCATTCTTAGTGGGTGCTGTGGACATTGTGCCTGATGCTGACATTTGATTATAGTGCTCATAAAACCCTGGCATTGCTGCAGTGTCCTTGTTTGGCATTTTAGTATGTCCCCTCATATGTCTGTGGTGGGTGGGGTCAGTGGGCACTGAATCTTTCTTCTTTCTTTATGGATATTCCAAATCCAAATAAAATAAAATAAAAAAAAAAACAGATCCTTGGTAAATGGCTTTGGACAGCAGGCTCCACCTCCTCCTACATCTATAACCTCATTTTCTCTTACACCATTCTTTGTTAAGCAAACCATTAAAGCAAATATTGACCTTTTTATTCAGAAGGGATTAGAGGGGCTTGCTGGCTCTCAAGTCAGTCGAAAGGCATTGTTCTGAACTCATCTTGCATTCAAAAGCCATTGTGGATATACCCATGCTACTTTGAATTTCTCAGGAGGAGTTATTGGTGAGAGGGATTTGAAGAACATTCCCAAGTCAGATATCCTTGCTGGTTTCTCCACCTAAGGAGTTTCTGTAGTGAGGTCTATCTTCACTCATAAGGTTGGAATTATGCTACCTACTAATGTTCTAATTTTGATGTTCACATCACCAAGTCCAATTGCACATGTCACGGTAGGTTATCTGAACTTTAAGGTAGAGCCATGTATTCCCAACCCCCTTGGATGTTTCCAGTGACAGTGGTTTGGTCACTCGAAGGTATCATGTCATGATTCTTTTGATGTGTGTTTATTGTGGAAGCAAAGACAATGACACCTTCATGTGTGAACTGGACTCTCATTATGTTAATTACAGTGGATCTCACCCTTCTTATTTTTGTACTTGCTCTAAGTGGGTGGAGGATAAAAGTATATGGCATTTGACAATGATTAATAACATTTCTAACCCTGATATTCAGCAGTTATTGTTTCCAACTCTATCTTGGATATATGCTGCTGCACTATGTTTCACTGCTACAGTGGGAGTGTAGACATATCCTTCTGTGCCTCCAATAGTGTCATGCTCAAACCACATGAAGTCTTTTTCTCTCTGTGGATAAGCAAGTTGACAAGTCAGTGTCTACTTCTGTCTGTGTCCCCACCATTCCATCTGGTGATGCTTGGGTCCACTTTCAGCCCTAAGATGTAGAACAATAATTCATTCTTACCCCTAGTCACTGGAATTGTCATCTACTGACAGAGACATGCATACTCAATCAAGGGCAGACTCCATGGAGGTCAACAGATCTTTTAATAACAACAAATGAAGTGATCATAAACCAAAGGGTTCCCCTTTACTTTTACCTAAATAAAAATGAACGCTTTGATACAGTGAAACTGTCGTGGTTTCCATTCTAATCTGGATGACATTAAGGCCTTGATGGAATCTTATAAAATATTAAAAACAATTTGTTAATAATATGAATAAAGTTGAAACTAACTGAATATATAAAATAAAATTTTCTTATCAACAATAAAAAACAAACAAAAAGAAACACTTGTTGTTTTTTTCTTTTTGTTTAAACAGTGTCTCACAAAAAACATTTTGGAAATTGTCCAACCTAAAAAGTGATATCTATACTAACACAAATTGTATAGACTTTTTCCAAGCTGAAACTTGATACCATTACATAAGTCTGCACATAAAGGTGTCATGTGATATGGTTAAGTGTTTCCACTCTGAGGAGGAAACAAGAGAAATCTGTAACATTTCTGATCCAAAAAGTGTTAAAGATGTAAATAAAGTATAATGTTGTACACACTGTTCCAGGAAGTCTATGAATAACTTCTCTCTTTGCCATTTTTAGTGACTTTCTATTATCAACAATTTTGGATAGACTAGGCCAATGTTCAGTCCTCTCAGTGGGTGGAAAGACTATGAAGATGTGAAATGTCTGCCAAACTGTTAAAGATCAGTATTCAATAAAGGGCATTCTTAGGCAATCAAAGATCATTTGATTTCATTTCAAATCAAATTGATCCTTGTTTCTCCTCTAATTCTTTTCACAGTTCAGAGGTATTTCAAGGATAGTCCTTCACAAGCAACAGGAGAGGGAAATAACATGAGGGAATTAAAAACACAGACTGACTACCTTTTCAACAAGACATCAGTCTGGTCAACAGCTCCAGATTTTTCTCTTGACTGAGAAAGGATATGGTAATCCAAGAATAAATGTAGCATATAATTATTTGATCTTCAAAATAATTCGGTATTCAATAATAATGTGAAAGAACAGGTGGTATGATTTATATGCGAAAACGGCTCGTTTGGGTTGAGAAAATATTTTACATAGAAGAGCGAACAACGTTTCGGCCTTCCTCGGTCATCGTCAGGTTCACAAAGAAAGAGGTAACTGACCGGAAGCTGACCACATGTTTGAAAGGGGTTGTGTAACTGTGTGTCGAAATGTAGAGGGCGGTATTAGATGTTTGAATATATAATTTTATTTATTTATTATATTAATATAGGTATAAAGGCGTTCCTTTATATTGGTTTATTTTGGGTTTTAGTTGTTGTATAAGTAAGGCTTCTTTGATTTTGCGTTTGTTTATGTTTGTTTCTTTATTTAGTATTTGAGTGTTTTCTATGGTTATGTTGTGTTTATTTGACTTGCAGTGTTCGAAAACGTGTGAAGGTGACTTTTTATGTTCTTTGAATCTGGTTTCCATTTTTCTACTTGTTTCTCCAATATAGAAGTCGTGGCAGTTATCATATTGTATTTTATAAATAATGTTGGTGTGGTGTTTGTCAGTGTAGTTTTTACATAGTATAGACCTCAGTTTTGTGCCGGGTTTTTGAATAAATTTGGTATTAACTGGAATGTCATATTTTGTTACTAATTTTTGCCAAATGTTGGTTATTTGTTTGCTGATGTCAGGAATATATGGTATACAGCAGTATATGGTTTCAGTGATTTTTTTGATTAAGTGAGCTGTATTTACTGTAGTTGGTTGATTTTGCTTTCTATCTAGGTGTGTGCGTATAATGTTTTCTACGGTTTGTGGAGGAAACTTATTGATGTTGATGAAGTATTGTTTTATTTTGTCTAATTCATCGTTAATTTTATCGGGTGAGCATAGTTTTATGGCTGTGTTCATTTGGTTTCTTAGTATGTTGAGTTTTTGTTTTGTTTCATGTGCTGAGTCCCAAGGAATGTATAGTCCAGTATGGGTGATTTTTCGGTGGATTTCTGTTTTGAATTGTGTGTCAGTTCTTGTAATTTTGAGGTTAAGAAATAATATTTGATTGCTTCCTTCTTGTTCACATGTGAAGTTGATGTTGGGATGTATAGAGTTAATGTGATTGAAAAAATTAAGTATGTGTTCTGTAGATTTGAATCCCGCAACCGTGTCATCTACATATCTGTACCAGTATAGTGGTGGATGTAATGCTGTGTTAATTGCTTGTGTTTCAACTTGTGTCATAAAAATATTGGCTAGAACTGGTGATACTGGGTTGCCCATGCTTAGGCCATTTGTTTGTATATAGTTTTGGTTGTTGAACATGAAGTTTGTCTTTATCGTGGTGAATTCTATGAGGGTTGCTAACTGGTTACTGGGAATTTCTATAGTTGGGTTAGGGTCTCGGATATAGAGTTCTAAGGCTATCTTGCAGGCTTCAGTGGTTGGAACTTCTGTAAAGAGGGATATAACATCAAAACTGGCCATTAAGGCTTTATGATTAAGTTGATTTAGATTAGACTTGAAATTAAAAGTCTTTGATGAATGAGCTGGCTGATGTTACATATTTGGATAATGCCCATGCTATGTATTTACCAAGATTGTAATTAAACGATTCATATGTGGACATTATTGGTCGTAATGGACAATCTGGTTTATGAGCTTTGGGGATGCATTATATTTCTGTGTGTGTGAGTCGGTTTTAATGTAGGTAGGAATAAAGTGTTTGTGTAATTGTGTTGGCTTTTTTCATTTGTAGTAGTAATTTGTTCAGTTGTGTCTCGTGTGTCTTTGTTGGATTTGTGTTTATTTGTTTAAATTTGTTCGTCCTTCAGTTTCAAATACAGGCATTTCTTCTGATACATCTTTTTCTCCCACCACAAGAGACAAAACAATTATTCGTTCGCGTCCTTAGTCACTGGATTCCATAACAAAACCTGCCCACCCGACCCAGAGCAGGATCCATGGAGGTTGATATACCTCCTCCGACTAAAGACAGTAAAGAAACAAGACGTGGTCGTAAACCGAAGGGTTCTCCAGCCACTATATCCTACCGGTTCTTAAAAATGGCCACCTTGATACAATGGAACTGTCGAGGTTTACGTTCTAATCTGGATGATATCAAAACGCTGATTGCTTCCTACCATCCTGTTTGTCTTTCTTTACAAGAAACATTTCTCAAAACTGCTGATACTGTCTCCATTCGGCAGTTTTCTCTGTACAGAAATGACAGGTTGTGTGATGGTCGAGTACATGGAGGGTGGCACTGTTGGTTGATCAGCATGTGCCCACCCTGTCTTTGTCACTCAACACACCCTTGGAGGCTGTAGCCATCCGTGTTTCCTTGGGTCATACCATCACTGTTTGTTCTCTGTACCTGTTCCCTGGAGAGACATATGATCAATCAGACCTTGATGCTCTCCTGGGGGATTTTAATGGACATCATCCCCTCTGGGGAAGTGCTGTTATTGATGGGAGGGGTCGATCTGTAGAGCGGATGCTCTCTGATCACAATCTTTCTCTTTTCAATACTGGTTCTTCCACTTACTTTCATGCACCTAGTCAGTCCTTTACCGCTGTTGATCTCTCAGTTTGCTCCCCTTCATTATTCTCCCATTTTACATGGAGGGTTGACAGTAATCCACTAGGCAGTGATCATTTTCTGATCCTTTTGAGAGACTCGTGATCGATGCCACCCTACCTGCGTGCCCGGTGGAAGCTAAATCAGCAGACTGGTCCACTTTCACTGCTCTTGCAGAACTTGGTCCTGCCATCGTAAATCAGCCATCAATAGACGACTGTGTAGCAGCGGTAACTGACTGTATTATACAAGCAGCTGCTCAGTGTATTCCTAAAACCTCGACACGTTTTCCACGATATCCTCGTCCGTGGTGGAATCCTGCTTTCCACTTAGCGTGGAAGGCTCAAAAACAGGCCTGGGATACTTTTCGTAGATATCCCACACTTTCAAACCGTGTTGCTTTCCAACAGGCCCGTGCACATGCTAGGTGGGTAAGACTTCAAAGCCAGAAGGAATCTTGGATTAAGTTCAGAACTAGCATATCTTCTACCACCAGTTCCAGAATCATATGGGACAGGATTCAAAAGGTTAATGGGCTCTACAATTCTGTCCCCCTCTTGATCTTACTCTCTGATGGTCAGGAGGTGACTGATGTTCGGAACATCGCTAACACTCTAGGTGAAAGCTTTTGCCGGGTATCTAGCACTTCTGCTTGTTCCTCCACCTTCCTGGCCATCAAGACTCGGGCAGAGCGATCACCTCTTTCCTTTCGAACTGACTGTTTCTTTGACTATAATTGTCCCTTTACCCTGGTGTAACTGAAAATGGCCCTTCATCGGTCTGCCAGTACGTCTGTTGGACCTGATGATATTCATTATGACATGCTGCACCATCTATCTCCTGCTTCTCTTGATGTCCTTCTGATTGTCTTCAACCGGATCTGGCAGGAGAATGTTTTTCCTGATGCCTGGTGCCAGGCTATTATTTTACCTTTCTCTAAGCCAGGGAAAGATCCCAAGATTCCTTCAAACTACCGTCCAATTGCTTTGACGAGCTGTCTCCATAAGACCTTAGAAAGGATGGTTAATGCTCGTCTTGTTTGGTTCCTTGAATCAAACAACCTCCTCTCGCCCACCCAGTGTGGGTTCCGTTGACAGCACTCCACCACAGACCACCTAATTCGTTTTGAAACATCTATCAGAGAAGCCTTTCTCAACCACCAACATCTTGTATCAATATTCTTTGACATAGAGAAGGCTTATGACACAACATGGAGGTATGGTGTTTTGCGAGACCTCCATACATATGGGTTACGTGGCCATCTACCCACGTTTATTAAAAATTTTTTATTGGAGAGGAGATTCCAAGTTCGTGTGGGTTTGACACTTTCCCGTACTTTTGTACAGGAACTTGGAGTCCCTCAAGGCTGTGTTTTGAGTGTCACACTTTTCAGTATAAAGATAAATGCCATCACTGAACAACTCCCTCTCACTGTTGCAAATGGGCTGTATGTCAACGACTTTCACATCTCATGTCAGTCGTCAAACATGAGATATATTGAGCGGCAACTACAAACTGCCCTCAATCTTGTACGGAAGTGGACTCTGGCGAACGGCTTTAATTTCTCTCTCTCTCTAAAACCGTATGCATGCACTTTTGCCGTCGTCTGGGTATTCACCCTGATCCTGAACTTCATATCGATGAAGTTTTGCTGCCAGTGGTCTCGGAAACCAAGTTCTTGGGACTTATCTTTGATCGTAAACTGACCTTTATACCACACTTAAAGCAGCTTCGGATCAAATGCACAAGAGCATTCCGTGTTCTCTCTTCTTCCAGTTGGGGGGCAGATTGCTGTTCAATGTTAAAGGAATATCGTGCTCTTATTCGATCGAAACTCGACTATGGATCAATGGTCTATGGCTCTGCCAGACCCTCGGCCTTAAGGATGCTGGACCCCATTCATCACCAAGGACTTAGACTCTGCACTAGGGCTTTCCTTACCTCTCCAGTTCAAAGTATATACATTGAATCTCATGAACCTTGTCTACACCTTCGCCGTTTGCAACTATCTTTACAATATACTTCGAAACTTCATTCGTTACCAAAACATCCCACCTGGGAATGTGTTTTCCTTCCTCGGTGGGCAGTACTTTTTCAGAACAGAAAATCTGTCATTGCTCCGTTTGGCCTTCGCATCCAGGCGCAATTGGATGAATTGGGTCTGTCCTTGGATAACATTGCAGATTCCACAGGTCAGCCCATCCCACCATGGCTTATTACAGCCCCCAAATGTGACTTTTCTTTCAGTCACCTAAAAAAGGCAGATACTCCAGATTGGAAGTACCGTCTTTTATTCAATGAGTATCTTTCAAACACTCATTCAGTTCCCATTTATACAGATGGTTCCAAATCAGGTAATTCAGTGGGCTCTGCTATGGTTTGCTGTGGTTCAGTAGTTGCGTGCAGAATCACCTCTACAGCTTCTGTATTCACTGCTGAACTGTATGCCATATCTCTTGCCCTGGATCATATTGCAGCTGAGCAGTACTCCAACTGCACTATTTATACTGATTCGCTTAGTTCTATACTTGCCTTGGAATCGCTACACGTTGGCTCACATCCTGTTCTCACTGATATTCAAAACCGACTGGCCCATTTCTCATTAACAGCTACTTCAATCCAGTTTTTCTGGATACCAGGCCATGTTGGTATTTGCAGGAATGAGCTTGCAGACATGGCAGCTAAATCTGTCTGCTCTAGCACCATCACCCCTTTGCCTATTCCGTACATGGACTATGGTCTTGTCTTCAAGGCTCGGCTCCGTGCCAGCTGGCAGTCCACTTGGAGTGAGCAACGCGACAACAAACTTTTTCAAATCAAACCCTATATTGGACTTTGGCCATCTAGCTTCCGTAAAGTTCGGAAGGAGGAAGTTGTTCTCACTAGGCTACGTATTGGTCACAGTTTTTTAACTCATCATTTTGTTTTATCTGGAACTGATGCACCAATGTGTAGTTTGTGTAACACTCAAATCACTATCAGCCATGTTTTACTTTCTTGCCATCGATACAATTCTCAACGACGGCAATATTTTAAACATATTTTTTCCCAGGGTCAATCTGTAACATTGGACAGTGTTATTGGTGATGGTGACTCTGTCCACCTTGATAACGTTTTTAATTTTTTAATGGCCATTAATCTTTTAATCTCATTTAAGTGTTGCATATTTATTCATTACACCTTTTAATTGTGGTTCCTTTTTACAGTTTTAATCTCTCTCATTCAATTTGGCATTGGACAATGGCCCGAACATTAAATAACTCGACACCAGGACTGGAAAGGCCAACTTCAGGTGACTAACGCTAATGTTTGAACTACTCGTTAGTCGTCCTGGTGAGTTGTTATTGTACTTTTGCTGCATATCATTTCACACTTTTACTACTTTACCTTTTAGTACTGGCCATATTGACTCATAACCCGGAACCAGGACTGTAAAGACCAACTTCAGGTGGTTGACGGTGGTTTTATACTTACCTGTTAGTCTTCCTGGCGGGTTATGATCATTACCATTTTGCTAGAGTAAATACTTTACAACTTTGTAGACTGGATGTCGCAATTGGTTTTTACGCCATTTTCTGTTTTAATTGCTGTTTTGTTTTTACCTTTGTTTACTTTTACAAATTTTACTCCATTTACTTGACTTTTATCTTTTTTCTGGACATTTGGCAACTCATTATTACGATTTTGCTCTGTGTCTTTTAAAACTTCTATTATTTTACATTTTGATACTGGCTGCTATGACACACAACCTGGAACCAGGACTGGAAAGGCCAACTTTAGGTGACTGACGATGGTTCCTTAAACTTATCTGTTAGTCTTCCTGGTGGGTTATGATCATTACCATTTTGCTGGAGTAAATACCTTACAACTTCTTATACTGTGCTTTCTCTCTTAACATTGTAGACTAGGTGTCAACATTGGTTTTATACGTTTTCGTTTCACCTTCATTTCCTTTTATGTCTTTTACTACTTTACTTTATTTTTACATTTTACCGGATGTTTGGCAGATAGCCTCGCTGCTTTGTGCCATAAAACACTAAATCAATCAATCAAAACTTACTAATTTTATTGTGATTGAATTAGAATTAAAATGATAAACTGTATTTAAATGAAAGAATAATTAAAAGAAAACTTTATTTCAAGAGACAGGAATTAAAATAAGCTGTATTTGTAATTGAACTTTACAGTTCATACTCAATTACTTGAAGAAAGATGAATTCGTGATCAGTAGAAGCAATTGCTTAGAAGGGCTAAAAACATTTATTTCACCTGATTCAATAACAGGAATAAATCTGTTAAAAAAACATTATTTCCACAACTCAATTTTCCATAATTACCATAAAACAAGGTGATTAGTGACACTTGATGACTCAATTCTCAAACTTTTTGGCTTGAAAACAAATAAAATTGGTGAATAGGTAGCTTGATTGTAGATGAATATTATAATCAAACTGGATCTTGTGGCTAGACCATTGTACTTAGGAATTTTTTAAAATTTATAATATTTTGATCTATAATCACCCCATTACAGTGGATATGAATGAACAATAAGAATTAACTACAGTCCTTTGTTTTTCTAACACTGGGAATCAAAGGATATTTAAAATATGCAAAATTTACAAAGAGAGTGTACTTTATGTAATGGATTCACTAATGTTTATTTTAATACTGCTGTATCTTTTGGTAATACATATCTAGAAATCTGTGTATCTTGCACTGTTAAATGGCTTCTGTGAAATTCCCACCTGTTCCCTAAATCTGTAGAAGAGTCTCGAGTAGTAGGGATCAACAATGTACCATGTCTGTATGTAAAATGCCACTTATTGCCATTAGTGTGGCTAAGTGAACTTCAGTAAACTTTACCTAAAATTTATAAATCAGCTACAGTTAATATACAATAAACCTCATAAAGATGTAACTGTGATAATTGCTTATCAATTGGGAAATTACACATATTTGACTAGGAACACTTATAGATTATGAACATTTAACTTCAGATGTTAGAATTTCTATAAGGACATTATATATCTTTTTCAGTAAAAAATCTGCTTGTAAATGCAGGGTGTTTGGAAAGTCACTGTGCACTTATATATTTATTAACAGACATGTTTCAATATAGAATACAGGAGGTAAATATGAATGACAATTATAAAGAATGTTGAAAGTGACTCCTGTTGGCATCAATACAGGCCTGGATCCTTCTTATTTTGTTTCTAAACACCACTATCAGTTGCTAGCTTGAAATAGACTGAATAAAATATGATTACAAAACTGCACAGTGACTTTCCAAACACCCTGTAGTATAAGGCAAGCCACAAATAGAGAGCTAACTTAACTAACTACCTGTTAAGTGAACTGCACTGATATCTACTCAAAACTAACTCACTTGTAGTGAACTATCGACAAAATATTCAGTTTTAGACCAGATAGAAGACTCAGTATTGTTTTTAACTTTGTAAATTTTTGATACATATTGATATACATTTAACTTCTAAATTAAAATTTAATTTGGTGTCAGGCTGTTTCAAGTTGTAATTTGTAACCTAATAAATTTGAAGCTCGACCAAGGTAAATCATAATTTGCACCATAATAAATTGGAGGCTCATCCGAGATAAATTATAATATATAACACTTAATATGTACTTAAAAATGATGAATAGGAAACATCTACCCTTTTCCAAAAGTTGTGAAAAGAAGATAAACAGATGTAAACTTAAAATGTAGGTATAATAAAAGTGAAAAATTATCTATTAAAAAAAAAAAAAAAAAGACACACAAGTAATAAACACTCTTACTCAAAATGATGTAGAAAAAAACCTAAGAGTAATTTATGTTTTTATTCTTATAAGTTATACTTTATTAATATCTCGTACCTGACACACAGAAGCTAAGTGCTTGATGAACTTTATTAAGTGGTGTTTTTATTTACTTTTATTTATAGTGAAATAGGAAAGCTATGAACAATATAGAACAATAATATTACCACGTATACAAGGTATAACTAGTCAGGTTGCCAGTGTATTTAAAAAAACGTTTATATATATGTATATACAATCAAATTAAGTGTGAATACAACAAAATATATTTGTCAAACTAAATATACAGTACTATGCAAAAGTGTTAGCACAAAAGAATGTTTTGTCATTTTTTTTCCATTTTATGAGGCTAATTCTTCTATGCTATAGAATGTAAATTTCAACACTATGGTAATGTTTCTCCGATCTCTTTTGACAATTGAATAAGCCAGGGTAAGAATTCCCATATACTTGTACCAAGGTCATGTTGTAAGGGTTCTGCTTTAATGAGCACATTGATCAAATTTAGGGACTGAAATAACTGTCTTAATTCTATAGAAAGAAGTGAGCATATGGTACTGGTATATGCTAGAACAAATCAATTTAACAGAACTCCACAAATAAATTTTGATAAAAACAGTGTTTAACACTACACATTGTTTTGTTATCATGCCATGGTTAAAAAAACATAGAAAACCTTTACTTCAATCTTCAAATATTGTAAAGAGATTGAAATTTGCTAAAGGTGTAAAAACAGGACTGTTTATTATTAGAAAAGGTTGTTGGGGGGGGGGATGAATTCAAGTTTGAAATATTAACTCGGTGTGTAGCACCTATGATGAAAGATGGGAAAGCCAGTGTGATGGTTTGTGGGTATTTTTCTGTTGAGGTGACAGGAGAGATTTGTAAAATAGATGGAATAATAGATGAACACGTGATCAATCGGACACTAAACCATCGTGATATACCCAGTGGTTTGCATATTATTGGTAAAGTATTCTACTACAAAGAAGACAACAACCTCAAACACTCATCCAACTTGTGTAGAAATTATTTAGCTAAGAATGAAACTGCTGGATTCATTTAAATGATGCAATGACCCACACAAACACCCAATCTCAACCCAGTTGAGCAAATCTGGGATTTGATATATCAAAAACTTGGCAAATCAAAAGTTACTTCCAAAGAAAATTTCAGGCAGTGTTGCAACATATTTAATTAAAGACTGTCTGTAGTTATTAAAGCAAAAGACACACAAAAAATATTAACTTACTACTGAACTCAAACATTTCTGAAGTTTGAAATGCACTGAATAGAAAATCTAGTGGTAATTTCTTATCACAAGTATACTTATAATAATTTTTCATGTGTTTGTAACAGTTGTTTACTTACCATAACAGTTGTCAGTGTACCAAAAAGCTTATATAAATGCTGTTCTGAAACATACAAAAAGATAGAGAAAACATGTAAAATAACTGGATATAAACTAATAGTCTGCTTTACAAACCACAGAAATCCATGCGTAGACAGAGAAAATAAGCTTGCAAAAAAGTTAGCTCTCATAAAAATGAATAATGACATTTGGAGAGAACTTTAAATGATGCAAGAAATGCTAAAACAATAAGTAGAAAGAACACATAAAATGTTAGATGGTTAGGGAAATGTAAGAAGATATATAAAAGCAATAAGGACTAACTGATTTAGAGAGAATATTCAAAGTGATGTAGAAAAAACTTTCTTTGGGAGTGTTATAATATTTCTGTGTATTTAATAAACCAAATTATTTTCATTTACATTTTACTAAATAACTTCTACCTGATACCCAAAAGCTAAGTACTTGGGACGTGTCTTGGCAATTGACGTTTCTAATTAGTTTTATTCTAACTGCAATAGGATTGTTTAGTGATATAGTACAGTAATATTACCACATATATGAGGTATAACTAGCCAAATCACCAATGTATTTATAAAAAAAATAATAAAAAAAATATTCCTATTTTCAAACCATTTAACAAAATATAATCAGTACCTCTAAGCACTAAAGATAATAAAATATATTGTACAGGAAAACGAGAATATTCATCCGGAATGGTATATTTGGTTGTATAGGAGTTTTAAAAAACCCTTGCTTTGATCTTTAAGTATCATAAAGAGATTGAAGTTGACTAAAAAAGTACAAAACTGGTCTGTTGATGATTGGAAAAGGGTGTTATGGACAGATGAGTTAAAGTTTGAAATATTTGGTTCAAATCATTGGTTGTATGTCCAGTGTAAAAGGTGGAAGATACTTAACTCAATGTATAGCATCTACAGTGAAGCATGGGGAAGGCAGTGTAATGGTTTGGAGGTGTTTTTCTGCTGAGACAACAGAAAATATTTGTAAAATAGATTGAATAATGGACCAGCACATGAACTGCCAGATACTTATCCATCATGGTACACCCCGTGGTTTGTATATTATTGTTAAAGGATTCTACTACCAAACACCCATCCAAACTATGCAGAAATTATTTAGCTAAGAAAAAGTTGCTGGAACCATTCAAATGATCCAGTAGCCCCTACAGAACCCCAGTATTACCTCAGATCTGGGATTTAATATATCAAAACTTAGCAAATCAAAAGTTACTTCTGAAGAAACTTTATGGGAGTGTATTAGAGACATTGGAGTAAAATCCTGAAGACACTTTGATTAAGTGCATTGAACAATACCTGAAAGACTGTTTGCCGTTATTTAAAGCAAAAGGGGACACAAAAATATTGTTTGCTGAACTGAAGCACTTCCACTGAGTTTCTGTTGTATTAAATATGAAGATTAATAGTTTTGATGTTTCACCTGCAGTTTACCTTCCATTGTTATTATGAGTGGCTTGAAATCTAATTTTTGACTTTGTCCTAAAACTTTTGTATGGTACGATATGCACTATGGTATTCAGGTAAACTGATATTCAGTAGGTAGATGAAAATTTCTGTGATACAGCATGTTCAGGAAAAAAATGTGTATTTGGAAGAGAAATGATAAAGTCATATCAACTTTGAAAAGTGTCTCTGTCACTCCTTGAGATGAGTTTGCCCTGCTTCATGTAATGGACATAGACAAACTGGTGCAAGTTACCATGAGACAGCTATTGCAGTGTTCAAGTTTTACCTAAGGAGAAGGATTAGTACATGTTTATGATATTTTAATATGTGAAAATTAATATACTTCATATATATGTTCTTCTATATAGTTATTATTAAAGGGTAAATAACAACTCTTGCACTTGATATTTAAGTGAAGATTCTGTTAGTTGGAAATTAATTTAATAATTAGTTTCATCTTTTGCAATATTAATGTGTTTGTATTTGTTTCTCTAAGTTCAAACAATTTTTTGAACAGTTGACTTAGAGCAAAATGAAGATACGGAATTAAAGTTAATGCAAGGGTAATGAAAATGGTTTCATACAATGTGAAAAAGCAGATACATTACCTTAAGACTTTCAAAAAAAGTTTGTGTGTGTGTAAATATATCTTAGATTTTACAAAAGTAGGAATATTAGAGATGTTTAAAAATATTAAAGCATTCATACTGGAGCTCTGTTTGAGCTGTTTCACCATTGTTGATTAAGATTTTATAAATAAACTATATAATTGTCTTTGGTAGGTGTGAGGACTTAAAATCAGCTAAGGGTCTCCTAAACTTTAGTTCTGGAAGTATTAGACAATCCGTGAGTTCTGAGTCAGTAATAAGTTTAGTAATTTTAAAATAAATTAATTGCATAAAATTTCTCAAACAACTTTACACTTTCTGTAGGAGAGATATGTAGCAAAATGATTACCACTTTTTGATCTTAATGTGATCTCTAAAAATATTCAGGTTTTAAGGATACATACTTTTAATTGTGGAATGGTATCATTATGACAAGTACATCACTGGCTTTACAAAAAAAGTGGTGTGTATTAACATTATTCTTTAGTATGTTCCTATAACTCTTTCATTTCTTGAATACAATACTAGCAATTGGCCAATTGCAAATATTTCTTAGAATCATTGTTGGATTATTTATGAGTTTATCTACAAATTTAGCCAATGATTAAGCTTATGATAACTTTTAAGCATTTTATGATTGATGTAATCTATTGTCAAAAGTTAGTTTTATCCTGTATGAATGTTTAAAGTTCTACATTTATAGCAATACATTTGAATTTTGTGACATTTTCATTTTACTTACCAGCATTAATCAGTATTTCATGTTTCTAAAGTCTAAAACTGAGATGTGTAAATTTCTTTCAGACACATTCCTGTAATACGTTTTTATTTTTTTAATTTAAAGGTTTCATTTTGGATCTTAGTATTTTCTTGAACAATTTAAAAGCACACTGAGAGCAAAAAGTTTTTTTGAACATATTTTGAATCTGAGAAAACCACCAGGTTTCATTTTAGAGCACCTCCAGGTTTTAAATATTCTTGATATCTTTGTTTATTTTACCCCATTATTGGTGCAACATATTTTCTGATTCACTCATCTCATGCTTCTGTTATTATTCCATTAAGAAGTGATCAATAAAGAAATGTATCTTAGCACTCTCATATATAAAATATGTGTGGTAAATTATCTCTCACACATATTATACTATGACAGAAATTGTATTTTCTTTCTATGCTACATTAACAATACATGTTAATATCTTGTTTGGCTGATGCTTTAGAATGTAAATTCTAAATGTTTTACATACACACATTCTAGCACTTAGCTGCAATAAAATATATTACATTGATAATATTCTTAAAAAAAAACAACTACTGAGTAGATGAAGGTATACTTCAGTTTTTAATTATTGATAAAGTGTATTAATTATGGACCTGAAATAAAATGTAGTTTAAAATTCTAAATTCATAAATATATTGTCATATGTATTATAAACTGTCTTATCCAAGAGTATAGTGCTACCATACCTATAACTAAAGCAGCAACTATTATAATTAATAATGTAAAGTATCAAAATAAATGTGTTAACAAATATCAATCTACTTGAAACTAATTGAGTATATAAATTGAAACTTTCTTGTCAATGATAAAAACTTTTCAGGATGAAAAGAAGTATTTTAATGTTTTTAAAACTGTTTCACATCAAAATTTTGATTATATGAATTTAATTAAGCTGAAAGTGAATAATGTTTAGTAAGTTGTCCAAAATTTCATTCAGAAATAAAGAGATATTAGTGACACCTCTTCTGATTGAGAGAAAATTAAAATTATTATTCAAAGTTGTTTTGGAAGTGAAGCAAAATGTCAATTTTACACCAAAGTTACTGTTTAATTTAATTGTGTTTGGAATACTATTTGGTAACTCCATTCTCCATTCCCTGACAATATTAGCTTTTATAGAATGCATGTTGTCTCTTGTTCATGCCCTTAGTCTTCCTGAATTTTTCAAACCTTTTACAGGCATATGCAGTCTAATTTTGATCACCTCCTCCAGAATTTGCCATGCCTTTCAACACCTTCCCAAGGATTCTGTTCAGCCTTTGTTTTTTGGAGCTTCTCAGGTGTGTGTTTTATCTCTTGATGCTGTTGTTTTCCATTCACTTTTGTTCAGGTTTACACTATGCTTTTTCTATCCTGTTTGGTGATGACATTCATATGCCTGTCTCTTGTGGGCTTTGAATTTGTCCACTCTTTCAATTTTCAGGCAGGGTTCCATATTCTGGACCATCAGTTGTGGGTTCAGTTTACCTATTTATGGGGATGGGCTCCAAAATATCCTGTTCATCCTACTTTTTCTGTTTTCCAGCATTGGCTTTCCTGTTTCTATTTGCGGGTTTTGCAGGAACCCTACGTGGTTGCTGGAGATAAATCCCCCTGCTCTTCCACTTTTGGTTGCATGTTGTCTTAGCTATGGCTCTACACACATATCTCATTTCTCTTTTAGAACTTTTATGGGCCACAATGCTATATTCTTGTGAACCCGACACCAACTTCCATACATACTAGTATTTTTATGGTCCTGTTTTTTGACATTTCCAGTTTGACATGATTATTGTAACCTTGGTGGGTGGCTTCTATCAATCTACATTTTCATACAAGAGATCCAATGTTCTCAAGGTTTGACTCTGAACCCTTTTTCCTGACCTCACCCTTTCCACCCCTGTCTCTAATAGATTGCTATGGTACCACTGTTTGCCATTTTTCCCAACAATAAGTGACTTTTTTTTTCTTCTTCCTTGGAATCTCTGGTTTGTCAGTGTGTTTGAGGCAGTTCTTGTCTTCCTACCCTAACAGGTGTCATTCCTACTCCATGCAGGTTTTACTGCTGCCAAATTGTCCATTGATCTTGCTTCCATGCCATCTGTTTTGCCAAGTATTTGCACAATTGCTTAGCATATTCATATCCTGGGGACTGCACTTCCATTTTTACATAAACATCTGGCTTCTTCCTATTTCCAAATGAGAGTCAGTCAGTCCTACTCTTCAACTCCTCCTCAAAGGTGTGGTTGATCATTTTGGAAGAGGTCTTTCTTTCATCCTCTTCAATACTTTGTACATCTGGGTATTTTCTTCAACACCAGTCTCAATTGAAGTCTACTTTTCTACAGAGCTGGCCATTCTGATTGCACTGTTTACTCCTATACTTTATACTAGTAAGGTTCAATAGCTTTTTGGATGATGGTCACCTCTAACATATCATTTAGCAGGGTGTATATGCATTTGTTTCAGTAGGCCTTTCATGAGCAGTGGACCCTTGGATGCTTCTGTTTATCTTCTTTTCCCTTTGACCTCCAATGGCACGGCAGAATGTCTGCACACTTATACTGCTAGAAACTGGGTGTCAATACCTGTAGTGGGCAGAGCACAGATAACCCTTTGTGTAGCTTTACGCAAACAAACAAATGCCCTTTCTTGTTGATTTTTGTTGGTGTTGGACAAAGCCCATATGCTGGCAGCAACTTCACTTCTCTTTCATGTTCCGAGTTACAGATGTTTCCTTTCAGAGCTGGGGTGCACAAGCAATTGCCAAGGGTTTTCAGTACATTGGTCTGTGGAAATTTCACATCAATTTTCTTAAACTCTTGTCTGCTCATTGAGTTTGGATCATTTTTCTTTTACCAGTTGCCAGCAGTTTATGATCCATTCTAACATTTCTACAGGATGAGTTATACTGTTTTCTTTTGCACTATGAATCTTCTTTCTTGGATTCACACACATCAAATTATTTTGATGTCATGTCATGGGTGCTTGTTCTCCTCTCTTTGTTGAACATCTTTCCTGTCTGGATTTCTTATCACAGGTGTGGTCCCCACATCCTGCTATTTTCATATGCCCTTTATTGATGCCTTTACCACTACCCTCAATCCCAGTTATTTTCATTTTCATCCATGGTTCCCTTTCCTACAGCCTTTGCTGATGATACCTTCAGCTGTGATTGGTTTCATCTGTTCCTTTATTTACCTTTTCATCCATTTACTTTCTGTCATCTCCTTCATCCATTCATGATCATTCTGGTTGCTCCTACCTGACCTATGGAACCTTGGTTCTCTCAGTTTCTGCAACTGTAGGTGGTACCTCTCCTTACTTTTCCCTTCCATCGCAACCTGTTTCATCAATCTAATCATCAGCACTCCTCTAAATTTTCCAGTTTCTCTTGCAAAGTAGTTCACATTTAGCCTGTTTCATTTGCTCTTCTTTGGCCATTTATCTATCCAAGTGGGGCATTGATTTAGGGTTTCCAGGCTTCTCTATGTTTAACACATGGTTATTTGAGGAGGATTCTTCAGTCTTCTGAATTTCAGGTGTTGGGTGGCATAACACCCCACTCTTTCTGTTCTTTCCATTTCCACATGGTCCTTTTCATATTGATCCATTCCTTCGTCCACTGAGGCATCTGTCACTCCCAGTCTAGGACATTATTGTGGTCCTTCCTGCTCTCACCTTACCTCTGTTTGCACTTCTGTCTCTGTGTTTCCCTGGTTCACTTCCTTTTGGTATATTTCTTCCTCCTTTTGACCTGCAGTTTTCATAGGTTGGATTATTTTGCCTTAACATTACCAGATTCTAGTATCACTCCTTCTCCCTTATTTTTTATTCATGTCATGCTTTCCCTCCTACAGCCTATGTGAGTCTTGATGTTGAAGTCTCCTTTCTCGAATCTGCCTGTCCTACATTTCTAATTTTTCCCTTCCCATTGTTATATTGCTCACCTGTTTCTTCCTTTGCAACTTACCTTTTCCTGTAATCTTTCCCTGGTTAGTCCTACCTTCTTGTATTTCATGTTTGATTCAGGTATTTTATACCTCCTTGTCTCCTTCCTGACATGATCTCTTTCATGTTTCCTCACATCAACTACATCAACTTCCCTTCTACCTTGCCTCTCATTTTGTCAGCCATTGGAGGAGATTCTATTATAGGAAATGTGGAGAACTTCACACAAGTTCATTTCTACTACCTACACCACATTGGTTTTTGCTTCCTGTGGGTCTTTTCCTGACTTCAATGCAGATGTGACAAGTAAGTCTTTATTAATGCTTTCTTTTCTTTCAAAGGCCCTTGCTTCAGTTTCACTTTGGATCCCACTGTCTGACAAGTGGTACCTGACCAAATGTTCTGTTTGTACTCAGATGGGGTCAACTTAAATGGCTAAAACCATTCACAGATATCCTTCCATGAGATCTTCACTAGGCTTTGTTAATTTCTGTATTTTCATGGTTGTGTATGCTAACCCTTAAAAATTGGGTGTTTCATAAGATCACTTGTATGCAAGTTCCTCAAGATACTTGTATCATAACACATCTTTCCCAGACTGCACTACCCATGGACAGCATGGATAAAGCAGAAGGGATGCTGCCCATCCCTTCCATTGCCTCAGTTGACTAAATCATTGTGGTATGCTTTTAAAAATACTGTTTCATGATCACCTATTGGGTGTTGCAGTCCATCCACACTCCCTAATGCACTTTTACTCCCTTTCTTCTAATGGAGTGCAGGAGTTCTTGCCACTTACCAGTACCAAGCAAGTTTGGAGAAGCAAAATAATGAATTAACTGTGGCTGTTTCTTAGAAGTTTTGCATGTTGGAAAATTTATCATGGAGCTCAGTTTTGTGTAAGTAGTATGAGTAGTTATCTTGCAAGCTAGAATTACACGAGGAACAAGAAGCCTATTTTTTTGCATTAGTATTTTGTATTGAAACATTTTTCACATTTTTTAAAATTGGAAATTCTGTTTACAGTCAGTTACAGTAAAATATTCAAAAATATAAGCTAGTTGGTTATGATAAGTGATACTTTTCTTTATTTAAATGTGAATAATATCTCCAAATGACTATTTTCAGGCATATGTTTAGACCATCTACACACTGTTTCGATTGATCATTATTTTTATATTTTTACAAGTTATTTCTTCTTTGAAAATAATTACAGACAACTTTATTGCATTAATGTATATATTGTATATCCCATTTATAACACTATCTTTTGTTCCTTTTGAGCCTCAATTTTAAGATGGAAGGAAGAAATTAAGTGTATTAACTTTTTGTTTATCTAGTACCTACTTCACTATCTAAAGTCTGTTCAAGACTGGATAGCACCTGATATTCTTGCCAAACTACCCTTATTCAGGACATGTTGGTCTCTCCTGTGCGACTTCTATCACTTACCCTCCTGTCTTCGCTATAAACCACAGCATGTTGCTGTAGCTATCATTTACTTAGCATTAGAGTGTTATGGTGTCACTGTTTTGTACAACAACGATGCTGTACTGAGATGGCATGATGTAAATATGTTTGTTTTTTTTTACCACAGTGTAACATTCTATGCATAAAAACTGCATTAATGGGGTATGTGTTCATGTCTACAGACAGAGGCATACCACCAAACTACTGTAAAATATAATTTGAACCCAATATGATGTTCTTCACAAATAAAATCAGTGCAGACAAGAATGTAACTCACTTTGATTTCTTCTTTTTTTTTTTAATTAGAAGCAGTGTAGGTAGGTGAGTAAAGTCTTAGTTATTGCTTAAAAACATTTAATGGGGATCCTAAGATCCTTCATATGTGTCAGTGGTACAAAATAAATATCAGTGTCAAAGGAAAAGAAAATATTAGTTCTGATATATTTTAATTAAAACACCTTTTAAATTAATGTTTTAATATATTAACACTGTGGGTAGAATGACTGAAAAGGGAGACATGATGTGAATTTGGACCTATTTTCATGTTAGTCAATACACTTGCAGGTAACAATGTTGTGCATGGGTGCATAATTTTCCATAAAAGCAGGAACAACAACAGAAAACAGTGTATCTCAAGGTTTTATCATGTAAAATAAACATACTTGAATATTTGGGAATAGGACCAAAATTTCAGTTTTTCAGCAATTCAAAGGTTTGGTTGTTTGAGCTTGGACAGATATAAAGACACTTAAAATGATTTCAGACAATTATATTACATTAATATATATATATATTGTATACCCCATTTATATGTATTTTGTTGCTCTACCATACAGCAACAACAGCGTGAAAGTAAAAATAAATTATTAAATTATTATAAAATATTTGGGAATTAAAGTAAGAAACTGCTAAAAAATAATTACCAAAAACATTTGAATGTGTATTAAGAAAATTTTATTGGTAGTATTTTGTTAGCAAGTAATTAAGATTAAATCATTGCTTTGGTTGTAAATGTTTAACGAAATACATAAGCAATTTGGTTCTATATCCTAAACATCTCCATACAAATGAAAAAAAAAAATGTTTTGGTTTATAAAATGTATAAATTCATTATTTAGACTTAAGATAGTTTGGAAATTTTTGTTTTAGACATTCTGTGAAGATCTTGGCAAGGACCAGTTGTGGAAAATAATGGAAGACATCTTGTCTGTGTATGATGCAGAATTATTAGAGAATTAGAGATCAAAACATTTTATATATATATATATATATTAATGAAGGTTGTTGTACTGCTTTAGTTCAAAAATCTGTATTTGATTTACAAGATTAAATAAAACCTTAATTATTTATTTACCAAGTACACAAATTTCAAGAAAGAAGTCTGTATGTATTAACATCATTCCAATTCTGTGGGGTTTGTTGTATACTTATGCCTCTAAAGCTTTTGCTCATTACTAAACTCATCCAACAAACTGTGACACACCATACAAAATACTGATATAAATGTTACATCAATTTTTTTAGATGTCTTAGTTGTAAAATAACTGATGTGGTAGAAAAGGTATTAACCAAATCTACATCATTTTATAAATTATTTCTTCACTTCAATTTTTAAAATATAATCATCTCGAGCTCATGAAATAGTGTTGTACATGGATTTAAACTAGGTCCAAATGGCTCATTCCCTAGGGAATTGTTTCTGTTGGCCTTATTGTTATGGGATTGAACCTATTTAGAGAATGATACACAATACAACAATACTTACTCTGAGCTTTCTTAAAATATCTTCAAAACAATTAAGATTTTATTAAAAATTATAAATATTTCATTAAACAATAAAAATTATTTTAATTTATTTATTTTTTGTACTGTAGCTAATTATTTCCACTCACTGAATATTTGGAGTATCATAATCAAAGTACTGTGCAATAAAATGTTTAAAATTAAAAATAGAAAAAAAATGTTCATACCTCTAAAGTTTTCATCAGATAATCTTGGTCTTCTTCCAGTAATATTCTTAATTGTAAATTTTTACTTTCCTCTCCTGTCCTTTAGCCTTTGTCAGAATGTTGGGTCTTTCACCTACCTAAGCCTGATTAACTGAGGCAGTTTGACTTTATAAAATTAACCTATCTAAAATGCATTTGAAAACAAATAATGTATCATTAACTAAAGTATAAAAGTTAAATACAGCTTAACTGTCTGTTTAACATTTATAAGTGAGAAAATGCTGAAGTCCTAATGAGGACAGAAGCAGCAACAATGCTAATAGTGGTTTGACAAAATTTGTATGAAATTCTTTGCACCAATTTCAAAATAACTATTGAGAGATAGTATCTTAAAATGTCTTTCTATTAGTTATTAACATCTAACTATAATTGGCTGAGAAATCACAAACATGTAGAAAATGTGCATGGCATCTGTCAAGAGTTCCAAGAAACTTTTCTTTTCTCAAAATATGCCTTAAAGATCTTGAAACCTGGTTTCTAGCATTGTTAGTCCACAGACACACTGTTGTACCATGAGGAGCTTCTGGTTAGTATTTGTTTGTGCATGGTGGTGCTGTAGCTAACAGAATGGGTATGGGTCAATAATTGACTAAAGTAGTAGTCTTTTCTGACATTTTATGTGTGTTATATACAAAGTTGCATCTACTATAGAGATATATTATACAGGTAGTTTCACCCATCTATCTCCATTGATTTAGAGTTCTGCAATTACAACCAAACAACTCGAAATATGTTGTAATTGTAGAACTCTGAATCAATGGAGATAGATGGGTGAAACTACCTGTATTATGTATCTCCATAGTAGATGCACCTTTGTATATATCACACATAAAAATGCAAAAATATTAATCTTAATCCATAATAGTCATTATTCTGACAAACTGTGGATCCACAGGTCCATAGTTTGATCTCATTACAATAACAGAATCATCCATTATACTTTTGGGCTATAAGTTCATTATAAGAGTGATAGCCCAATAGTATTATTTAATTAAAGTAGCCAAAGAATAGGTGGTGGATGCTTTTTATGAACTGCCTTTACCAATTCAAAATTAAGAATGGCTAACATGGATAATCCTAGTTTAGCTTTGCAAGAATACTCAAAACAAGCAATGGTGTGAGAAGAATGGGGGGAGTGTTGTCTCTCTCTTTGGAAGCCCAAGTTGAGTTCCAGGTAAAATATCTGGAAACCTCAAGATATGGCATATACTTTTATTGTTTTACATCTTATATAATTTTTCTAATGACACATTTGTCATCACTTAAATTATGACATTTGCCAACTGAACTGCTGGCTTATCAGAAGCATTTTCTATACAGATTTTTGTAATGTGTGCCCAAATCCTTAAATAGCCTTGTCATTCCAATTGTAGCTTGAATTGGTCACTGATTTTGAAATTCCATCAAGAAACTGCTTTTTTTTTTTTTTAAATTGAGAAGTTTACAGCAGTAATCACTGGTGTATTGGTCAATGTAAGAAAGGCATCTTTTGAGGTTAACTTCAGAAATAGAACATCAACTAAGTGGGAAATAATGACGATCAATTTGAAATGTACAAATATTGAGGCAAGCGCATTATTATCACTATGAAAATAACTAAAATTAAATTATTCATCAATTCAGACACAAAGAGGGTCCAAGCTGCCCTGTAGTGCAGTGTTACGTTGGAATTATACAGATAGCTATTGATGCTCATTATGTTTTTTCATCAGATTTTCACATTTTAAGATTTAGTGACAATGCACTCATCTTCCAGTTAAGAGATGATTTTTTTAGGTTAATAGTTAGAGATCCTACCATTCTAAGGTGGAATTCCTAGGAATGGAGAATGATACAGAAGAAACTTTAGGTAGGCACAACATTAACATTAGTTGAGACAGGGTTCGATAATACAACTGTGTGTTGTAGGTTTTAAAGTTAGTGTTCTTTATCTGACAGCAGAACCTTCTAATGGTTTAAAATGTAAATCTGGTTAAACATCAGGTGTATGAACTCATACACCACTAATGAGATATTCAATGTAGGTTGTTTGTCTTTAATGTTCCAAACATGATTATAATCAATTTTTTTCATGAAAGCACAGGAAAGTGTTAAAATAGTCAGGATTAAGACTTGGCACAAGTTTAAAGCAAAAAGTATACCTTACCAGCTTACTGGATAATTAATTCAGAGTGTTTCAAAGCATTTTCTTGGTGGCATTTTGCAGAATCTTGGTGATGTTTAGATTATAAAATAGTTAGAGACAAAGTTAGTTCTCTTCTAGAAATTAATGTTTATTTACCAGGCATCATAAGAGACTGTTCAAACAGTACCTTGTTTTCCTCTTGTACAGTAATTATATCACAAAATAATCAATCTAGGCTGAAAATAAAGGGTGTTTGTATTTATTGCCACAGGTGTACTTTTACAAGTCATAGTTGTCTCTTAAAAAAATGGAGAGGTTTCTCTTTCCCAGAAAACTATTTGTGTCCAATTCTCATGACATCCCACAATCTGCATTCAAGTTTCAGGGAACACCCATTTTATAGTCTTAATAACTTGCCTTAATATCAGTCATTTTTACATGTATTAAAAAAAGAATTACAAAACTACATTTCCAATACTTTACTTCAATAAATACTTAGTTGTTTAAGTATATTCCCAATAAAAGGTTTTCAGTACCAGATAGTCTATTTAGTTCTATTTTTTTTAGATTTTATTCCCAATAAAAGGTTTTCAGTACCAGATAGTCTATTTAGTTCTATTTTTTTTAGATTTCTGATGGTTTGTTTTGTTTTTTGAATTTCGCACAAAGCTACTTGAGGGCCATCTGTGCTAGCCGCCCCTAATTTAGCAGTGTAAGACTAGAGGGAAGGCAGTTAGTCATCACCACCCACCGCCAACTCTTGGGCTACTCTTTTACCAACGAAAAGTGGGATTGACCGTCACATTATAACGCCCCCACGGCTGGGAGGGCGAGCATGTTTGGCGCGACTCGGGCGCGAACGCGCGACCCTCAGATTACGAAGCGCACGCCTTAACGCGCTAGGCCATGCCAGGCTCTCAGACATATCTCCAGTCTGGTGTTGGAGAATAGCCAATCGTCATTTGACATCTCCGACATTCTGGACGCGTGGCTCGGCTACTATCGCCGTTTGTTTTCGACCGTGGACGAGGGGTTGTGGGACGACATTACTCTGTTTTTGCTCTTCCTGGACCTTTCCTTTCACGAACAGCTGCTGAAACCATGCTCCTTGGGTGAGTGTTGGTCGACCATTCAGTCCATGCCGATTGGTAAATGTCCTGGGCCGGATCGGCTGCTGGTGGAATTTTACAGCCACTTGTGGCATGTCGTCGGACCCTCCTTCATCCGACTATTTAACGACTGTCTGACTGTGGGGTCTCTGCCATCAGGAACGCTGGATGGGCTAATTACACTTATCTGTAAGGATCCTAGCCAGTCTGAAGATCTTTCCTCGTGGCGACCCATTTCTTTCCTGAACATGGATGCAAAGATTATTTCTAAGGTCCTGTGTGCCTGTTTGGGTGCGGTCATGCCTTCATTGGTCCGCTGCACTCAGACTTGTGGCGTGCAGGGCAGAAGTATCCAACAAAATCTGGTGCTTTTCAGGGACCTGTTCCATTACATCACAGATCGGGATATCCCTGTGGTCTTTGTGTCCCTCGATCAGAGCAAAGCTTTCGATCGAGTTCACCATAGGTTTCTGTGGTTCGTTTTGGAGAGATGTGGTTTCCTTCCAGTTTTTGTCCGCGCGACCGTTTAGAGCAGGCTCTTGGTTAACGGGTACCTGACGTCAGGGCTGCTCGTTGTTTACAGCACTTTATGTGTTAGTTATCGAGTGCCTGCTCTCTTATCTGTACCACTCGGTCTCGGTGCGTGGCCTTCAGCTGCCGGGGGGTTCGTGCGTGCCGTATGTTGCGCATGCATACGATGTGAACCTGTTCCTTGAGAACTTTACATCCTTAGGTTCAGCGCTGGCCATCGTCCATCGTTACTCTCGGGCCAGTGCTGCCTAGCTGAATGTCCCCAAGTCTCGTGCGCGGGCTTTGGCAAATGGGCCTCGTCTGCCGACTTCCCATTTGGTCTTGATTGATCACCTGCTTCGGGTTCGTTTTCTCGCGGGCCCTGGGGATGCTTGGGTGGTTCAGCGTGTTGGCGATGCACGATTACCACTACTGCTCTGTCAACCTGTTTGGCAGGGCGGAGTTGGTGCGGAGGAGGATCCTCCCCTTGGTCTGGTACCTGGGGGATTGTCCTTTCACTGGATGACTGCACTGCACGAGCCTTTGCTTTCCTGTGGGGCAGCAAGCCAGAGGCGGTGTCTCGACACTCCTTGACGCTGCCGCCTCGCAGGGGTGGTCTAGGCATCCCATGTGTCCAGACCCAATGTCTTTCCCTTTTTCTGTCTGTTTCCTTTTGACAGACAGTCTTTGGAGGGTCACCCTTGTTACCACCTCATTGTCAGCACGGGGCACAGGCTCTTTGGTATTCCTTTGAGCCTGCAGACACCTATGTGTTTTGACCCTACTTCCTGGTACGTTGACGCTGCTGCTGCGATCCGGCGGACTCCCGTTCTCTCTACCGCCTGTTTCTTCCTGTATGTACACACAGGATAGAGCGATACCATCCTGCTCTGCCGTGGGCTGTTGTTTCGAGTCGCGTTGCACTGCACCATGTTGATCGCTACCTCCAGGCTTTCAACTGGCGTGTGGTGCGTAACATCCTGCCGATGAGGGAGCGTACCTACCTGTGGAACTTGTGTACATCAGAGTTGTGTCCCGTGTGTCAAACCCAGGTGGAGTCTGTCTTGCACAGGTTGGTCCTTTGTCCGACGTCGGCAGAGATCTGGCAAAGGGTTGCGGGACCTTTTCCGGGTCCAGTCGCTTTCGGCGGAGACCATCCTGTACCATGTACCTGTCCTTGTTCCCAGCCACCTGGCCTTCACCTTTCAGTACACTATTACTATCTTCAAGTACGTCATCTGGCTTGCTCGGAACAACTTGGTCTTCGAGCAGGCTCCTGTGTCGTACTTTTCGATACTGGGTAGGGTCAAATGTCGGCTGTTACTCCGCCTAGAGGAAGTCTATCAGCGCCTGGGTTCCGGGACGTTTTACCATCAATGGCAGTCAGACGTCTCGCCCATTTGTGCGTTGGTGGGGGGTCGGGTGGAGATCGGCTTCTGAGCTGCCCTGGCTCCACTCTTGCTTCTTGTGTTTTTGTTTGTATATATTTCTTGTTTTTTTCCATTTGTAAATATTCATGTTTGTAAATATATCATGTTTTTTCCATTTGTAAATATTACTGTTTTTGCTTCTTTCCATTTCACGTCTTGCCTTTTTGCCTGTTTTCTTTGTTATAAATAAATTCAAAATGAGAGCAAAAGAGCTGCCTCAGGCCTTCAGAAAGAAAATTGTAGCAGCTTATGAGTCTGGTAAGGGATTTAAAAAGATCCCAAAGGATTTTAAAATCAGCCATTCCACTGTCCAGAAAATAGTCAACAAGTGGAGGGCTTTCAAAACAACTGCTAACATGCCCAGGTCTGGTCGTCCAAGCAAGTTCACTCCGAGCAGACCGCCAGATGCTAACAGAGGTCTCCAAACATGTCATCATGGGACCTATAGCAGGCTCTGGCTACTGTTGATGTAAAAGTGCATGCCTCTACAATCAGAAACAAACTGCACAAGTTTAACTTGCATGGGAGGTGTGCAAGGAGGAAACATTTGCTCTCTAAGAGAAACATCAAGACCAGACTGAAGTTTACCAGAGAGAATGTAGACAAAGACTAGGACTTCTGAAATAATGTTCTTTGGAGAGATGAGTCCAAAATGGAATTATTTGGACACCAGAACAGAGGATATGTTTGGCGTAAACCAAAAACAGCATTCCAGGAAAAGAACCTCATACCAACTGTGAAGCATGGAGGTAAAAGTGTCATGGTTTGGGGCTGTTTTGCTGCAGCAGGACCTGGACAGCTCACAATCATAGAATCCACCATGAATTCTACTGTGTATCAGAGGGTGCTTGAGGATCATGTGAGTCCATCTGTACGAAAATTAAGGCTGAAGCGGAACTGGACCCTGCAACACGACAATGACCCAAGACATACCAGTAAATCCACCAAGGACTGGCTGAAAACTAAGAAATGGAGAGTCCTGGAATGGCAGAGTCAAAGCCCAGATCTTAATCCCATTGAGATGCTGTGGGGTGACTTGAAACGGGCTGTACATGCAAGAAACCTCTCAAACATCTCACAGCTGCCAGAATTCTGCATTGAAAACTGGGGCAAACTTTCTTTAGACTGATATCAGAGACTGGTAGATGGCTAAAAGAAGCGTCTCACTGCAGTTATTTCAGCCAAAGGGGTTAACACTAGCTATTAGGGGTAGGGTGTCCTAACTTTTCCTCAGTTAGAATATGTATTTATGTAGAATTACACTTACAGAAGATCTTGAAAAGTCTTTTCTTCAGTTTTAATGTTTAGTTATATTCCTACAATCTATCAGTATTGTTGAAATTGAGATTAAATATCTATATATCCAAAAATGTTACACAAATACACAGACTTTCACAGGGTGTCCTAACTTTTTCACATGACTGTATTGCTCATTACAGCTATTTTGGGAATTTTATTGCAGTAACCGATACATTTTTGTGTTTTGAAATATATATTTGAAAGCTACCTGAATTATTTCATGAACATGTAAATTTGTGAGACTCAATGAGGCTAACAGAAGAACATCTTTAGTTTTTTAGTACAGATGAGTTGTAGAAAGCAGTCAGTAATCAAATCTTTCTTTTTATGTATAAACATTTTATATTTTTTAACAAAACTAATTTCTTGGCTTAGCTGAACAACATGTCAGTAAAACAAAATGTCCAAACATTTCAGGACCTCCATAACCTGATAACATAAAACCAATACATGAGCTTCTTAAATTAGCTCTCAATAAGCAGCTAATGAGATCTGCTTGGGTTTCTTGATTTTGTCAGAGGAAGACTACTACTCTTGCATCCCAAGTTATGCTAATAAAATGAAAAGAATTGATTGATTGATTTAGTGTTTTATGGCACAAAGCAGCTAGGCTATCTGCACCAAACGTCCAGTAAAAAGGTATAAATAAAGTAAATGGAGTAAAATACATAAAAGGAAATGAAGGTAAAACAAAACATCATTGAAAAACACAAAAAGCATAAAACCAATGTTGACACCCAGTTTACAATGGTAAGAGAGAAAGCAGAGTAAAAGAAGTTGTAAAGTACTTACTCTAGCAACATGGTAATGATCATAACCCGCCAGGAAGACTAACAGGTAAGTTCAAGAACCACCGTCAGTCACCTGAAGTTGGCTTTTCCAGTCATGGTTCTGGGTTATATGTCATAGCAGCCATTATCAAAATGTAAAATAATAGAAGTTTTAAAAGACACATAGAAAAATTGTAATAATGAGTAGCCAAATGTCCAGTAAAAAAGGTAAAAGTCAAGTAAATGGAGTAAAATTTCTAAAAGTAAAATGAAAAGAAAGCAGAAGGTAAAAGGTTACCTGTTGCAGCTGTTAAGATAGTTAATTTCAAAAAGTTCTGAAAAATTCTGCAACCAGTGCAGAAAAATAAATGGTGTTATTCAATGTACTTTGTATCTTAAATTTTCATTTAACTACTATACAAAAACAATTTCACTACAGTTAGTATTAGAATAATGAAAATAAGAAAGAATAATGTTTTATCAAAATAAAGTTTTGATATTCATTAAGGAGGTTCTAAAGGTTATGAAAGTAAAATAACTGTAAAATGAAAAGAAGTATTTTTATTATTAGCATGATGTCACTTATCTCTGAGACCAACTTTGCAAAGGTATTGGAAATCTACAGACAAATATTTAGTAAAAATTTCCTTAACAATAACTGATATTTAGTGCAATTTACTAAAATTGTAGTTAACAGTCATTCATAACTTCAAAGATATAAGGTATGTCCAATGAACCAAGATCACTTGTAAATTACCTAAATAGTGGAAAAATACATAGTCTCGTTCAAAACTGATTTAATCATATTGTATTTAAATGATTTGTATATTAGAATAATAGGGCCCACTTCAGGCATTATGCTGACATAAGCAAGATTTTAAAATGCTATCCCTGGTGCAGCTAATACCTGCATCTTGTCTTATCATAAGTATAGATTTCTGTATTTTCTGGAAATATACACACTTGTTTTATATTTAGAGTATTACCTTCCAGTACCCGTGCCTATGAAAATATCTTGATCAGCAAGACACAGTGAAGTGTATAAAATGAGCACGAGCTATTTTATTCTGTTGAATGTAAAATACTATAACTTTTATTGATTTTACTTCCCTGGCAGTTGTCTACCAGTTTACTCATAGCAAATTTCAAACAATTCAACAGTGAAATTTGTCACTGGTAGGCTCACACTTGAGATTATATTATCAGTCATTTGCAAGGTAAAATACTTATATAACAACAAGATCATTAAACACTGTAAAGTCAAAACAACGAACATTTCAAAGAGAAATATCTTAAATATTCTTAACAGAAGCAGAACAATTTGCACAGCACAGCACTTAGGAAAGGAACAGAGTCCCAACACCAAACCCCAGACCACTCTGTACCATCTCCCTTATTTACAATGTTAAAGCTGTGGTTAGGGAAAAACAAAAAAACAAAAACAATCCCTGCAATAAAACCAGCATTATTAACAAAATAGTATATACATGGGGCCCGGCCTGGCCTGGTGGGTTAAGGTGTTTGACTCATAATCTGAGAGTCACGGATTCAAATCCTCGTTGCCCCAAATATGCTTGCCCTTTCAGCCTGTTATAATGTAACAGTCAATCCCACTATTTGTTGGTAAAAGAGTAGCCCAAACAATGGCAGTGAGTGGTGATGACTATCTGCCCTCCCTCTAAATTAGGGAAGCTCTCATGTAGCTTTGTGCGAAATTCAAAACAAATAATATACTAGACTTATAAAGTTACAAAGATTTACAAGCCAAATATTAATACAACCACATTTTTGAACAACAACTGTTTATCAAAGTAAGAAACATAGCTAAACATACTGGAATAATTACAGGTCCTTTTGCCCCAACAAGAAAGTTTGTAAAGTTATGTGATCTCCACGATCAGCCTCCTCATCCTGTGTAATTAAGTTTAGTACTATCATAGATACAATGAAAATTACCATTCAAAAACTAAACTGTTAAGCATTTTATAGAAGGAATTTCATGTGAAACTGTTTCTCTTAACAGAGAAGTTTAGCCAATATATGAACCAAATGAAATAATCCAGATATGAATAATCATTCAAATTAAGTTAACCACTGATCTCACATAAGAGTAGTGCTTTCACTGAGATTTACTTTGAGTATGTAAAGAATAATAATAATAATAATAATAAAGTCTGAGGACAACTGTCTCTTAATATACTGAAGTTAGTAATTCTTACATTCTTGGTCTGTAAAATAAATATGCATAGTCTCACAAGTAACAGTGATTATACCATCCCTTCATGGAGATGTTACTCTCTTACAACGATATTAAATATACCTTCAAGATACAATGCATTCAAAGCTTATTATTATTACAAACCTTCTTGGATTGGAGAAATTTCACACTTTTTCTCTTTTTAATGGAGATTTTCTTAAAACCAGTTTCTATTTAATAAAAATGCATAAAAAATCTGTGTTTTGTAATATTAATCTAAATATTTTAGCATAAATCAGTTGAAAGGTATAACAGATCTTTTTTTTGAATATATTTTTATTAAAGGGTAAAAATGACCATCAACACTAAACTAAAAAAACAGTTCAAAATACCAATAAAGAAATGTATAAAACTTGATTAAAAAAGATGGCCCTCTTCTGCAATGTAATTAAATTGAATTTGGGTGGTAATTAGGTAGGCTAGAAAAGGATGTCACAATTTCCAGTATACAGGGTACAGCCCAAAATCTTGATTTATTAACATCAAAAATAAAATTCACTGCCAAAAGAACTTGTCTATTAATAGTAAGCAGCTATGAAGATACAGAGTTTAGAAGGTTGGCTGAACTGTCCCTCTTCCATAAAATAGTAGAATTATTCATATTAACTTAAACACCTTATAGTGACTAACAAGCCTTATTTGACAATATCTGTCAACAGAATGCAAGATATCAATGGAGAAGACACCTTTATAAAATTAAGAACCAGATAATGTATTCACTATCATGTGTTGTGTGGAATTTTGTAGGGAGGAACAAGGTACAGAATTTACTCTCCATAAGCCTGGATATTATAGCAGATTCAGCCACACTGGTGAGCAATTCAAATTTCTATACTAAATTTTAAAAAAAGGGTGTACTGGAAAGCTTGATTTACGTACAAACCCACTAAATATCTTCCTTACAAAAAAATTTTACAATTATCTGTATCTAACTCAGGTAATGATTATACAACACATACTTACTAAACAAATAATAAAAGGTTATATATAGAACATGGTAAGACAAAAGACCCATTACTACCACAGTAAAATCCTATAATATTAAGAATGTTGTCTTAAAGATCTCTAAAAAACACTGATAAAAACACAAACCTGAAAGTGAGTCTTTCCTCTTGCTAAGTCCATACCCTGAATGTCCTTCACAAAGTGTTTCATTCAATCTATAACAACACAAAAGTGTTTTTGTTAGTTATATTTTCCACTATTTTATATCTCTATTACACTGCAATCTCCCATACACTCAACTATAAAGACACTTAAAATACCTCATTACATAGTTTCATAAACAATGAACACTGTCAGTTTATATACAGAAATAAAATACTTTAAAAATATTATATAAAAACACAAGAAATGACAGTATATGCTTCACCTAATAAAAAAAACTTAAATCTAAGATTCTTATCATGAAACATTCAAAAGTAAATAAATAATTTGTGTGCTTTAATGAACACAACAATATCTGCAAGTATCTCAGATAAAATACTGATCCAAATCTTTCTTAATATACAAACATATTCTTCCTATTATTGACAGAAAATTAATTTAGCACTGCCCAGAGAGCTCGGATCCCTATTCAACACAAATTTAAATTTCAGATTTGGAAAGTTGGAGAATCGGAAAATTATAATTAAAATATAATATAAGGAACAGAAATAAGCATTTTACATACATAATATAATAATAGAAGAAAAACAATGAAGTTCCTGTCTTAACAAATATCAATTTTTAAAATAAAACTATGCACACACTATTTCCATGTACCTTAAGAGTTCTCTGGACATAATACTTTTGTTATTATGTTTGTTATATCATTAACATTGACAAAACAGGTTATTAAATAATTTATTTCAATCCTTTTTAACCTCTTCTCAACATAATAAATGTTCTCTAGTACTATTATGTGACTAAATATAATTAGGTATTTTTAACTTAAATGCTACAGCTTATTTATTTAAAAGTAAGTTAAAGATTTATATCTTCAAAAACTGTTATAATGATAAGTCATTAAGTTATACCTATTACTAAAGTTATATTTGACACTGTGACCTGGTCCTGTATTCAAACAACGATGAAGAGTGATGTGAGTTTACCAAACGACTCCACAATCAAACGTTCCAGGCATAAACTTCATGGTGGCTTCTTTGTAGCTTTGTTGTTCTGGAGCATCGTGTTCTACAGAGTGAAGTTAAAATGAATAATAACTAGTATAACTATAAACAGATAATGTATAAAATTACTTACAAAAGCAGCAATCCATCAGTAATGCACAAATTGACATTGTACAATACTTTTGTAAGAGTGATCACAGAACTTCACATGTAGATGGTGTAGGTAATAAAAGGTCTATATACCATCTTCTCCTAACATACTGTGCCCTGAGGATAAGAAACCTCCTTGTTTCCATATGTCTTCACTAGCTTCCGGTACCAGCAACTGGTTACACATACGAGATTCATGCAAGTCTTGAAGAAGAAGAGTCTGTGATAATACAACAAATATCAATGATCTGGAGAAAAAAATGTAGGAGTGAAAATTCACATAATTGTAATATCTAATATAAGACTTTGTTCTCTGCAAGCTCAGTTATGCCCATTTAATAATGATATGCCAACCCAAAATGCATTATTCTACTTCAAAGACACATACTATTCAGAATGATATAGAAATAACATCTACAGAGGAAATGTATTTCAACTTCAAATAATAATATATAAAAAGTATACTGTATATGCAATAAATCAAGCTGTGAATTGCTAAAATAGCTCTGAAGTGATCAAACTGAGTAAACAGTGAAAATTACAAACGACTTGGTGTTAAAATATTCATACTGCCAAGAAGTAAATGACACTTGTTGCAAACTGTCACAAGTTAGAGAAACTATACTTGTCAACTTTTATTAGTTTACATACATAAGTGTATTACGAGTTAGTGTATTATTTACTTAAATTTTAAAATATTCCTAAAGAATTACTTTATAACAAAAATAATAGTAAAATAGTAAAACATATATAAAAGTCAGTGACAAACATAAGCCCCTTTAGATATGTTTGTTAATTAATTAATGTTTATACATTAATAAATTATACACTCAAATATTAATCAAAAAGTCCTGTTTGATCATAAACCCTGTTTACCAACAAATAAATTCCATGTTTAAAATACCAAAAATAAGCTTCTATGCATTAATTATCAACATCTGGATATACCAACAGTTCAAGTTGAACATCTCACTGGCTGCAAGACAAAATTCACTTGTCATTTTATTGAACATATCACTTTATATGTATGAGTAATATAATACTTAAAATAATATGAAATGTCATCAACTATTTACCTGATTTACAACTTTGCATATATCTTTAATGATCTGTACAACTTGTGAAAAAATCTCCTTACACTGACGAAGCTCATCATCTTCTTGTTCTCTGTGACTGAATTAAAAACATGTTTTTAAACTACTCTTCAAATATACTGCTATTATAAAGTCTTAAAAAGCTAAAAAAAATACCTGCACAGATATATGGACTTTATTTGTGAACTGCAACAGTGATTTTGTTCAAAGCGTTGTAACATAACAGAGCAAAAAATCACATAAAAATACCAACAAGAAAATCTAAATCAGAGCTTGTTTGAAAACAAACATAAAAAAGAAAACTACACTTTCTGAAAAAATGTAGTTTAAGACTTTCTCTTTTCATTATTTTTTTGCTATCTTAAATGATTATTAATGTTTTAATAAGCAACATTATGGTAAAGGTAACAAAAGTCAAAATATTCCCATACACAAAGTAACTACATAATATTTCCTGTTATTTGTATTATAAGAACAATATTTAGACTTAACACACAATTTATAGAATGACTTAAAGGAAAAAAACTTTCAAAAGGAATTATTTTACCAACTTCTAATAACTCCTGGTATATAGTACTAAATCTTGTTGTCTGTTGGTAAGCAAAACTACACAAGGGGTTATCTTTATCCTGCCCACCACGGGTGTCAAAGCTTAATTCCGTGTTATAAGTATACTCGTAACTGTGTTAATAGGTTGCAAGTACTAGATTAATATAATAATCACTAAATTATACACACATTTGGCTAAACTGTATTACCATTAAGTTATTTTCCAGTTACCAATGAAAAAGTTTTAATTCTAAAACAAAACCTGAAACACATCACAATACTGAAATCTGATTAAAGATTTCTATTAATGATTGTACATTACTAATTTGTTGGATTCAACATAAGAAAAACTGAGCAAAAACTTGTACACATCCAACATTTCATACTAACCGTATATGACAGTATACATAAACATAATCCTGCAGAACTTTCAGAATAAACCAAAATAAGAGGACATCTGGTGTCAAGAACATTCAACCAATTCGTCACTTGCAGAATCACTACTGTTCCCTTTGTACCCTAAGCAAATATCGTTAGCAAGAAAACGAATACATGCTGAATTGTATATAGAGTGGTTTAGAAGCTGATAATGTTGAAACAATGCTTAATAAGTAACCAATCTATTAACGAAACACAACGTGTACTCACATTCGATAATGTTTATATGGTAAAAATAACCTAAACATGACTGGCAATAGGAAAAATTAATTATAATACTCTGTCCTTATACTTATTTAATATTGATGAAATACTTCTAAATGTCGAAAGTCGTTAATACTTCTAGTTTTAATTTTCCTATAACTGATTTGCAATCGTAATGAATATTAAAATTGTCAAATATAAGAATATGACTTTTAAAAATATAATTCAAATACTTCTTCACATGAATGAATAACAAGGATCCATTTTATAAAAAAATCAATTAAGCAGTCTATGAATGCAGATAAATGTTTACAATAAACAAAAATTACATATTTTATAAAATACTTTTTCTGAAGTTTAAATGTATTACTTGTTTTCAACAGTACTAACAGTATTTGTTGTCTTCCATAATGTAACACTTAAGATTCATTTCCAGAAAAACTCTAACCTATTATCTACAGTATTGCTAACATGTTCACTACCAATAAAACTCGAGACTTCAGTATCATGGAATAAAACAGGAGTGGAACGTAAGGAATCCTGTGTTCCCTGCAGCTGTTGTACAGCTGGATGAACAAGAACTCCAGGAAACTCGACAGGATGGGATTCACCAGAAAAGGGACTGATAGTGTCAGACCTATCACAAACAGCACTGCCACAGGTGACATTATCAACTGCATTAGTACTTAGTAAAATTGAAAGCTGCTCTCCAGATTTTACTGCATTTTTTGTTCTGCAGAAAAATGTAGAAAATTAATAAAGATTTCATATGAGTTTACAGTTAATGTATGTAAAAAAAACATAACTATTAATAACACAAAAGTTTTTATACAACAGGCTTCTTCAGAAGGTGATAACAAAAGTCCAAAATCTACTTAAACAGCAACATATTAAAAACATATTAACCTTATTGTGAAAACATAAAAAAACAAAGGTACTGTACATATACTGTACCTCATTTATCTACCATCTTTAAACTACTAAAAGTAGTGTTCCTCATAACTGCCAACAATTTTTACTTGAGCAGTCAGTTGGGTGAGCTATTTAAGAAAAAAGTCTTTATTATATAAAATAAAACAGATTTTTAAATACCTTTGTATATGCTATATCTGAGCAGAAAGTAACAGGAGTTTCTGTTACTGACACAGATTCAGAAACCATGGTTGAAGACTCTCCAGGTACCATTGATGCAGAGCTTGAAGCACAATGTGACTTATCCTTCAGGTTTTTGGACGATACTTTTCTCACTGGACGTGACCGGTTTAATTCAGTGGTCTCATTTTCTTCAGTTTCTATACCCTTGTCTTCATCTCTGACTGCCTGACTGACAGAATTAACATACTTATCATCAATATTCCTTTCCATTATCAGTGGCATTCCCATAATCTGATTATCATCCTCCATTTCACCAGATTTATTTTGTCTTCTCAATAGCCCTCTGTTGGAATTCCGATCCAAAAGAGGAAATACTACATTTTGTAATTCCCAACTAGCCTTCGTTAGCACTGGAAAATGTGAAATCTCTACTAGCAAGACCCAGTGGGGGGCACAAGAGATCCAAATGAACGATCTGCCGTTCTTCAGACTCAGGGTCTACCACAGGATAGTAGTATTCACCTAGCTTACTCAAATGATAGCCTGGAAGGGTCATCTGTTTTAGCTCCTACATATAAAAATATGTAAAGTATGCAATATTGAAATAATTTACATATTATTTCTCTTGAAGATAGAAGATGAACAAAAATTCTCCCTATAATGTTTTAAAACTTTAATTCCCTATTACATATACATTGATAAGAATAATTACAAGTTTATAATACATAAAATATTACCTGAAGTAATCTTTTTATTTTCAAATAACATATTGCAAAAAACAATAGCATTAAGAATTTCACAAAGGCAGAAAAAAATTGCAGGATCTTGTATATTATACCAGCTATTTTTATTTTATTTTTTACATAAATAATTTATATATTTCATCAGCATGGAAAGGTTGGTTTTGTACTTGCATTAAATTATATCAACATTTTCCTATGATGAAAATGTATTTTTAACAGATTATTACACTTTTTCACAATATCAGCTTTTCTTAACTTGTACTGCCCTCTATATGCACAATTTTTCACCCACTGCAAAACTATTCTCCCAATAACTCTATGTTTTCATGTCAGGCAGTTGCATGCAAAAGAGCATGTAACAACTTTCCATTAATAGGATTGTGACAAATCCTAGTACAGCTGACTCCTATGCAGCTTGGCTCAACTTCACTAAGACTGAGAAACATTGCTGAATGTACAAGACTGTTTAGCAAGAGTGCTGTTGATTGGTTCAGTATTTTTTAAATCAGGTAGATTGTCAGTTTATTTATCCCCAACAAGTCACAGATAAATACTGTAGAAAAATACCAACAAGGAGCTAAGGTTAGAAAGACAAAATTTCTCCTAGATTAAACACTAACTACTATTCACTGAAGATCAATCCATTACAACAAGCAAAAAAGTGTTAAATATTTTTATTTCTTCAAATACATTTTCTTCGACAAGAATTTTTTAAAAAAAATTAGTGATGCAGTAAATATTGTAATAAATGTTAACCTTGTCTATTGGTATGATATCTTCATGCTATTTCACTGTTAAGAATTACAAATTCCAATTTTCATTTTGATATCAAAAATACAAGTATAAACATGTAATTTTGTTGTATTATGGCACACATTTCCATATTCTTTATAGTGGTTTAACCTATTTTTCAAGTACTTCAAATAAGTTTTTTATCTCTAAGATTCCTGTAACCAATACAGCAAGATTAGATAAAATGGGTATGTGATTGTAGAAAAACTATTTTCATACGGTGTGAAAAAAATGTATTACATATTTTTGTTTTTGTGACATTAAAGTTGTTAATACTATAATAAAATTGTTTATACATTTGAAGTAAAGATTCCTACCCTTTGAATACACATTTTCATGGTCTCTTGTTCAAAACTTGGCAGATGACTAAGCTGATGGCATGCAATCTCTGTCTGTATGCTGAAAATTAAATATTTAAATACAGATATTACAAGCTCCTAAAAATATTTAACCTCCAACTCAATTCTACTACTACTATATATATAAAAGGGATTATATACAGGAAAACATCAGTAATGCTAACACACACACGATATTATATATATATATTTTAGTGAAATTAAATAATTACATCTAAATGAAGCCAAATGAGTAAACAAAATCATGAGGAACAACTGCATTAAAAAACAGCCTCTGATTAATTATATTATAACCATAAATTTTAAGCCATAAACAATACACATTAAAATTAAACAAAATATATGCTGCATATTTTTAAAAGGATCCTACAGTACAAGCTTAAACACAGGATTATAAATTGTATCCTACGTTTTGGAGGTGGCTAAAAAAGTAGGACCCACATTGCAGTCTTAACCTCCATTTCACTAGTCTGACATAAGAAGATTAGAAATTTAGAAATTAGAGAGAGAGATGTGGGTGCTCAAGCCCACAATGTCCCACATCTATATCACCTTTCACTGCTTGCAGACAGTTGTGAGAAGGTGACTGCTCTCCCAAGTTAAAATGAGAACAAAAAAAAACATAAACATAAAAACATGAAAAATAAATAAAATAAAAAATGAAAATAAGGTACAACAATTTGAAATAAGTAAGATAAAACTTCTCTTGAAGTTAGCATTCCTGCCCCCAGTATGGTAGAGGCACTAATTAACATGACATTAGTGAAGTCATGAAAAATTTGATTCAAGTAAACTTAGGAGCTTATTTAGGTCTACGAACTTACAACAGGCTGAACTATAATGGCAGTATACGATGATATAAATGCACATATTAGTATGTGGGGTAAATCCTTTGCAAAACACCTGGATAACATAATGCACATAAACTATTAATGAACGTTAATGAAATCTTTATCCAAATGCTCTGTAGCATGTCACACAATGCTGAGGGTTGTTTGATTGCCTGTTTATTTATGTAAATCTATGTTCCGTCAGTATGTTCAGAACAACGATTTAGGCATGATAAGACAGAAGAATTCTAGTGTTCCACCTGAGTTTCCCTCTCCTGGTAGGTTTCTCTACATTGGTCATATGCTCACAATCATCATACTGCTGAAGTAGAAACCCTGGCCATTTATACTATAAATGATACATGAATTGCACCAAAGAAACTATGCTTTCCTGAAAATTAAATATTAGTGATAATATTTAAAAAAATTATAAAATTTCAGCACAATTTTGACTAGCACACTACTGTCAGTTTTGAATCCTTGTTTATTATCTTGTTAACAATATCAGGAAAAAAATAGTTTTGTTGCAATTACTTTTCTGAGTAGACATTTCTTCTTTCTAATAAACAAATTCTCACTTTATGGTTTAAAGCAATAACTAGAGCTTCACTGTTCTTTGGAAGCTGGATTCTATTCTAAATGCTCTGCTGTGCGAGTTTTTTCCAATTACATGGAGAAGACTGAAGGCTTTCTTCTTCAAAAAGTGAAGTTGATTTAAGTTAGCTCATTAATGAGAGATGCTATGCATAAATATTATGAAATACTCCAGCCATTAAGATATCCATGGCAGCAATAAACTGTGAAATGGTCAAGAATTCACAACAATCCAGAAGTACAGCAATGGCACAATGGTTTGCATCTGTATTGACAAACACTGAATCAGCAGAAAGTAATAATGAGCTGCAAAAATGAAATTAACAGAAAATTATGAAGAGATGTTGGGCATTTTAGCTTACAATATCTCACACTTAAACAACAATTTAATGTTTTAGCCAGTTGTGAAAAGGTTGTATCTTCTGATAAAACAAGAAAATAAAAAAAATACAAGGCTATTACAGAAAAACACATTACTGGGGTGATAAAGTAAATATATCTTTTAAATATATTTATGTAGGAAAATTAGTATCAGCTAAAAAAAACTTTAAAGGAAATATATTATAATGTGAATACATTAAACAACAAAACTTGGAATACACTCAATATCATATACAGGTGGTCAGAAAGTCACTGTGCACTTATATATTCATTAACAATGTTTCAATATAGAATACAGGAGGTAAATATGAATCACAATTATAAACAATGTTGAAAGTGACCCCCCCGTTGGTATCAGTACAGGCTTGGATCCTTCTTATTTTGTTTCTAAACACCTCTAGCAGTTGCTGGCTTGAAATAGACTGAATAGACATATGATTACAAAACTGCACAGTGACTTTCTGAACACCTTGTAGAATGTACCCCACCTCCACCATCAAGTGTAAAAAAATGTGGCTTTTTTTTTTGAACAAAGTGTTTGTTCATATTAATATTGTATTAAAGATATGGAGACCACATGTATCTCAAACATGTACACTCTATTTTTCCTTAACCAAAAACTAAAATTAGCCATTTCAAAAAGTTTTATAAATCAAATCCTATTGACAGTTTCACACAACTGTAACCTTAAATTCTGCAACTGTTCCTGACTGAAAATCAGACTCTATATTTCCAGGATCCAGATAGACCATGCTCATCAAAAACCCAGGCCCTGTAAAGGCCCACAACTTTTGGAAACTGAAGACACTCTACAGTTTACAGAAGTAAAAAAGTTAAAATAAGACTGAAAAATAATAACAGTGGAGATATAAGTGAGTTCAATAAAACTGCTGTATAATAATCTAAAATTGCACAACATAAAGCATAAAAAAGGCATTTTGAAAACTATGCTTCACAAATAAAGCATGTTTGTTATTAAATGAAAAACTACAAAGATATTAAGATAAATCTTGTTCACTATATTATCAGCAGTATATAAAAAATGTTTATCATTTTGTTTGCAACAAAATTGAAGAATAAATATATTTATAAAAACAGTAATATTGTATTTGATATGTGCGACTAAATAAATTACCTTGAAACAGAGTTTGTTTTACAATGCAACTGTTGTTGTTTATAAAGCTATTTTTAATGTACTTTTAATTAGGAGATATAAAATTATGAAAACCCTAGAAATTTAAAAACCTTCAGAAACATTTCACTTTTAGGCTCTCAGGTTTCAAGTAATGTTTAATGTTATATTATTTATATTCATATCAGTTAGGCTTATTTTTAAAATACAGAAAGCCAGGATATCAACATTATAATGGAGGTTGGAACCAATGAATATGAAAAGAAACATAAAACTACAAGTTATAATGGCAGAAAAATAAAAATCAAGACTTCAAGAAATGTGTAGCCAGAAAGAAATACGAGGTCTGTTAAAAAAAATACGTGGGCTGTTTGAATTGCGCGGCTCCAGTTGGTTCCAGGGGAATCCGCTTGGTGTCGCTAGGTTCGCACAGATCAGCTGATTACAACGCCAATCAGTGATGACGAGAAACCCACTTGTTGAGAAATTTATATGCAAAAACGGCTCGTTTGGGCTGAGAAAACACTTTACATAGAAGAGCGAACAACGTTTGGACCTTCTTCGGTCATCGTCAGGTTCACAAAGAAAGAGGTAACTGACCGGAAGCTGACCACATGTTTGAAAGGGGTTTAGTAACTGTGTGTCGAAATGTAGAGGGCGGTATTAGATGTTTGAATATATAATATTATTTATTATATTAATATAGGTATAAAGGCGTTCCTTTATATTGGTTTATTTTGGGTTTAAGTTGTTGTATAAGTAAGGCTTCTTTAATTTTACGTTTGTTTATGTTTGTTTCTTTATTTAGTATTTGAGTGTTTTCTATGGTTATGTTGTGTTTATTTGACTTGCAGTGTTCGAAAACGTGTGAAGGTGACTTTTTATGTTCTTTGAATCTGGTTTCCATTTTCTACTTGTTTCTCAATATAGAAGTCGTGGCAGTTATCACATTGTATTTTATAAATAATGTTGGTGTGGTGTTTGTCAGTGTAGTTTTTACATAGTATAGACCTCAGTTTTGTGCCGGGTTTTTGAATAAATTTGGTATTAATTGGAATGTCATATTTTGTTACTAATTTTTGCCAAATGTTGGTTATTTGTTTGCTGATGTCGGGAATATATGGTATACAGCAGTATATGGTTTCGTGGTTTTGATTCTTGAGCTGTATTTACTTTAGTTGGTTGATTTTGCTTTCTGTCTAGGTGTGTGCGTATAATGTTTTCTACGGTTTGTGGAGGAAACTTATTGATGTTGGTGAAGTATTGTTTTATTTTGTCTAATTCATCGTTAATTTTATCTGGTGAGCATAGTTTTATGGCTGTGTTTATTTGGTTTCTTAGTATGTTGAGTTTTGTTTTATTTCATGTGCTGAGTCCCAAGGAATGTATAGTCCAGTATGGGTGATTTTTCGGTGGATTTCTGTTTGGAATTGTGTATCAGTTCTTGTAATTTTGAGGTTAAGAAATGATATTTGATTGTTTTCTTCCTGTTCACATGTGAAGTTGATGTTGGGATGTATAGAGTTAATGTGATTGAAAAAATTAAGTATGTGTTCTGTAGATTTGAATCCCGCAACCGTGTCATCTACATATCTATACCAGTATAGTGGTGGATGTAATGCTGTGTTAATTGCTTGTGTTTCAACTTGTGTCATAAAATATTGGCTAGAACTGGTGATACTGGGTTGCCCATGCTTAGGCCGTTTGTTTGTATATAGTTTTGGTTGTTGAACATGAAGTTTGTCTTTATCGTGGTGAATTCTATGAGGGTTGCTAACTGGTTACTGGGAATTTCTATAGTTGGGTTAGGGTCTCGGATATAGAGTTCTAAGGCTATCTTGCAGGCTTCAGTGGTTGGAACTTCTGTAAAGAGGGATATAACATCGAAACTGGCCATTAAGGCTTTATGATTAAGTTGATTTAGATTAGACTTGAAATTAAAAGAGTCTTTGATAAATGAGCTGGCTGATGTTACATATTTGGAGAATGCCCATGCTATGTATTTACCAAGGTTGTAATTAAACGATTCATATGTGGACATTATTGGTCGTAATGGACAATCTGGTTTATGAGGTTTGGGGATGCCGTATATTTGTGGTGTGCGTGAGTCGGTTTTACGTAGGTAGGAATAAAGTGTTTGTGAAATTGTGTTGGCTTTTTTCATTTGTAGTAGTAATTTGTTCAGTTGCGTCTCGTGTGTCTTTGTTGGATTTATGTGTATTGGTTTAAATTTGTTCGTGTCTGATAGGATGTTATTCATTTTTTTGGATGTATTCATTCGTGTTCATTATGACTATAGCGTTACCTTTATCTGCTTTTAGAATTTTTATGTTTTTGTCTTGTTTTAGGTTTTTTATGCAATTAATGTCTATTTTTGTAAGGTTGTTTTTCAGTTTTCTGTTTTGTGAAATTATGTTGATGGTTTTGTGAGAAAATTCTTTGAAAAAATCGTTTAAGATGTTGTTTTTAGGTGTTTCTGGAAAATATAAATTTGTAATTTTACCTGGGAAGGTTGGCTGTTGGATGTCAATAAAAATTTGGCAAAAATTAGTAACAAAATATGACATTCCAATTAATACCAAATTTATTCAAAAACCCGGCACAAAACTGAGGTCTATACTATGTAAAAACTACACTGACAAACACCACACCAACATTATTTATAAAATACAATGTGATAACTGCCACGACTTCTATATTGGAGAAACAAGTAGAAAAATGGAAACCAGATTCAAAGAACATAAAAAAGTCACCTTCACACGTTTTCGAACACTGCAAGTCAAATAAACACAACATAACCATAGAAAACACTCAAATACTAAATAAAGAAACAAACATAAACAAACGTAAAATTAAAGAAGCCTTACTTATACAACAACTTAAACCCAAAATAAACCAATATAAAGGAACGCCTTTATACCTATATTAATATAATAAATAATATTATATATTCAAACATCTAATACCGCCCTCTGCATTTCGACACACAGTTACTAAACCCCTTTCAAACATGTGGTCAGCTTCCGGTCAGTTACCTCTTTCTTTGTGAACCTGACGATGACCGAAGAAGGTCGAAACGTTGTTCGCTCTTCTATGTAAAGTGTTTTCTCAGCCCAAACGAGCCGTTTTTGCATATAAATGATTACAACGCCATTTCCCAATTGCAAATATCTTCATTTGTGTATTAGCTACGCGGTTTTAAGTGAATTGCGATTTTTTCATTTGGCGGATTTCAGAATGAATGACCTGAAGGAGCAACGACTTGCTGTGAAATTTTGTGTTAAACTTGGAAAATCTGCGACTGAAACTTTTGCTATGCTTAACACGGCTTACGGTGATGTTGCTATGAAGCGTACGGCATGTTTCAAGTGGCATGAACGTTTTAAGGATGGTCGACAGTCCATTGAAGATGATGAGCGTCCTGGACGTCCTTCCATGTCAACTGACGACCCACACGTCGACAAAATCAACACCCTGGTGCGGGCAAATCGACGTCTGACTGTCAGGGGAGCTTGCTGAAGAGTGTGGGACATCAGTTGGATCTTGTTACGAGATTTTGACCGAAAAATTGAAGATGCACCGCGTTGCTGCGAAATTCAGCCCTCAGAACTCGTGAGTTTTTAGCCAAACACTCGATCACTGTTCTTCCCCACCCCCTACTCACCTGACTTTGCTCCTTGCGATTTTTTCTTGTTCCCCAAACTCAAAAGACCCTTGAAAGTAAGAAGATTTGAGACGATTCCCGAGATTAAGGCAAATGCGACGAAGGAGCTGGAGGACATTACAAAAGAAGCGTACCAGGACTGTTTCAACAAGTGGAAACACTGTTGGGATAAGTGTGTGCGTTGGGGAGGAGAGTACTTTGAAGGGGTCCCAGACCTGTAACTTCTAAATAAAGTACATTTTGTTTTATGACGTCAGTCCGCGTATTTTTTGAACAGACCTCGTATATACAGGCTTTCATAGGGTGTCCTAATTTTTTTCACATAACTGTTTACAGCTAAAATTCAGACTCAAATGATGATGCTCCTGAGGCAAAGAGAATCGTTGGAAATCCAAGAATATTTTATTTATGGATAACAACAGAAAGAAGAATAGAAGGATTATGGACCTGATCTTGAAGATTCAGAGTTTACAGAACTGAAAAATGATTTGTTAAAAATCTAAATTTTTTAAATAATAAAATAAACACAGGGACATTACAACCACTCTTCATAAAGGACAGAAAGGAAATAATGACTTTTGAGATATTTACAAGATGGGGATACAACGTCACGCAACTCCAAGTTGAAGATACTTTTATACAGTTCTTTTTCTCTACACCTGCAATAAGAAACGAAAGAAATACTCTGTCGAGTACTCCAATAAAATTAGAAACTAAATACAGGGGTGTGGCCTATTTGTGAGCGTGGGGAAACGATATGTTGTAGTCTCCCGAAATGTCATTGTAGGATCTGATGGTATCATTGAAGTCAAGTGCTGCACTGTCAATTAAAGATTTCTGTTGCACTCTACTTAATAATACTTTGAAACTGAAAGATACACATACATATCATTACTGAGTGCAGGGTCAGCTTCATACAATTGGTAAGACGTCTGGTGTGTGTTTGTTTGTTTTCTTATTGCAAAGCCACATCAGGCTATCTGCTAAATCCACCGAGAGGAATCGAACCTTTAATTTTAGCATTGTAAATCCGTAGAGTTATCGCTGTACCAGCGGGGGGACAAAACATTTTGTAATTTTATTATTTGGATACCTCTCGATAGAAGTATCGAACAAATCACTCGAAATGACAATTTTTGGATTGAAAAATCTTTCTAAACCATATCGGTTTTATTTTCACTCATAATTGCCAGAAAGAACAGATCCAAGAATGACAAGAAGCATAGTTTAACAAGAATCAAACTGTTCTTGAGGTCAAAAGAAATGTGGAAGTGGAAAAAAAAAAAGAACAGAAATATAAATAGAAGGTTTCTTTGAAGCTTTTGTTTGAGATATTAAGGCATCATTGGCCTTGGGACTTCTGTTTGTTATTGTGCTTTTAAAACAAAGTATCTTTTTATTTATTTACATTATGAATCATCTTTTACATTACGAATGTTTGTTGTTTTTCTGAAATGCAAGTATTATTTGGTGTTATTAAAAGTTTTAAAAAATATTTGCCTTTTTGCTACACTGGTGTTTACGGTAGTACATCTGTATTACAAACACATGGTTGAAATGTTTATTCTAATACGTTTTTCAAAGTTACATCGTTCAACCTCTCAAAGAATTTGGATTTATGTTAGTTTTTTATTACACTAATATAAAGAATATTGTAAAATTCATTACGAAAATAGTTTATAAATACTTTCAATATTCTGCAGTTAATTATTTGTATTATTATAAATAATAATTTTATTTAAAACATAATCACATAAAATTTTGATTTTTGTGACTATTCATCAGTTCCCAACTTAACGAGCCTTTGTTTTGGGCTTTTCGTAGAAACTTGCGTATTAACCACAAGGATTTGTTTGTTTTGGAATTTCGCACAAAGCTACTCGAGGGCTATCTGTGCTAGCCGTCCCTAATTTTGCAGTGTAAGACTAGAGGGAAGGCAGCTAGTCATCACCACCCACCGCCAACTCTTGGGCTACTCTTTTACCAACGAATAGCGGGATTGACCGTAACATTATACGCCCCACGGCTGGGAGGGCGAGCATGTTTAGCGCGACGCGGGCGCGAACCCGCGACCCTCGGATTACGAGTCGCACGCCTTACGCGCTTGGCCATGCCAGGCCAACCACAAGGAACTTCTAAATAACAGGTATTTGTAATATTTTTTTCTAACATTGTGTTCCGTGTCTTCTGGAACTTTTCTGTGGCTGTTAAGGTGAAGACACGCGATCTTTGTTATAGCACTCAGGTACCAAGTTTTACACATCGAAATCAGGTGAAAACGCTTTTGGTATAAAAACCTCTCGTTTTTCAGTTCATGGTCAAGAATGAAAAAAAAAATCGTAAATTGCTAGGTAGAATGAAATATAAGTGTAATTAAAAAAAATTACATATTCATATAAACCATTTTTTTGTAAAGATTTTACACGTGTTTATAGTTCTATATAATTTATCATCAGTTCACACATGTTGAAGCTATCTTCTAAATATTGTCACTATTGAAATAATTACAGACAACTTGCAAGAGGCTTTGTATAACAACTGATTACGTAGTTAAGGCTATTCCTGCGGTTTAAAATCATATTTGTAAATAAGTCTTGGGATTTTCGTCTTGTTTTATGTAATTGTAAATATGTGTTGTTTGCCAAGTTTTATTAGTCCTCAAGAAGTGCGGTTTTGCAATTTATATTTTTACGTTTATCTGTAAGGTTGTTAAGTTTCCAGTAGTTTACTACTATTTAAACAGAGTAATTGTAACTAGCCTTAGATAGGTTACTTGACATGACTTTGTGTAGAATGGGACGTTTCCAATTAGATCTCAGTTGTAGGGGTGATAACTTTCCTGTAATATGTAAAAAGGAAACCAATATAAAAAATAAAGGTGATCTCACTATGCAGACGAAGTTGGCATTTTTACACACATAATTATATGTATTGCATAAAAAAATGGCAATTTTTAGTGAAGAGAACTCTATTTTTTAAAAGTGGCTTGTATGAACAGTTATGATTGAACTGTAATATAGGCTTTGTTTTGCACATGGAAATAAACTGTGTTGCATAATGGCTTTTGGCCCGGCATGGCTAGGTGGTTATATGCGTTCGACTCGTAATCCTAGGGTCGCGGGTTCGAATCCCCGTCGCACCAAACATGCTTGCCCTTTCAGCCGTGGCAGCGTTATAATGTAACGGTCAATCCCACTGATCGTTGGTAAAAGAGTAGCCCAAGAGTTGGCGGTGGGTGGTGATGACTAGCTGCCTTCCCTCCAGTCTTACAGTGCAAAATTAGGGACGGCTGGTGCAGATAGCCCTCGTGTAGCTTTGCGCGAAATTCCCAAACAAACAAAGCACAATGGCTTACCTGGCAAAACTTTCAAGCGTAATCAATTTTATGCTAACGTTGTTCCCTTTTAAAATATATATTATAAGATCCATCTTAAAATATAGGTTTATTTATTATATGCACAGCAAAGTGTCTGGAGAGCATTTTCTGCGTTCGTGAAGTTTTGTAGGCTCACATATCGCTGACAATAATTCGAGTTTTTATTTCTACTTCATTTTAGTATGGTCTGCTAAGAGACGTTGCTGGGGAGTTAATTAGGGCTTCCTGGTGTCACTGATTCTTTGGATGTTCATAGGAGTTTACTAGATAGGAGTTTGACGGTGTGGAATAATCTTGGTCGTTGGTATGTAGGCGAAAAAGAAGGGTTTGTCGGGCGTGTTGTGGTTGGCGGTAGTGTCAGTAATGAGGTCATTGGACGAGTTCCATGAGAAGGGGTAGAAAGAGGCTATGGGACGAGGGGCGGGAAGGATGTAAGTTCAAGCAGATTACTGTTTTGTTGTGAAGTTTCAACGGTTAAAAGTTGAGGTGGCAGCTGAGTTTTGGTACTCTTTTTTTCCTTCTTGCTGTGATCTGGTGTGGGCATAGTCTGAATTTCTTTATCTCTTTAAGAGTCGAATGCGGAAGATGATTAGATTCCACAAGTAAGTAAAATCATTTTTTTATTATTCATAATATATTAAATTACAGTCGGCAACATCGCCGTGGACATGATGGCGATATCGAACTAGAGATGATTACATCTAATTTCAAAGTATATGTATGCAACTCTATTTTTTGGAAGGCGTACACCTACGGAAGTCTGCATTACGGTTTGAACCTTTTAATTTGAAATGCTAACAATATTCAGTACTCACATTAGTTGAAATAATCATCCACGACGTTCTAATGTCGCTTGTTTGCCAGTGAACATTCACTTTTGATGCTATCAATGAGTTCCAAAGAAGAAGTTTATTAAATAAACTACTTGGATGAGAGAGGAAATTTGGGTTAATCTGTATGGCTCACGACAAGTCTAGTCCTGTCAGTGTTATTATGGGTTATGAGGGAAAATATTCAAACATTGGTCTACTACTGTAAACAGATTCATTCTCAGAGATTAAATTATTGCAGGCCACCCTTTTTAGTCAAATACATGAGCTATCAATGTCATTATGTGAAATAATTAATGTGCAATACAAGTGGTCCAAAAATGTAACAGAGAGAGCCCAGTTTTATTACTGTATATATGTATGTGCCTTTCTATTTTGTTACATTTTATTGTAATATATGTGTGTGAAATATCAGTTATGTGTATTAGATGTATAAATGTTTTGCATTATGCAAATTTTGTATTTGCATGTTCACACGAAATCGCAGAATCTGGCAAGAATATAATTGCGAATTGTGCATTTAATGGTAAAACTTGTTGATTGTGGTGTATATACTTATATTCCTGCAGTGTTCTTGAAATCAACCTATCGTAGTGTACTGTACTCAATTGTAAAAATCAGGCCTATACCCTTGGTATTTCTCTACTTAATTACGTTTGTAAAATTTGTGAAATTACTCTGTGGCATACCTTACCGACATAGGTGTTGTCTGAACAAAAACACGAAAAAAACAAATTAGGTCTTGAGAGAAAATTGGATTTACATTTTAATATTTTGATTTGCTATTATAAATTATGGTAGACTACAATTATTGCATAATTGTAACTTTGTACAAGTTGAAAAAATACTATTATGCACTGTATTGAAGTGTTCATGATGGGAAAATGTACTGGTACATGAAAATTTAGGTAGAGTTAGATGAAAAGTTACTTATAACAGTTATTGGACATATATTATGGTATACAGATTAGACAACGCCAGAATACTGAAACGATAATGAAATATATTTATGTTTTAATTATTTAAGTATATACCCCTAAATTTGACGTATTTAAACTTGCATCTTTATTTTCACATGAAAGTTTATATACTTTGTAATTTTGTAACTTGTAATGTGTTTCTGAAGTCAATATCAAATAAATATATCAGATCAAATGTAAATACAGTTTTCATGCTTTAATCTGCATATTTTTTCCTTTAACACCGGAAATGTATGAATTTTCATGTAAAATAAAATGTTTTTCTGTCGACATTTAAAGGTGAATCCCAATATGGGGATTGATATTTGGTCTTAATGACAGGGTGATCTTGGGAACCATTGTTCTTATGAGAAGTATATTAGCATTTCATCCAAAATATTGGCGCAATATATTAAACTGGGTTTTACCAAAATGGTAAAGTTACAGTATTATGAGGAATTCCTTGTTTTCTGTACAATAAGAACTGATTGTGCATGTACATGGGTTAAGCTTCAATGAAAACTAGAAGGATGTAGCTAGGCTTTTTCTACACTTTAAACCTTTAATTATTAGACCTTGCAGATATCATTTGTTGGGAATGGCTCAAGAAAAAAAGGGATACTAGTAGGTAAAGGGAGGAGACAGGGAACAGACCATTCAGTCGTAATTCGGTATAAAAGTGGGAAAGGGAATCTAGAGTAACATTTTTGCCGCCAACGGCTCATATGATGTACTTGATTACATCATAGCCCCCAAAGACACAGTAAATAGAATCTCTAACTTCAGAGTACATGATGAAATCACGAGTGACCACTTCCCTATTTCCTGTATGATTCATCCACGCCACCCTGCCTCCCTCAGCATACACTTACACCAAAACATTTGCAAGGCTTCACTAGATTCACATCTACCCCACCCAATTGAACATGCTAACAACAAAACAGAACTAGACAACTATGTTAATCAAGTTACAGAAGCCATACATAAAGCAATAAAAAATACAATCCCTAAAATAAGGTGAAAACACTTACATAATCACCGGAAATTCACGCACTGATAATCAAACGCAGGCAATTAAGACGAACACACTATATTACACGTGACCCATCTAACAAAACGCAGATCAACAGAACAAATGCAAAAATTAAACAAGAAATTAAAATAGCAAAAGAAACTAATTGGAAAACTTTTGTAAAACTTGGAAAAAGTAAAAAACAATCCAAAATTCAAGAGTATTTCTTCCGATAAAATACAAATCATATGCTACAACATATCACGCACAACAATAGAATCGCAAGGACAGACGTAGAGAAAGCCGACTACTACGAATCCTCCTTCAGCAACCTAAACTCAGCCGACTTTGACACACAACACCAACATTATGTCAACAACTTCATCAATACAAACCAAGCTTCATTCTCACCACAATTCCCTGGCAAGACACTGGAAACATACTTAAGTTTAATTAACAGGAAAATTACCATCACTGAACTAAAAATCAACATTAAAAACTTGAAAAACACATCCCCCCGGACATGACCAAATACCAAACATTATTCTGAAAAAAAGCTCTACTCTCCTATTACAACACCTCACAAACATCATGAACATTTCATTAACAACTGGATATTACCCCGACACTTGGAAAAAAAGCCATCATAACCACGATTCCAAAGAAACAAACTAACAGGACCAATCCAGATAATTTCCGTCCCATCAGTCTGTTAAGCTGCCTTGGGAAACTGATGGAGAGGATTATCTCTAACCGTTTTCTTCACTTTTGTTAAATAAACAACATCCTCCCAGAATCCCAAAACGCCTCCAGAAAAAACAGGCAAACAACAGATCACCTCACACGACTCACCGAATCAGTCTACAAAGCTTTTAACAACAACCAAGTAACCATTGGTGTGTTACTAGACGTTAAAACAGCATTTGACAGCGTATGGCACAATGCCATCAAATACAAAGTAACTCATCTAAAAATAAACCCTACCATAGTTAAATGGATATCAAACTTCCTGACAGATAGAACAGCACAAGTAAGAGTCAATAAAACTATATCTAAATCATTCAATATAACTGCAGGAGTGCCCCAAGGATCAGTCCTTTCTCCACTACTATATATTATTTTTGTCAGTGACATACCTTTCCCCAATTTAACATACACGCATAATTCACAATACGCAGACGACATCGCTATCTGGAGCACCTCCAGAAACCCAGTAATGGCCATGTCTCGCGTGCAAGAATCACTGAACAACGTCTCGACCTGGAGTAACAAGTGGAGAGTAGTTTTAAATCTAACCAAAACACAAGCAATCACCTTCTACAGGAAACTAAAAAGAAAAAATCTAGAAAAAATAAAATTATCACTCGGAAATACGACCATTAACATGAGCAAAAACATCACATTCCTTGGCATCACTTTCGACACATGGAAAAAACATGTCAACAACATACACTCATCAATTAGAAAACCAGCAAACACTGAAAATACTCACCAAAAAACCATTATCCAAATATACAAGGCTTACATCTGTCCACTAATAGAGTATGGATGTGAAGTCGCATATAATATGTCAAATAACACACTCCAGAAAATCCAAGTTCAACAAAATAAAATACTAAGATCTGCATTCAGTCTACCATCATTCACTCCAGCAAATTATATACATCAAATCAGCAACTTACCAACACTAATAAATAGACTAACAGAAATATCACACAAATACTATTTAAAAGCAAAACACAGAAACAAACTAACGGCATCACTCTACAAACTAACTAGTGCACCAACCAAATTTACTTCACCATACAACATATTTCAAGAATCGCAATTCACAAAACAATACACTTAAAGGGCAAAATTCATGTATTTTCTTTTTTCAGGTTTCGGGCACAGGACAGGTAAAACTTTCGACGCCTGTCCTGTGAAAGTGGGTTTTTCTTGGGGCGCTCCCGTTTCCCCCCACAGCAAAAACTTAGGCATTGGATCTTTAGATCCCAGCCAAGGCAACTTTATTGCTATGCCCTGAATTGGGTCGTTTATTTGTATGTTCACGTTTACTATGACATCTGTCTTTCGGGACGGGATCTGGCCGTTTTCTCCGGTGCTACCTTTGCCTCGTTCGTGGATAATATTAAGTATGACCAATTTCACTCCTTCACCCAAAAAAGAGTGTAAAAATTATTATAAAAAAAAAGCTAAATTCAATAACCTTCCACGAAAGGGGACGAAGATAAACCACAACGTTCCTGAATTCTTCTGATTTTTTTCTCTCTTCTCTCTCTCTCTCTCTAAACTAAAGCCCTGCCACGTTAGTTTGCGTTTGCGTTAGAGTAACATTACTAAATTTATTGCCTTTATATCTAATACAGTATACGTAATGCATATTCAAATTATTTGGTTTAACTGTTTAGTTAAATTGCTGTTTAGCTTGGTTATTTTCTCAGTTGCAAATGACCCATGCAGTTAGAAAACAAAAGCCAGAACTGAAAAGAAAGTTTAGTACCTGAGAAAATTTTCACAAGTAAAAATAAAATCTGAGAAAATACACTTTGAATACAATGCCTTAACATATATTTAGTTGCTTTTAATTAATCACTCAATGAACTGACGTTATTTAGTATAGATTTATAATAACCAGTGTAGTTCTCCAACGGCCATTTTCAAGTGAAAAAAAAAAAAAAGAAAAATACAAAGGCACACATCAACTAATTTGCTTTACCAAAAACGTAATACTATTTTTTCCAGATTTCTAAAGGTAAATGTAGTTCTTGGATTTTTCAATTAGAAAAATAACAAATAAAAACCGTTATCAACGCACTTAATATACTTTGCCAGGTGAGGTCGACCAGGGAAAAGGATTGGAGAAAAACTCGGCCTCGACGAAAGATTCTAGTCTTTCTCGGGTCAGTATGACCTAAGAAGGTCGAAACGTTGTTTTGTATTTAATTAATGTTTCAATACCCATACCAGCCGTCTTGAGCATATGGTTTTACTTGAAGTTTGAGTTTCTCGTCATCACAAACATCTTGTAGTTGGATTATACTCTAATAAAATTTCGCAAGTAGTAGCGTATATATTTAATTTTGGCTTTACGTTTCTAAAGGTAAATGTGGCTACTAAATTTCCCGCAGCTGTCTCTATTAGACAAATTTATATCAAATTTATATATCTTATAACGAATTGTAGCTTTATACCACCAAATTTCTATTGGAAAATGGGAACAATTGTAGAAGATAAACCCAAAAATTACGAAAATATACTTGAAGTATCATGTCTTAACAAATATTTGAGAGATTAATTAAATACTTAATAAGAGACATCCAATAATAAATTGTTATGTAGTTCTTGTTTGTGTATTATAATGACCAATATCGAGTTTTACCTGTCCAGTGGCTAATTTCAATTTGGAAAAATGTAATTATTAGGTTGTCCAGAAACTGCGAAGTTTGGAAATGTATAAACCAGTGTTGTAAAACATGCTTTAACCAAACTAAGCACTATTTGCTTCAACACACTTTTGCCAACGTGTAACGATGCTGTTTATGCTGTAGAAATAAAAGTTTCTATGGTCAATGAACGTCCTGAAAGCTTCTTCTGCAGCTGCCTGGTTTTGAAAGCGTTTATTGTTCAAAAGTTGTCAAAGTCCTTGAAAAAATCTGTAGGGGAAAGGTCTGGAGAATAAGATGGTTGAAGCAAAACCTCGATTCCCAATCCGTTTAATTTTTGGAGCGTCATCCTTGACACGTGGGGAAGAACATTGTCATGAAGAAGAATTGGCCAGAGCTGGTTGTTTCTCGCGCAACTTTAGATGTATTTCGGTCAATTCTTGACAGTATTTGTCCGCTGTGATTGTTTTCCCTGGATTCAAAAAGTTGTAGTGAATGATGTCTGCTGCAGTCTGTCATACAGCCCCCATAACCTTTCTATGGTGAAACTTGGGCTATGTGAAATGCTTTGGTTCTGTTTTGCGATCGAGTCCTTGTGCAGAGCGTTTCTGATTGTCGTACAGAATCCACTTTTCATCGCATGTCACTATCCGTTCAAAAAATGGATCATTTCAGCTCTACAAAAGCAATGTAGAGCAGGTCTTATAACGCCGATTTTGTTAATCTTCAGTCAGATCATGCGGATCCCACTTATCCAACTTTTTCGTTTTTCCGATCGTCTTAGCAATACTTGATTAGCTTTTGCCTAACTTTTATGCAAGCTCACATACTGTTGTGTGAGGGCCTGTCTCAACTGTTTCCCTTAATGTGTTTTCATCTAAAGATGGCTTCCTTCCATGATACTTCGTGTTTTTCAAGACTTTCATCTCCACATCGAATGCCTGATTGATGTTCCGTGTAGTTTCGGTATCTTTTCGTCCAAGGTTGAAGTCGTAGAGGAAAACAGACGAAAGTCCTTCTTTCCATGGTGCCATGGGGGGGTTGTGAAACTTACTCTGAGTATATTTGAAACAGCAGACAATTAAGATACCTTGTAAGCTACAAACGTTGGATTAAACCAACCAATGATAAGTTACTCAATATTCAGCTTATAAATGTCATCGTGAGAATTCCTAAATTTATTTCCAGACAACATAATAATTACATCAACTACATTTGTGCATTTCAAATGCTTTGTCTTATTATGGTTTATCAACATCCCCAATGAAAGTTCTCAACCACTTAAGTGTCTGTTTTATTCTGGTTTTAGATTTATAAGGTGAATGCAGCGCTTGGATTTTATATTGTCCTCTTCTCTTAGAAAAAAGAAAATATCAACAACCAAATAGTTAGCAGTTTGATTACAACTCAGTAAAAGTTCTTAATTGTCTATGTTGTATGAATTTATATTTATTATGGTCAATGTAGCTTTCTGTAGATTTAAATGTGACCGATTAAAATGATAAATAATGTAAAATTGAAAATACGAATTACTAAGGTCCATTTCAAAAACTTTGCTTTAACAAATATTTAGGATTTTGCTTTCTATATAAAAGTACTTCAGTGTAGCAGGCCCAGCATAGCCAGGTGGGTTAAGGTGTGCGACTCGTAATCTGAGGGTCCCGGGTTCGAATTCCCGTCGCACCAAAGATACTCGCCCTTTCAGCCGTGAGGGCGTTATAAAGTTCGGTCAATCCCATTATTCATTGGTTAAAGAGTAGGCGGTGGGTAGTGATGACAAGCTGCCTTCTCTCTAGTCTTACACTGCTAAATTAGAAACGGTTAGTGCAGATAACCCTCGAGTAGCTTTGCGCGAAATTCAGGAACAAAACAAACAATATGTTGTAGCGGAATTACTGTTATAAATTTTTGGTGCATGTGACGTATACGTAGAAGGTGATTGTTTGTGTTTTGGTTGAATGTGTATTGCACAAGTCCCGCTTTTTCTCTAAATTTGTAGAAGTTTCTCGAGAATAAGAATCAGCAATATATTATTTACGAAGACACGTCTGAGAATAATTATAATATGTAACATGAAAAATTGGGGGGTTGTCTGGGATCTGAATCAGAGTCAAAATAAGTTCTATATTAAAATTGAAATCTCAATTCAAGTCGTATTTATCAGTGCCAATAATAGTTGATCATATTTGATTATCAAGATTTTCTTGATTCACCTTTCCTCGAAAAACATAATAAAATTAAATTGCTCGAAAGTGCCAAGATTTTAGACTCAAAGGTCTAAAATAATTGAGAAAAATAAACTAAAAGGACATTTTGTTGAAATATTAGTCTGAGGAAGCATTAGAGGAAAACTCTGGTATCTCCATTAGCAACCAGAGTTGAGTGATAAAGATAAGTTAGAAACCCAATTAGAACTTATACAAATCGAGCTTGAGCAAGCCTGTATTAAAGCCGAAAAAAATAGAGTAAGCTCGTATGGAAAGGGAAAGTAAACGTCTCAAAGCAGAGAAAAAATTAGGCTGAATGAAATAGAAATTAGACTCAACTCTGATTGACAAAGCAAAATGACAATTTTGAACTCAATAAATATATTAAGGTACCATAATTTAATGAAATTGAAGTTGATAAATACTGTCAAAATTACGAGTAATTTCTCCAAACCGTGAAACGGCTCACCGAAAAATGGTCATTATTATTACAGCGTTTTAACTGTTCAAACCCAAGAAGCTTATGCTGCTATCTCTATAGATTGTACAAATTATGTTAAGGTTAAAGCAGATATCTTCAAAGCATACGAGGAATTATGTCATCACAGAGGAAATGTAGATGGATATTAAGATGAATGCTGAATCTAGGGCAGGAAAGGGTACAAAGAATAACATTAAAATCCCAATAGGGAAAGTAAGGGAACAGAAAGAAACGGAAGGAGATTAATCCACACTGGTGAAAATTAGTAATGAATAGCTCAACATGAACACTCAATGAAAAAATCAGATAGAACAATATGTAGATATTACTAATTGTAATGATATATACCCAGCATACAAAGAGCTGACAGATGTCAAAAAGGCAAAACATTTTCTAGTTCACAAAGACTGTAAAATTTACAAACATACTGACAGAAATTACCATAGAATAGGCCCAGCATGGCCAGGTGGTTAAGGTGCTCGACTCATAATCTGACGGTCGCAAGTTCGAATTCCCATCATACCAAACATGCTCGCCGTCCCAGCCGTGGGGGCGTTATAATGTGTCAGTCAATCCCACTATTCGTTGGTAAAAGAGTAGAGTAGCTCAAGAGTTGGCGGTGGGTGGTGGTGACTAGCTGTCTTCCCTCTACCTTACACTGCTAAATTAGGGACGGCTAGTGCAGATAGCCCTTCGATGAAGGCTTATCATCGAAAATTTCGAGGTTATTGCAAGTAAGATAACCAAATTTATATGGAATTCTCCCCAAAATATTTTTTTTTGATCGATGGTGTAACTCTATGAATATTGGCAACAGTTTCGACACATTTAAGATAAATAATTATGTCTAAATGAGGAATTTAAACACTGGACAAGTGACGACTTCAAAACTTATGTGGATGAAAAGAAAGTTGAAACACACAGTAGAAAGTTGCTTTTTCCTATGAATACATTTTAATACAAAACCCACTTTGCGTAAAAAGAAATTCTTATAATTTAAAGAAAAACCCGTATCTGTTGAATAGAATAAATGTTAGATTTTTCTGAAAATCCAGTTTCTCTATTTTGAAATCATATTACATGTAAGATAAAACTTTATCAAAGTCATCAAGGCCTGTCTGCCATTTTTGTAAAAAACATTCATGTTATGTCCGATTGTTGGTCTGTGAAATAGAGAAAAGGAGGCAACATCCAGTGCGTTCATATCCATATATGGATGTAGTTCCATCAGATCACCCAATGTTGTTGATTTGGCTACTTATATAAAAGGTTTATCTAGTTAGGGTTGAATTTAGACCTTTTGTGTCTCTTGGTTCTGTCTTTGACAAATGACACTGCTAATCCCTTACTCATAAGTATTGCTTTTAGATTCAAGTTTTGTCACTGGTAAGTCTATTATTGCTTGGGGTGTTGAGGGCGGCTTTGTTTATGTTCCTCTTCATTACATGTACTTAGCATAAGACCTAGTTTCAGGACCAGTTGTGGTTGGAGTAAGACATACTCTGCCGTTTAAGGATTATCATTATAGTTGGCAAACGATTTGACTGTGGAAAACTTGTTGCTGAGCCTAAGATAGTTGGCAAGGTGATCACAGTTTCATTTAAGGATGATGGTGTTGTTGAGAAGAATCCATACATTTTTTCCTCGTGTGCTATGACTCGACCTCAGGTAAAGAAATTAAGCAGAATAATCAATGATAAATACTTGTTCAGAGGACAGTATTATAGGTTTGTCTCGGACTTCTTTCGACCCAATGGGGATCTTGTGAATAATTTTTGTACTAAAATTTGTTGGTGAGTGGTAATGATGAACGTGAGGGACCTGGTTTAGCTGAGGAAGCTCCATTTGCTGAACAAGAAAATAATTCACAAATCTCTTCACTATTTAATAATACGCTTCCAAAGAATAAAGTGAAGAAAGTTTCAAACGGTTACCTTGTCAAAAGTGGTGTGCTTTTGAAAAAATAGAGATCACAAATTTGTTAGCCTCGGAGAACTGGGCTGTAGTTTATCCAAAGGCATAGTGTTCTGAAGTATTGAAAGTTGCCAATAAACTTCACATGAGAGATGTGAAACTTCACCTACATGTCAACAAGGCGTGTGACAAAATTATGAGACATTTATTTTGGCCAAGTATTAAGTAAGATGTTTCTCAGTTTTTGAAACGTGTCATACCTGTTAGTTGGTTAGAAAACCTAACCAGAAAATTCCCGTTGCTCCTTTAAAATCTATCACATATTTTGAAAAACCATTCAGTTGTGTGGTTATTGACTGTGTTAAGCCAAAGAGATAACATTCGTGTTTCACATGCTATATAATTTTATTATCATTAGGCAATTTGTATTAATTGTCTTTTATATTGTCGTGATTTTTTGAAATTCTATAATTCTTTGAGTGTATTGTATTTAATATATTGTTATCAATGTGTGTGTGTGTGTATTAAATTAATTAAAAATTGTCTAACACCAATTTTTAATTCTCTAAGGACAGAGGTGGTAATGTTTGTCGTTTTTTTTTAGAATTTCGCGCAAAACTACTCGAGGGTTATCTGCGCTAGCCGTCCCTAATTTAGCAGTGTAAGACTAGAGGGAAGGCAGCTTGTCATCACTACTCACCGCCAACTCTTTCGCTACTCTTTTACCAACGAATTGTCAGATTGACCGTCACATTATAACGCCCTCACGGTTGAAAGGGCGAACATGTTTGGTGCGATGGGGATTCGAATCCGCGGCCCTAAGAGTACGAGTCAAACGCCTTAACCCACCTAGCCATGCCAGGTCTCGCTGTTATACATTTATTGTAATATCCGAATTTTAGTTTAATGGATATGTCGTATATTGTTGGACGCATGTTGCACAAGTCCTGCTTGTTCTGTAAATTTGTAGATGTAAGATATTGTGTCATTATCGCTGTAGGTGATTCCATTTACAGCATTAAAATATATTAAAGTGTCTTGTCTAATTGGTAGAGAACTATGAATCTATGTTCCCACATTTATTGTAACGTTAATCTGATTTTAGTATTGAAATTCATCTAAGAATACCTCATGAGTAAGGTAACTAATTTACCACTTAGTTCATTTTAGATGCTTGTGATGTATATTGTTGGATGTGTATGATGCAAGTCCTGCTTGTTCTTTAAATTTGAAAAAAAAAAAATGTTGAGAGTAGATATTAACTATATATATTTTATGAAAACCGTAGCGTATCTTCAAATACTGTTGAATTTTCGAGAAACTCTCCTAATGAGTATATAAAAGCAAGCCACAGCAAGACGCCAAGAGACAGTAATGGTCGGCTACATTCAGTGTACTGTAAGCCTCGTAAGCTGTAACTGTGATTAACGCTTATTAATCGGAAAAAGTAGATATTTGACTGAGGGCGTTTATAGATTTCAAATATTAGCAACCTTTTAACTTCAGTGAATTAACTTCGGGCGTTAGTATTTGTAGGAGGACATTAATGTCATTCTCGATAGAAAGTGAGCTTATAAACCGCGTGAGGTCTTCCAAGAATAGAACTAGCTAGTTTTCTCGTCAAATAAAGTTTGCCTGTGTATCAACATAATAATAGTTTACGCCTCATGAACCTGGATTGTCGTCAAAATATTCTGTTCCAGACAAAATAGAAGACTGAATATTGTTTGTGAATTTTTATATATATATAAAAAAAGTGTGGTGTGTGTGTATATAATTATTTGTAATAACTAAATTATGGGTTTGATTCTCTTTGTTGGACATAGAAGATAGCCTGATGTGGCTTCTCTTTATTATATGGGTATGTTTTGTTAGTTTAAATCTTCAATATAATTATTACTAGTAACAAATACTTCATTCTCTTTGAACATTTTTTTCATCCTAATTTCAGTCAGTGGAGGAATTAATTCAGTCTTTATCATATAGGTTACTTGATCTAGCTGGTACCTTAAATATGGCTTCTTTTTTTAATATGCTAATTGTTTTTTGAATTTTGCACAAAGCTACATTAGGGCTATCTGCACTAGCCATCCCTAATTTAGCAGTGTAAGGTCGAGGGAAGGCAGCTAGTCATCACCACCCACCGCCAACTTTTGGACTACTCTTTTACCAATGAATAGTGGAATTGACCGTAACATTGTAATGCTCACACAGTTGAAAGGGCGAGCATGTTTGGTGCGATGGGGATTCGAACCCACAACTTTCAGATTATGAGTCGAGCACCTTAACCACCTGGCCATGCTGGGCCTATTCTATGGTAATTTCTGTCAGTATGTTTGTAAATTTTACAGTCTTTGTGAACTAGAAAATGTTTTGCCTTTTTGACATCTGTCAGCTCTTTGTATGCTGGGTATATATCATTACAACTAGTAATATCTACATATTGTTCTATCTGATATTTTTCATTGAGTGTTCATGTTGAGCTATTCATTACTAATTTTCACCAGTGTGGGTTAATCTCCTTCCGTTTCTTTCTGTTCACTTACTTTCCCTATTGGGATTTTAATGTTATTCTTTGTACCCTTTCCTGCCCTAGATTCAGCATTCGTCTTAATATTCCATCTACATTCCCTCTGTGATGACATAATTCCTCCTCCTCATTGCTTGTGGTTGTCATCTTTTAGGTTTTATGCCAATATGTTACCCATATCCTTACCATTTCTTCTGTGTTATCTTCTATTCTGACTGTGGTGCCTTTTTTCTTAGGATCTACACTGCCAGTGTCAGTGTTCTGACTCTTATACCAATTCTCTTACCTTCCATTTCCTACCTGTACTTCCAGTCCAGATCCCTGGTCAGATATGTTTTGTCCATAGTTCCCATGAGTCCTGGCAAATTTGAAAAATCACGGAATTTAAAAATGGTATTTTTAAGTCCTGGAAAGTCATTAAATTTATGTTTTAGCAAAATGTTGGTGAATATCATTAAAAATATCAACAATGTTTAGTTACATAACATCTCATTTCAGCTCCAATAATAGTAATAACATTTCTGAAACATTGAAACAATTGTTTCCTGACAATAGTATAGCTCAGAAATTCATGTGTGATGAAGACAAGTGTGCTTATCTTGTAGGCTTTGGACTTGGTCCATATTTTGATAATCATTGGCTAAATGCTTGAAACAAGTGAATAAAATTGTAAAATGAATCTTGCAACACCAGCTTGAATAAGAAGCAAGTGTTAAGGATCTTGTTGGTGAATTGCATTGTTCCAAGTTACTTTACCTCCAATTTCATTGGTCATGGCAAGGCTGTGGATCTGCTACCTGTGTAATTGGAATCCATTTCAAACATTGGAATGAAGAAAATTATCCAACTCTCCATGGATGAATCAATAGTGAATTGGAAGTTACATTACTTACTATGTAACAAAATAAAGGAGTTTGAGACTGGATCACATGGACTAACAAAACATTGAAGGCTGTGGTCTTCATACATTTCATAATTCTTTTAAAAATGGTTATGAAAAGTTACATTATGGTGCAACTAAACTAGTTAAAGCTCCATAATGTTTGTTCAAAGATAGTTCAGTACAAAGGGATGACCACATCACTATTACAGGATAATCAATCTTCCCACTTCAGTTTTTTTCCCATTATTGGCTTGAGAATAGACATTTTGCTGCAAGAACTATTGAGATGTGCCTAAATGTAATTAAATATATTAAAGCTGTGCAAGGAAAATGGAATGAACCTTCTAGTCAGTCATATCTTCCTGTCAAAGAGGCAGTGTCAGATAAGTTTACCCTGGTTCGATTGCCATTTTTTTTAAGACCATAGTGATAATTATGACACCATTTCTCTCTGGTCACCTTGAACAGTATATCAAGGAATTGATAAGTGTTCAAGAGCCAAGACTCTATTAATCATGCCAACTACAAGAAGATTGGTTTTTGTGTTTAAAAACCAGTCTATATTACAAAATATGCAAGATGTCTCAGACTTATCAGTCATGTAGTTCTGTATGAAATGTAAGGAATTTTTATACATTGTTGTGAAACATTTAATTGAGAAAACACTAAACATCTCTTTGTTTGCTCAATATTTAGACTGTCTCAACCCTAACAAAATTTTTGATAAGCCAGATGTTTCTAAATATCACTTTAAAATTTTGTTAGAGAAGCTGATTGAATTACAGCATCTGGATGAAGGGACAAATGAAATTGCCAAGAAAGAGTACTGTGACTGTAGTTTCGACCATCATCATTTTAGAGATTATGGTCTACTAAGGAATGAGCCATATATATATGCAAAAACGGCTCGTTTGGGTTGAGAAAATATTTTACGCAGAAGAGCGAACAACGTTTCGACCTTCTTCAGTCATTGTCAGGTTCACAAAGAAAGAAAGAGGTAACTGACCGGAAGCTGACCACATGTTTGGAAGGGGTTGTGTAACTGAATGTCGGAATGTAGAGGGCGGTGTTGGATGTTTGAATATATAATTTTATATTATTTATTTTATTATATTTAATATAGGTATAAAGGCGTTCCTTTATATTGGTTTATTTTGGATTTAAGTTGTTGTATAAGTAAGGCTTCTTTAATTTTGCGTTTGTTTATGTTTGTTTCTTTATTTAGTATTTGAGTGTTTTCTATGGTTATGCTGTGTTTATTTGACTTGTAGTGTTCGAAAACGTGTGAAGGTGACTTTTTATGTTCTTTAAATCTAGTTTCCATTTTTCTACTTGTTTCTCCAATATAGAAGTCGTGGCAGTTATCACATTGTATTTTATAAATAATGTTGGTGTGGTGTTTGTCAATGTAGTTTTTATATAGTATAGACCTCAGTTTTGTGCCTGGTTTTTGAATAAATTTGGTATTAACTGCAATGTCATATTTTGTTACTAGTTTTTGCCAAATGTTTGTTATTTGTCTGCTGATGTCAGGAATATATAGCATGCAGCAGTATATGGTTTCGTGATTTTTTTGATTCGTGAGATATATTTACTTTTGTTGGTTGATTTTGCTTTCTGTCTAGGTGTGTGTGTATAATGTTTTCTACAGTTTGTGGAGGAAACTTATTGATGTTGAAGAAGTATTGTTTTATTTTGTCTAATTCATCGTTAATTTTATCTGGTGAGCATAGTTTTATGGCTGTGTTTATTTGGTTTCTTTATGTTGAGTTTTTGTTTTGTTTCATGTGCTGAGTCCCAAGGAATGTATAGTCTGGTATAGGTGATTTTTCGGTGGATTTCTGTTTTAAATTGTGTATCGGTTCTTGTAATTTTGAGGTTAAGAAATAATATTTGATTGCTTCCTTCTTGTTCACATGTGAAGTTGATGTTGGGATGTATAGAGTTAATGTGATTGAAAACCGTGTCATCTACATACCTGTACCAGTATAGTGGTGGATGTAATGCTGTTTTAATTGCTTGTGTCATAAAAATAACAATTCTTAACTAGTTCAGACATAATGGTGACAGATAAGTACTAATACACTGAGAAAAACACAAAGACTTACACTTCTCGTACAATCGCCGTGATGAAGAAATAATCAGTGATGTCGAAAACCCAGTTGTAGAGAAACGTATATGCAAAAACGGCTCGTTTGAGTTGAGAATATATTTTACGTTGAAGAGGGAACAACGTTTCTTTGTGAACGATGACCGAAGAAGGTCAGAACGTTGTTCGCTCTTTTTTCGTAAAATATATTCTCAACTCAAACGAGCCGTTTTTGCATATACGTTTCTCTACAAGTGGGTTTTCTCGACATCACTGATTATCATTCCTGCATAATTTAGTAAGAAAGAGAAGTTCATGTCAGAGTTCAAAAGTCTGAGTTTTTAAACTTTTTCTAATTCTAGCTTATGGACAAACCAGTGTGGATGGGGAGTTCTCCATAAATAAAGAAATTTTAGATGAGAGCATGGCAAGAGGTTTCTGTAGTTGCTCAGAGGAGAGTGATAGAGTACATTAATTTCATTGGTAGTATGTCTAATTTCAAAGTAACACCAGTTCTCCTAGAAAATGCAGACAGCTTCTAGAAGATAAAAGAAAACTCAAGTACTATCTTTCACCCAAAAATGTAAAGCCATCAGGGATAAACTAAGTGAAACTACAGCTGAAAAGCAGAGACTACAAGGAGATGTAACTGCCTTGATCAACAATGCTGACCAAAAATCTATAATGGCAGAATCCAGTCAGAAAATGAAATCATTAATTGTAGAATCTAATGCACTAAGACAGGCAGCTATTAAGAAGAAAGATGAAATATATAATCTGGATATTAAAATCCAAAAATTAGAGGAAGAACCTAAAAAAATGTTTGACGTGTTAAATCCCGTCTATCACAATCATGTTATAACAGTGACCCGAGTGTGTCTTTGGGTGCAACATAATGACTGTTATGTTACTGTTTGAATTTAGTCTTTTGAAGTTTTTTAAATCGGCAATTTGGAGGAGCAGCAGAAAACTAAATCACAAATATCAAATAATACTGGATCTATTCTTTGATAGATTGTCTTGGCAGAGTATTCATGATGAAACTTTGTAGAATGAGATTTTGGATTAGGGGAGAGTAACCTGTGGCTACCATTGGTTGAATCTACAGAAAATCTCTCCTCCAGTCAGAAACAGTGATAATCCATCCAATCATAAGATGCTCTCCACAATCCACCAGGACTGACATCTTAAACACACACTAACATGAAGATGAAAGACTTTCGAAACAACTTCCTCTACACTGGTGTTTCCACAACAAGCAGTTGCTATTCATTCCATAAAGTTTCATACTGAATCTAGTCATTTGAGGCAAAAATTTTGTCATTATTCTCATGTTTTGAATAACAATTACTATGAAAATGTCAGAAAAGAAATCATATTAATGAGTTGATGTGCTTTAACTTAGTAGATATTGATAATTATGTTATTTTGTCTTAGAGAACTCTGATTTGAACAAATGTACATGTCAACAAGTCTAACGGACAGTCATTAATAAATTGAATATGGTAAAAGAAAGCCATGGAATCTAGTTCACTTTTATGTGCAGGGATTCTGTAATAACGTTCTCTTTTTTTTTTTTCTCAAAACTTTCAACAATTTTTTTTAGAGTGGTAAAAATAATATATACATTTATTATTCATGATTGCTTGTTAACTACATATTTTTAGGTTGTTTCCTCATTATGCAACACATTTTTGTTACTGGTTACAGACCAGTTTATTATTTTCAATCATAATTAGGTAAATGTGTGTATGTAAATTATTAAAACTCCTTTATTGAATATAATACAACAGCTTCGTACTCTTGGTTGTTACTAGTTATGAATGATGTGAGTTCTACACTGTTTATTAAATTATTAACTGTCTTTATACTATTCAATACAGGTAGTCTTGTGTTGCATTGTATTGAGTAGTTTGTTTTTGTCTGTTACAACAGTTAGTGTAAAGAACTGAACAAAGCTATAGATGAAATTACTGTACTCCTTGATTAAATTCATAGAAAACACCAACAATAATTAGTGGGATTAATTACAGTGGTGATGCTATATTTTATATATGCGACTCGTACATTATAATAAAAATTAATCAACAAAGCATTGGACCTACATGAAATTTGTGTATAAATAATTTTGAGAATTATGATTAAAAACTAATGAGGTTCGTATGGTTTTATTCGGTAATGGTAAAGTTAATTCATTCAGTGGTTTCTTACTTCAATACATTTTATTTTTTCAGCTTTGTAGTTTTACCTAAGTGGTGTTTATCTTGTATTTGCCAACAGTTAATTTTGGCTTTATTGTGTCATATTCCTTTGAAAAAAAGAAAGTGCTGGCTTGCTGTACAACAGACACCTGAACTCCTTTCTGTGAATGAACAAGTCTTCATTACTGAACATGCAGATCTAGTGTAACCTTATTTTCAAATGGCTAAATGGCCAGAGTGTAATTAGATAAGAACCAGTAACCCTCTCTTTTCATTTCCAGATGTCATGTCATATATAAAGATTGAACACACACAGAGAGAAGAGTCTGTTTTATGTACAACCAAAACTGGAGAGTACTTCTTATAAACAGATAAAACGTTCCTGACACTGCCTGACCCACCGTGTTTCTGTACTCCTTTCCTACCTCTGTCTGGATGTTCAGTATTTGTTTTTTTATGTGTCTAAGATTCTTTAACTGTTTTGTGTGATATCATTTTCCAAACTTTTATTCAAGCCTTCTTTTGGTATTCTAGGTGTCTGTTTCATGAGTCCCGATGCCTTCATTTCCTTCCCTGTTGCTTTTGAGTGGTTAAGAAATGTTTGGCCTCATACCCTTTTGAATTTTGTTCTGTTTTGGAAAAACATGTCAATTTTAAACCAATTTTAGCAACTTCTTTGGCCATTTTGTTCTTTTTTAAGTCTCTGGCAGAAAACCTCTGCATATAATTTATTTAGTAATTGAGAATTAGGAAAAATATGGCATTTTTCTACTGACTTTCAGAAAGCAAAGATATGGGACTTGAAGGGCTAAAAAAAGGCTTAAGTTTTTTCTAAAAAATAATATCACAGTGCACATTCTCAGAACCCATTCAGTATGCATGCAAAATCTCTAGGTTCTTTCCTCTTAAAGCTGTGGTGGTCACACACACAAGCTCTTTTATTATTATAGACTAGCCATCTTTATCAGACATGGCCAGTAGGGTGTGTTAGCAGATAAAGGATAAAAATTAAAATGCCCCAATTTTTTTTGCTCAGTTGTGCCACTGCATGAGAAAAGAACATAGACAAAGTTTCGTTTCAATCGCGAAGTATTTAGGGGTCGCGCATCCCTCGCAAAGTTCACTATTTTCCTTAAATTTACCCTACATTACATTGTTAATGGTAATTAAATTATTTAAAGAAATTATTTAATATTTATTGATTATACAATTAGCAAAAACATAAAAACTTGAAAGAAAAATTTATTTCATTGAAGTTTTATCTTGCCTGTCCCCCTTCGCATTATGTTCGCCGATCTTCTGCCACCTGAATCATATACCGAAATTGATCTTCGTTCTTGGTGCGGCCCTTTGCCATAAACTGTTGAATTAAAGCTACTCCTCTTTCAGCTGCGTCATTTGTCGCAAAAAGTTTCTTTACTCTGTCCTTTCCTTGTTTGTACTCTTCGGAGGCACTCCACTCTTTCGGTGGTAATGATAAAAATGCGCTACTAATATCCAGATGGTAGAAAATTTTCTTCGTTGCCGAGGTAAAAAAATCTGGAAGTTTTCTGGAAACAGCATTGCTTGCAGCATCAACTGTTAAACGTGGAGTTGGCCTAGGAGATTCTTTCACGGTATTCATATTTGAGACCATCTTGAGTTTGTAGCTATTCGTTACACCGTCATCAAAGAGCGCAAGCCCAACTGCAACCTCAGATAAATGCCGATTTCATTGCCTTTGTACCAACTTCCTTAATCATATGATTTTCATGCAATGCAAGTTCCTTGAGTAGTGTAAGGTCCCTTCGAGCTGCCACGGAAGCATCCTTAGCTGTAAACCATGAGAGCAAGTAATGTTTAGTTATAAAGACACACAAATCTCCAAGTTTGCTGCAGAAATGTGCATCAAATGAAACGATATGAAGCAGGCTGTGATTGCAGTCTACCAAACTCCTCTTGGAACATCCAAATTTTTAGAGAATATATTGCTCGAGCCATCCATCGTGCACGATGTACAGCACCAGAAGTACGGAAAGAAACTGAAGAACATCCGTGTGGAAGAGATCCAAGAAAAATGACAGCTAATTCCAAGAGCTCTTTATAATCGTCCCATGGTTGATGAGATTGAAGGAGATTCTGACAAAATTGAATAATATCATCCTTCCAAGGCTGTATTCGGGAGTGGCATTGCTTCTACTGCTGTTATGTACTTAGTTTTATTAATTTTAGGCCAACAATCTCTAAAGTTTAAAAACAAAGTATTATCTGGACTTTTGATGTCTCTATCACGAGTAGAGAATACAGCTCAGAAGAATCTCCAAAATGTGATGTCTACAGGCAAGGTGCAAGAGCTCATGTTCAAGTAACATTTCAATCCTCAGACAGACGCCAGATTTGGATCCTGTATTGGTCGCCGTGGTGTCAAAGCAAAGCGATTTAATTCTGTCTTTTACATTCCATTCTACTAAAACTGATCTGATCTCAGAAGCTACTGAATTTGCATCCCCACTATCAATCTTGGGCACTGAAAGAATCTTCTCTACACCTTCACCTGAAACTAAAATTGCCAAACGTTCGATCTTCTCTCTGCCAACCAAGTCAGGCATCAGCTTACCATCCCAATGTAATGTCAAAGGAACGTTTGGAGAAAAACTTTCCTTCAATTCAGCTGCTAGAAGAGTACGGTTAGTAATTCGTTTCCTCCTTATGGAACTGGGGCTAATGGCAAGATCCTCGATATTATGTCCAATATGAGCTGCAAAAGGAAGCAAAATTTGTGCGGCTTTTCGGTCACTGATCTGGATTCTGTCTAAAGCCGAAGCTAGCCTTTCACTAATGCCAACTTTTCGTTTGGTTCCGGAAGCACGTTGTTATTTTGTACGCATTGCGCAACCCCTAAATATTAATGTATTGGATTGATTTTTATGCTAGCATATTTTTTTCATTGAATGGAATTAAATTATAAGCGAGCGACTGAGTGTCACAACTTTTTGTTTTTTGACGCACCCTAATGGCCAGGGTATTACCTGAACAGAGGGTTAATGCTTAACTGCTTTTAAACAGGAGGGATCAAAATTTTGCTTTTTGTGTAACCAATACATGTCAATAGTCATATTTCTGTGAAATAGATAGCTTAAGATTGTAAAACTTCAAAAAATTTAATTTTTGGTTTCTTGTGGAGTCTCACTGTCACTTTTGTTTCATATTTTTTACTGCTTGTGATTGGCAATCAGAATCTTTTTATATTTTCTCTGAGATACATAATTAGCATCAGAAATATTATCATGCCTAACTCCCTTCTTCCCTCTGCAAATAAAGAATAACTTATTTTTGCAGAATTTCATGGGTTTAACTAACTAATCTTAGACTATGAAAAGGTTAGGTTTGTTTGTCTGCAGACACAATATCATTTGATGGAGGTTTGTTCTGATACCACAGGCACATCACTATAAAATACACAAATTTTTTTTGATGTTATTTCCTCTTAAATCAGACCATGATAAAAATGCAAGAATACTAATTTTGCTACAACATTTTTTTGATTGATACATAAGTCAGTTTTTTTTTATATAAAGTTTCATTTGAATTAATAACTGTATAATAAAATTACTTCTAATACATATTTTGAAAACAGTTTTTCAGATGCAAACAAACTCTAATAATATGAATTGTAATGCTTTTATGGATGGTTTCTTCTAGGAAAAGAAACAAATGTTTTAAAAAACTTATGCATGGTTATTTTAAAAATACATAGAACAATTTTTTTAGAAACAATGAATGGAATAAAACTTAAACTCTTGTTGAACCCTCAATTTAACATTCACTCTCTCAGCTAGCCAAACTATTCAATTCACTTTTAATTTAAAATCAAAGACTATTTAGAAACTTGCACAAACACAGTATATGTATGGTTAGACTAATATTATAATGTATTACTCGAAGAATAAAATATTTCTATTTTTTTTGTTACATAATACTTATGATTGTATTTTTCTTATTTGTATTACAACAAAGCCAATTGATTTATATTTTATATTTATTATAATTGTAAGTATTTAATAAACTTTAATATCAGATGACTGTTGCCTAGATACTTATTTTAAACAATTTTTTTTACTGTCCAGTGAAGGTTTCAGTAAGAGAGCTAAGAGCTCGCAAATAAAAGTTTTAATTTAGAGAAACGTCTGTGTGTAATAAAAATAATACCCAGGTACACTATCTGAGAATTCCCTTAGTGTCTGTGCAAAGTTATAGGTCTCAAGGTTCTTTCCTCTTGGAGCAATGGCATTGACTGACCAACATGCACTCTTACTGTTTTATTAGTATAGATTTCTGTGGATTCAAATAAAATCCTATTTGTTCTAGCAGTAGCACATTAATTGAAAAACTTAAGAACCTGATCAACTGAAACACAAATATTGTTTCCTTCTGTAACATTGTTATAATTTAAATCATGACATCCAAGATGTAATGTATCTTTATTATTGTTAAAAGGCATCTAGTATTTAATCAGCCAATCCACTAAGTAATATAAATATTTTGTAAAGCAGAAATATCATTCTTACAGCTAGCAGCACTAAAGATCTCAATATCATCAGCAAACGTAAGCAATTTAGTGAACATTTGTTCATTGCTGTAAATCAAAAAAGAACATTATAGCAACACTCTTCTTACTTTTATTCAGTTATTTTTCCATTCATTGAGTCAACTTTTCCCCAGTCACTTGTAGAGATAATTATTTTAACACGTATGTAGCATCTTGTTATATGCAATTTTAAAATTCAGATACACTAAAATCACACCCTACTCTCACTTGCATAAGCAGTAGTATCTTTGAAGAATGTTAAGATTAGAAAGGGAATTTTTCCATCCAGTGAAACTATGTTGAAGATCCAACAAGGTTTTAAATTTTGGGTATTCTTGCCTTTCATCAAGTTTTGGAGATTTCTGAAATAATGTCATCATTTTATGCAACTTGTAAAATCTCAAATGCATAGATAAACAATGTTAGGGAGTGCATGATACAGTATGAGATCAATAGAGCCTGTTATTGTGAAACAAAATATGCCAGTACTCAGTTTAGTCATTTCATTAATATCCCAAGACTAGTTTCAGCTTCTAAAATTGGTGACATACAGAGGAATTTTGTTGTGAGGAGCTCACAAGGAAGTAAGGTACTGGGAAAGGAAGGAGTCCTTCCCATCTTGTGAACATGAAAACATTTTATGGAAAGCTATGTTTTAACTCAATTTGATGGTGACGATTGATGTAAGTGTAATAAAATGGTGTGTAGTTACACTTCACTGTTACTTCTTTCGTTATTTTATACCTGTTTTCTAATTAGGTATTTAAAATGTTCTAGTTTGATAAAAAGTTTAAAAAAATTATTTTGAGTAACTTCTGAAGTTTATACATAATTTAATACATATAATTACCAATCATATAATATCTCATCAGTATTTTGTAGGCCACAATAGATTGTTTAGATGTTTTAAACATACTACTGCTATGGAGCATTGTTAGTTGTTTTAAATATGCTACTGCTACAGTGCCTTGTTAGCTATTTTAAATGTACACCACTACAGTAGATTGTTAGCATTTAAACATGCTACTGCTACAGTATAAGTGGCATTCTCTTTTCTATTTTTACTCTTTCATTTTTAACCTTTTCCTAAAATAATTAATATACAGATCAAATCAATGCCTCTGCTCACTTGGGTGGTTTCTTTCAAAATAACAATGCACTTATCAACACTAATACAATTGTTGCAAACTGGGATTTTAAAGCATGAGAAGGCCTTGAATGATTTATTATTTCTTGTGGTTTACCAAGTCATTGGGTTTTGTTCTTTCCAAACAGAAAGGAATGTTGTTAAGACCAGACTTTGACATCAGGTTTTCTACTTTAAATTCCACAAAGCAACTGTCTATAATGCCACAACAGATAATTACTATCCTGAACATTCATCTTGGCCCAGTGCCAAAATAAGCCTCTATGGACAGGCTTATTATACCAACACTCACTACACTTAATAGATTAAGATACTCCCCTCTTATTGGACCCTTCACCCCTGTCAATGAAATGGTAGTGGGCAGAAAGGAATCAAGCCATTCTATCTTGATAAATGCATTTTGACTTTTCTGACTCTTCCTATTTTTATAAATCAAAAGAAATCAAGAGTGACATGATACACCATCTTTTATATGTGTTAGATGAGTGATGGAAACTACTTTATATATAAAAGACCACTATAAAATTTACTAGCAGTTCATTTGTGTACAATAGTCTGTAATACAAGATACATACTATCAAATAGACATGTTTGATATAGAGTACCGTGTTTAATACATGTATTATAGAAACTAGCTGATTATTCTTCATGCCAGTGCATTAGATCTGCACGTTATGTATTCACAACATCATATTTGCATCCTGAGAATAGAGAAAAAAGTTTTCTGTGATGGGAAATGGAGGCAAAATGGGAAAATTGTGACCCCTACTGCAAATATACATGCACACAAGATAAAAAATTTTGCAAAGTTGGGGTTGTACATTACATAATAAAAACGTTTTTCTTGCATCATACAAGTGTTTCATTATTGTATAATGTGATATGATATACAGGGGTGATGGAGACTAATGTATATAGTAGACATCATCCCCTCTCTACCTGGGTCCAACGTGTGTGGTGCCCTCTAACTCTATGCCACACAACATCTGTATCATGTCTTTTCCATATAGTAGTCTATATTGTACAGTCCTGTTATATACACAGTATTCTGCATTACATGTCCACTATATATATTAATTTGTATCATGCAGTTCTGTTACAATCACTAAACTCCATCATATAGTGTATGTATCATTGTCTGTTATATTTAGCAGTCTGTCATACATGCCTATTATATATACAGTAGTATGTTTCCTAAATGTCAGTTATCTACAGACATGTATAATGCTTGTCTATTATATACTGTAGTCTGTGTCAAACATGGCTGTTATATACAATTATCTCTTATTCATTCCCTTACGTATGGGCAATCCTGTGTCATACTATTAAGGAAGGTAGTAGTGAGAATGTTCAATTTCTATGTAGAGCTTGCAGGCTGGAGGCTATCCTAACTAAAGTTGATAAAATAGGTAAATGGAGGCATCAGCCAGGTAATATTTCTCTGAGGATTTTAAAGGAAGTGAAAGACAGGATACATGAGCCACTTGCCACAAATTATTTTGAGTCCTTGCATTGTAGAGAAATACCAACAGATTGGAAATCAACTAATGTCACTCCTATCTAAAAAGGATGTATCATAAGTTGTCCCACTATTTATAGCCCTATTACAGTTCTGGGAAAAATTTTGGAAAGACTGAAAAAAGATACTTTGCATTGGCACTTAAAGTTTAGAATTTCATTGAATATTCAACATGGTTTCACCAAGGGAAAATCTTGTCCTATAAATATTTTGACATGCTTTAAAAATGTTACTGCATATGCGGATGATGGTAAGGGCATAGATTTGGTGTATCTATTTTCAGAAAGCTTGCAAAGAAACTTATCTCTGTAGGTGTGGAGGATAAGTTAACTAATTGGATAGAATAGTGTCTTTATGGAAAAAAGCAGAGGGTTGTTATAAATGAAGTTCAGTTAAACAGGATTAATGTTGCAAGTGGCACACCTCAGGTGTCAGTCTTGGAGCCATTAACATAGATGAAGGAATGGCCAATAAGTTATTTAATTTTGCTGATAATATCAAGGTATTGGGTGTTTCCGGCTGTGAAGAGGATGCTGCTGATTTACAAAAGGATTTAGATCATTTAGTGAGTTGGGTAAATAAATGACAGATGGGTTTTATGTTAAATGCAATATACTGCATGTAGATTATAATAATTTGAATTACAAGTATAATTTGGATGGGAATAACCTTAAGAAAGTCATAAGAGAAAATGATTTTGGTTTAATGGTTGATCAGTCTCTTAAGCCATTGAAGCAGTGCACTGTTGCTAGTGGTAAGGCAAATAAGATTTTAGGTTGTATCTTCAGAAATATCAAATACCAGTTTAAAAAAGTTATTTCATTGTAGAGGTCACTGGTTACCTCTACTTTGGAGTATTGTGTTCAGTCTTAAGTATCTTATCTTAAAAAAACACACTGAATTTTGGAAAATGTTCAGAGGAGGGTTACTAATTTCATACCTGGGATGGAGGGGTTGTAAAAAGAGGAAAGATTAAGTTCCTTAAAATTTCTTTCTGTTGAGAAAAGAAGTTAAAGGAGATATGATTATAGTGTTTAAGACTGGAAAAGCAATTGATGCATCAACATTTTTTCATACTTAACAGTGAGAATTAGAGAACTAAGGTACACAAATATTGATCTTGACAAGGAAGAAGAAGCTGTTTCCTGTAAAGACAATTTTCTTTTAAATAGGGTGGTTGGCCTATGGAGATGGGTTGCCTTTAGGTGTTGTAGAGGTAATAAACTTGCAAGAGTTAAAGAAAAAAAAGCTTGAGACACATGAATGATAAGGACTGGCTTTTTGTTTTTTTAAGTTTTAGTTTGGCTGTTCTATCCTCTAAGCCAAACTATAACTTTAATTATAGTCTTCTTAGAAGATAACAATGATTTTCACAGAATGCATTTCTTGGGCTACCAGCTTCTGTGCACAATGCCAGTGTGTCCAGAAAGGTGTATCTTTTTTGTAATATGTCTGACATGTCATATTCTTTATTTCCCAATAATTATCTTTTAGAAGTTGCAGCCTACCTAAACTTTCTTTATTTTTAACACTGAAAAAAGAAACCTTTTAATCACTGTTTCTCAGCCATTCAACTTTTAGTAGAAAGATCCTTTGCATCGCTTAGAGTTGATTCATTACCTTACGTATTTTAAAATACAAAAAAATGAACCCAATATCTTTAATTACAATAACATGTTATATAGCATGTATACTAAAAAATTGGTATGAAAAGATTTGATTCTGATGGAGATTTTAATTTTGCAGATAGATATGTCACATGTCCATGCAAATTAACTCTTAGAAACTCTGGAAGCTAAAATGAATCCTTGTTGTTGCTGGACTATTTTCATAACAGTAGATTTTTTACTTTTGCTGCAGTGATATTCCTTTCAGAATTTAGGATGATTACATTAATTTTTTTACAACAAAAACTGAATGTCATGAAATTTTATTACAAAATTCATTAACTGATTTTACATGCATATATTTTATAAGAGAAACTTTAAATAAACATCAGAATGAATATTACTTAGAAAATTTTTCATCATGTGTCAAAAATTAACTTTCTTCAATGAGGCAACACTTTCATTATTTTTGTCATCTCTGGCAATCTTGACAAAATAAATAAATAGAATGGATATTCTATAACAGACTTTTTTCTTTTTTTGTTTGAGGCACAATCATAAGTGCAATATTACTATCACCTGCTATTCCTTCAATTAGAAATTTATTATGTGCTTTCCCACTTCTAAATGCCAGAGAGCCAGAACTCTGATGTTTAAATAAGTTCAACTGTATTGCTGGTTAGGGTAAATGGTTCAAAATTAAGTTTTGAATCCCACACTTCATCTACATCACTGAAAAGAAAAATCTATAACTTCCATTCTTTTTGTTGTGTTCATTTATGATTCTTTTGTTTTAAAGTTTCTCCACTTATTGCATTAGAATCATGTAATACTGTAACATTTCTACACCACAGATATTCATTCTTGGGCAGATTATATTAAGAAAGACTTACATAAATTGACTTCAATAAAGTCATTATGATGCAAGATTTATAAGTCATGTTCTACTTGTGGAAGAAACTTAGAGTAGACATTTTTTATCAAATGCAGTTTCCTTTCATCCAATTATATATATATTTGACTACAAACTTCACCTGCAAAACACTTCTGTTTTAATTACTATTATTCTTATTTTGTAATATTTTATTTATTTTTCTCACTTTTCTGTTAATTGTATAAAATATTACTTTTATGCATTAACAATAATGATAATAAAATGCCTTTAGTTCATATGCAACACTGAATTTGGATATTTGTACTGTATTGTATTTTCAAAAGTATACTTAACAAATATAGGGAAACTCTTTGCTTTATCTCCAAATTCAGCTTTTGACTTAGGTAAAATTTCTGCTTTATCTTTGTCTAATAAGTTTGTTCTCCAGCAGCTGCATGTTTTATGTTATCTCACATAATTCTAGGTTCATGATGCAAGGGAAAAACTAGATGATTTGTGATGTGAACTGACTTTATCAAGATGCCTGTACCAGGCTTGGGCCTATTTAACTGAAAATGCTGTTATCCTAAGACTAACATCAATTGTATGAAGAGATATTTTAGCCTCTGTGTCAAATCTCATTACAAAGAGACATCTCAACAATATGGTTATAAACAATGGCTAAAGGTACTAGAAGCCTAGTAAGGCTATGAAAAACATGTCAAAAGCCACAATGTTGAATGTATAAAAGCTTGGAACAATTATAACAAAAGTGTCCTGTAGATAAAATGCTAAATAACAAAGACAGGAAAAATATTTTGTAAGAAAAGGAAAAGCTTTAGTAATATGATACTTCATAATTATTACTTGATGCTCTACTCATATAAGTGGTTGAGTCTAACAATGCAAAATGCATATTTTTTCTTTATGTTCATTGGCCTTAAGATTTCATAAAACTTTAGTTTTTTGAACTTATAAACTCAGTGTTTTACAATATTTAAAAAATTGTTAAAAGATCATCTGGACATACTGACAAATTTGGTTTGTTGAATTTCACATAAAACAACTTGAAGGCTATCCAAGCTGGATTTTTAATCTTGAAGTGATTAGCTAGAGGGAAAGCAACTAGTCAACATTACCCACACTAACTTTTGGGCCACTCTTTACCTATGGGACTCATTGTTACATTTATAGGCGAAAAGGTGAGTATGTTCAGTAATAGTGTTTGGGTCAAAACCCTAACTTCCAGGCAATGTTAGTATGTAATACAAAACAAATGAAATAGCTGTATTAAGTTTGTTTTAAAAAAATCTGTATTTACTGAAACATTAAACCAGCTCTATTAGTGATTAACATGGTATAATTTTTATTTCACTCTTGGTTTCCTTTTATTACATGTACTATTAGCATTTATACTTAACAACTGTGCAGTAGATTTTTTGGTTCACTTTAATACCATGATATATATTAGTTCTGTGTGAGCTGTACACTGTATGCATTCAACTGCAGGAGGTGAATCATTCCCTACATGATAAATCAGTAGTTAATTGGTTAGATGTTCACTTATCTAAATATGGAACTTCATTATTGAATGAGAAATGTGTGAATACTGTAGTTAAAGGATATAGTGTTGTTCTGTTACAAAAGGGTAAACATTTTTTCTCCCTCACTGTTGTTCATGGAATGGTTAAAATGCAGTTATATCATATACATTTCAACCAAAAACATTAGGTCAACTACCTCTGCTTACTTATATGTTTAGCATATTTTTGTAGTGGTTTTAGTAAGTTTTTGCACAAAACTAAATGTAATTATCTTCCACAAGAAGCTTTTTTTACACAACTGAATGATGATGATGCATGCTTAGCTTAATGATAATGTTTTACCACACTGAACTTTTTATATAAATAAATATTGGCTACTTGGTGATAACAGTATTTATTATTCAAAACCTGAAATGTCTTGTCTGTTAGTTGTTCCTCTAACACTGCAAAATAAATATGCATACCCCCTGTGGTTTATAGTAACTGAAGGATAACATACTGTAGACAGAATTTATTGTAATAATTATAACATGTTGCAGACTTGTACAAAAAGTAAGCTAAGTCTTTAGGTGATTCATATTGAAATAAACTTACTATCTGAAATTAAGAGAACTTTTCTATTAGTGTAATGTATGTTGAGAAAATTTGCATTTCATACAAAATAAATCCTAGTCCCCAAAATTTATTACCCCTTTCAAAATGGGCTTAGTACAATATTCATGAGTTTGTCCACACACTTGCACAAATCAAATATTTGCATATTCACAAAATTTGGTAAACTATTAGTAAAGATTATCAGTTTTTTTTAATGAAATATTTTTACTAAAGATTTATTTCTGAAAATAGTATGTTTTGTTACTAGTTTAAGTGCAAAGTTATTTAATGTTATGGTTAAAATAAACTATTTCTTTGTCCGAAAATCTCAAATATTTGCATAACCTCTAAAATCTCCTAAATACGTTTCAAATGTTTGTTTTCAGTAAGACTATATTTTGTTATTTTCTATACTCTAGCTATCAGTAAAGCGATCTGTCACTTCAAACTCATAACCATCATAAAAAAAAAAAATTTTTTTCATGCTAGAATGACATATTATAACACAAAAATACAAATTTTTAGTCTAAGTAGCTTAAGTCTCATAATATTATATATGAACACATATATTTATTATTATATTGACCTTCCAGTCATGCCTACCTATCATTACATAACTTGCATTGACATGGTACACATGCAACTCAGGTCACGTATCCAGTAGTATAAAACTGACCTGTTTATTTTTTAACTTAAAAATATTAGTAACTTGAGTTCCTAATCTATATAAAATTATAGGATTAGTATTTTGGCATCACAAACATCTAATTTTAAACAGTGCTGCATACCACTTGACTCACTAAAATCTATATTTGGATGTGCTTTCCTAATATTTAATTTTAAATTAAGGACTTAACTCATACATATATACAAGTTATATGTTCAAACTTTAATATTAAAGTCTGAATTATAATCTACACTTTGATTCCAAACTTACTGACAAAAATTCATAAAATAGTAGTTGAATAAAATTTTGAATGCAAGTCAACAAATGCTTAGTTTGGTTGGGAAAGGGTTAAATGATGTTGGAGAAATTAGTGCAAAGTATATTAATACAGAATTAATATTGTGCTACCATTGGTGGTGCCTATTTATGAAAAGTCAATTTGAAGTGATGAAATATTATCCTGTGTAACAATCAAGGACTTCATGTGTGCAATAGCCAATATTTTGACAAGTTTAAAGACTCATTAAGTAGACTGCATACAAATATATAATGTAAAATATACCATGTATATGTCAGGGTGAGTTACTACTTGAAAACTTTACACTGCTTAGTAAATTGATATAAAGCCAAAGTATCTCTAAAGATATTCCCTCAGTTCGGCTTCACTGGGAAAAAAGTATCTGTTAAATCAGTCTTGGGAACTTAAAGTCAGATTGATACAAATAAAGATTCTCATAATTGAATTACAAGTTATCTTTCACTATGAAATACTGTTACAGGTAGCAGTGGCATAAGAATTAAACAGTCAATCTATAAACATTACCAGATGCTGAGTTATTATATTTCTTCTGTATTGCCTTAGTATTGAACAACCACAAATACAATTTTTTTTACAAAAATAGCTATATTTCAAAAATTAATAGTAGAAACTGATTTGTAGGTTACAAGAACAAGAACCGTTTAAGCAGCAATACATCATAATAAAACTGATAATGAATGTTATGCTTGAAATTGTTATCAATGTTATTGTAATGTAATTTCCCAACCATTATATAGTATACAACTGGTTAGCCTCTACATAATAGTTGTGCTAAACAGTTGCTTCATTAACCTTTTGGGATACTAAGAAGCATGTCTTCCATGTTAAAGAAAGTGATACCTGCTACTACATGAAAGAGACAAGCAAATGTTAAAATCTATGTACAAGAAAATTATCAGAATGGAGTTAAAAGTTTCTGAATAGCAAGAGAGAACAAAAGTTTACTGATGACACAGCACCCACTATATTTAAATGTAGTAAAGACTATCACTTGAGCTCTATAACTATGGGACAGGGGGTAGCTTTCATTGCCATTTGTACCTCTACAAATACGGTTTGTTGATTGATTGATTTAGTGTTTTATGGCACAAAGCAGGAGGCTATCTGCGCCAGACATTGGGTAAAAATGTAAAAAATAAAAATAAATGTAGTAATAGACATAAATGGAAATGAAGGTAAAACAAAGTATAAAACCAATGTTGACACCTAGTCTACAATGTTAAGATAGAAGGCAGAGTATAAGAAGTTGTAAGGTATTTACTCCAGCAAAAAGGTAATGATCATAACCCGCCAGGAAGACTAACAGGTAACTTCAAGAACCACCGTCAGCCACCTGAAGTTGGTCTTTCCAGTCCTGGTTCCGGGTTATGTGTCATAGCAACCAGTATCAAAATGTAAAAGAATAGAAGTTTTAAAAGATACATAGCAAAATTGTAACAATGAGTAGCCAAATGTTCAGTAAAAAATAAAAGTCAAGTAAATGAAGATAAAAGTAAAACGGCAATTAAAACAGAAAATGGCGTAAAAACCAATGTTGACATCCAGTCAACAAAGTTGTAAAGGACTACCTATAGCAGAATGGTAATGATCATAACCCGCCAGGAAGACTAACAGGTAAGTATAAAAACCACCGTCAGTCACCTGAAGTTGGTCTTTCCAGTCCTGGTTCCGGGTTATGAGTCAATATGGCCAGTACTAAAAAGTAAAGTAGTAAAAGTGTGAAATGATATGCAGCAAAAGTATAATAACAACTCGCCAGGACGACTAACGAGTAGTTCAAACAGTAGCGTTAGTCACCTGAAGTTGGCCTTTCCAGTCCTGGTGTCGAGTTATTTAATGTTCTGGCCATTGTCCAATGTCAAATTGAATGAGAGAGATTAAAACTGTAAAAAAGGAACCACAATTAAAAAGGTGTAATGAATAAATATGCAACACTTAAATGAGATGTAAAAAATTAATGGCCATTAAAAAATTAAAAACGTTATCAAGGTGGACAGAGTCACCATCACCAATAACACTGTCCAATGTTACAGATTGACCCTGGAAAAAAATATGTTTAAAATATTGCCGTCGTTGAGAATTGTAACGATGGCAAGAAAGTAAAACGTGGCTGATAGTGATTTGAGTGTTACACAAACTACACATTGGTACATCAGTTCCAGATAAAACAAAATGATGAGTTAAAAACTGTGACCAATGCGTAGCCTAGTGAGAATAACTTCCTCCTTCCGAACTTTACGGAAGCTAGATGGCCAAAGTCCAATATAGGGTTTGATTTGAAAAAGTTTGTTGTCACGTTGCTCACTCCAAGTGGACTGCCAGCTGGCACAGAGCCGAGCCTTGAAGACAAGACCATAGTCCATGTACGGAATAGGCACAGGGGTGATGGTGCTGGAGCAGACAGATTTAGCTGCCATGTCTGCAAGCTCGTTCCCGTGAATACCAACATGGCCTGGTATCCAGAAAAACTGGATTGAAGTAGCTGCTAATGAGAAATGGGCCAGTCGGTTTCGAATATCAGCGAGAATAGGATGTGAGCTAACGTGTAGCGATTCCAAGGCAAGTATAGAACTAAACGAATCAGTATAAATAGTGCAGTTGGAGTACTGCTCAGCTGCAATATGATCCAGGGCAAGAGATATGGCATACAGTTCAGCAGTGAACACAGAAGCTGCAGAAGGGATTCTGCGTGCAACTACTGACCCATAGCAGAGCCCACTGAATTACCTGATTTGGAACCATCTGTATAAATGGGAACTGAATGATTGTTTGAAAGATATTCATTGAATAAAAGACGGTACTTCCAATCTGGAGTATCTGCCTTTTTTAGGTGACTGAAAGAAAGGTCACATTTGGGGGCTGTAATAAGCCATGGTGGGATGGGCTGACCTGTGGAATCTGCAATGTTATCCAAGGACAGACCCAATTCATCCAATTGCGCCTGGATGCGAAGGCCAAACGGAGCAATGACAGATCGTCTGTTCTGAAAAAGTACTGCCCACTGAGGAAGAAAAACACATTTCCAGGTGGGATGCTTTGGTGAGGAATGAAGTTTCAAAGTATATTGTAAAGATAGTTGCAAACGGCGAAGGTGTAGAGAAGGTTCATGAGATTCAATGTATATACTTTGAACTGGAGAGGTAAGGAAAGCCCCAGTGCAGAGTCGAAGTCCTTGGTGATGAATGGGGTCCAGCATCTTTAAGGCCGAGGGTCTCACAGAGCCATAGACCATTGATCCATACTTGAGTTTCAATCTAATAAGAGCATGATATACCTTTAACATTGAACAGCAATCTGCCCCCCAACTGGTAGAAGAGAGAACACGGAGGATGTTCAGTGCTATTGTGCATTTCACCCGAAGCTGCTTTAAGTGTGGTATAAAGGTCAGTTTACGATCAAAGATAAGCCCCAAGAACTTGGTCTCCGGGACCACTGGCAGCAAAACTTCATCGATATGAAGTTCAGGATCAGGGTGAATACCCCGTCGACGGCAAAAGTGCATGCATACGGTTTTAGAGAGAGAGAGAAATTAAAGCCGTTCGCCAGAGTCCACTTCCATACACAATTGAGGGTGGTTTGTAGTTGCCGCTCAATATATCTCATGTTTGACGACTGACATGAGATATACATGTCAAGTATATTGTCCATCAACAATGGGACATACAGTCCATTTGCAACAGTGAGAGGGAGTTGTTCAGTGATGGCATTTATCTTTATACTGAAGAGTGTAACACTCAATACACAGCCTTGAGGGACTCCAAGTTCCTGTACAAAAGAACGGGAAAGTGTCGAACCCACATGAACTTGGAATCTCCTGTCCATTAAAAATTTCTAATAAACATGGCCACGTAACCCATATGTATGGAGGTCTCGCAAGCCTTCTCTATGTCAAAGAATATTGATACAAGATGTTGGCAGTTGAGAAAGGCTTCTCTGATAGATGTTTCAAGACGAATTAGGTGGTCTGTGGTGGAGTGCTGTCGACGGAACACACACTGGGTGGGCGAGAGGAGGTTGTTTGATTCAAGGAACCAAACAAGACGAGCATTAACCATCCTTTCTAATGTTTTACAGAGACAGCTCGTTAAAGCAATTAGACAGTAGCTTGAAGGAATCTTGGGATCTTTCCCTGGCTTAGAGAAGGGTAAAATAATAGCCTGGCACCAGGCATCAGGAAAAACATTCTCCTGCTAGATCCGGTTGAAGACAATCAGAAGGACATCAAGAGAAGCAGGAGATAGAGGGTGCAGCATGTCATAATGAATATCATCAGGTCCAACAGACATACTGGCAGACCGATGAAGGGCCATTTTCAGTTCCACCAGGGTAAAGGGACAATTATAGTCAAAGAAACAGTCAGTTCGAAAGGAAAGAGGTGATCGCTCTGCCCGAGTCTTGATGGCCAGGAAGGTGGAGGAACAAGCAGAAGTGCTAGATACCCAGCAAAAGCTTTCACCTAGAGTGTTAGCGATGTTCCGAACATCAGTCACCTCCTGACCATCAGAGAGTAAGATCGAGAGGGGGACAGAATTGTACTGCCCATTAACCTTTCGAATCCTGTCCCATATGATCTTGGAACTGGTGATAGAAGATATGCTGGTTGTGAACTTATCCAAGATTCCTTCTGGCTTTGATGTCTTACCCACCTAGCATGTGCACGGGCCTGTTGGAAAGCAACCCGGTTTGAAAGTGTGGGATATCTACGAAAAGTATCCCAGGCCCACTTTTGAGCCTTCCGTGCTAAGTGGGAAGCAGGATTCCACCACGGACGAGGATATCGTGGAAAACGTGTCGAGGTTTCAGGAATACACTGAGCAGCTGCATGTGTAATACAGTCAGTTACCACTGCTACACAGTCATCTATTGATGGCAGGATCAAGTTCTGCGAGAGCAGTGAAAGTGGACCAGTCTGCCTGATCCAGCTTCCACCGGGGCATGTGGGTAGGGTGGCATCGACCATGGCCAGTCTCTCTCAAAAGGATCGGAAAATGATCACTGCCTAGTGGATTACTGTCAACCCTCCATGAAAAATGGGATAATAATGAAGGGGAGCAAACCAAGAGATCAATAGTGGTAAAGGACTGACTAGGTGCATGAAAGTAAGTGGAAGAACCAGTATTGAAAAGAGAAAGATTGTGATCAGAGAGCATCCGCTCTACAGATCTGCCCCTCCCATCAATAATAGCACTTCCCCAGAGGGGATGATGTCCATTAAAATCTCATAGGATTAGAAATGGAGATGGCAACTGTTCAACAAGAGCATCAAGATCTGATTGATCATATATCTCTCCAGGGGACAGGTACAGAGAACAAACAGTGATGGTCAACCAAGTACTAGTGTTGGAAGTTCTCAACAGGTGTTGTGGACATTGTATCTGATGCTGGTGTTTGGGTATAATGCTCATGAAACCCTGGCATTGCTGTAGTGTCTTTGCTTGAAATTGTAGGGCTCCATGGTGGGTGGGGTCAGTGGGCACCGAAATTTCCTTTTTTCTTATGGATCCTCCAAACAAAAATTTAAATAAAATAGTGAAAAACAGTCCATTGGTAAATGACCATGTCTTGAAGTTTCTGAGTAGCAATCTTCAACATCTGTACCACCTGTTGTACCTCATTTTCTTACCCTACTTTCTCTTTTAGAGAAATCTTTAGGGCAGATGTCCCCCTTTTTTATTCAGGAGGGACTAGAGGGACTTGCTAGCTCTCCAAAGTCAATAAAGAAGCTTTGATCTGGTGACATATTGGTGGAAACATTCACTCTCAACATAGTTAATTCCTCTTGAATTCAAAAGCAATTGGGGATATATCTGTTGATGTCACACCTCATGCTACTTTGAATTCACCACGAGAAGTTATTGTTGAGAAGGATTTGAAGAACATCCCCAAGTCAGAGATTCTCTCTGGTTTCTCCACTCAAGGCGTTTCTGCAGTGAGGCATCTCTCCACTTGCAAAGATGGAGTTGCATTGCCGACCATATCCTCGTTGTGACATTTACATATACTACATGCAACTGCCACCATCAAGGCAGGTTATTTTAATTGCAGGGTACGGCCATACATTCCAAACCCACTCCAGTATTTCCAGTGTCAGAGGTTCGGTTACTCAAGACATCATGTTGTGGTTTCCTAACATGTGTGCCCTAAAATAGGTGCAGCATTTGAAAATGATTCATAACATTACTTATCCTGAGGCTCGAAAAGTGCTGTCCACTGCTTCATCTCGGATGTATGCTGCTGCACTTTGTTCCACTACTACAGTGGGAGTGCATACAGATCTCTCTGTACCTCCAAGCAAATAATTCTTAAAACAAATGAAAAACCTTTTAATCTCCATGGTTAAAAAAGTTGATGAATCAACTTCTACACCCATCTCTCTCCCTTACATACATTCTAACAAACCTTTTGTTCTGGGTACAGGCATTTCCTTGGATACATCTTCTTCTCCCACCCCAAGATATAAAACAATAATTTTTTCTCATCCTCAGTCACTGGAATCCCCTTCCAACAAAAAAAGACCTGCCCAGTCGACCTAGGGCAGGAACCATGGAATTCGATAGACCTCCCTTGAATAAGGACAGTAAGGAAAAAGACGTGGTCATAAACAGAAGGTTTCTCCACCCAATTCCTCTGCACGTAAATAAAATGGCCACCCTGATACAATGGAACTATCAAGGTTTACGTTCTAATTTGGATGACATTAAAACACTGATTGCTTCCTACCACCCTTATGTCTTTTCTTATAGGAAACATTTCTGAAACCTGCCAATACAGTCACCTTTTGGCAGTTTTCTTTGTACAGAAATGACAGGCTGTGTGATGGAGGAGTACATGGAGGGGTGACACTGTTGGTTGATCAGCATATGCCCACCTTATCTTTGTAACTGAACACACCCTTGGAGGCCTTAGCCATCCATGTTTCATTGGGTCGTACCATCACTGTTTGTTTTCTCTACCTGTCACATGGAGAGACATATGATCAATCAGACCTTGATGCTTTCATTGAACAGTTGCCGTCTCTTCCATAGATCCTGGGGGACTTTAATGGACATCATCCCCTCTGGGGAAGTGCTGTTATCAATAGGAGGGGTCGCTCAGTAGAGCGTATGCTCTCTGATCACAACCTTTCTCTTTTCAATACCAGTTCTTCTACTTATTTTCATGCACCTAGTCAATTCTTTACTGCTATCGAATCTCTCAGTTTCCTCCCCTTCATTATTCTCCAATTTTTCATGGAGGGTTGACAATAATTCATGAGGACTCATTACTTTCCTATAATTTTGAGAGAGAGTGGCTGTAGTCTGTGTCACCTAACCCGTGTGCCCCAGTAGAAGCTGAATCAGGCAGACTGGCTCACTTTCACTGCTTTCACAGAACTTGATCCTTCCATTGTCTGTCAGGCATCAATAGACGACTGTGTGGCAGCAGTAACTGACTGTAACAAGCTGCTGCTCAATGTATTCCAAAAACCTCAACACGTTTTTCCACTATATTCTCATCTGTGGTGGAATCCTGCCTGCCACATGTCATGGAAGGCTCAAAAAACAGGTCTGGGATACTTTCCATAGATATCCCACACTCTCAAAATTCATAGCTTTCTAGCAGGCTCAGTGGGTAAGACATCAAAATCAGAAGGAATGTGGGATTAAATTCACAACTTGCATTTCTTCTACCACCAGTTCCAAAGTTATATGGGACAAGATTCAAAAGGTCAGTGAGCAATACAGTTCTGTCCCCCTCTTGATCTTACTCTCTAATGGCATGGAAGTAGCTGATATCCAGAGCATTGCTGATACTCTAGGTGAAAGCTTTAGCCAGGTATCTAGCACTTCTGTTTCTTCCTCCACCTTCTTAGCCATCAAGACTTGGACAGAGCGATCACCTCTTTTGTTTTGAGCTGATTGTCTCTAATCGTCCCTTTAGACTGGTGAAACTGAAACAGGTCCTTCATCAGTCTGGCAGAACATCAGTTGGACCAGATGATGTACACTATGACATACTATACCATCTAGTTCCTGCTTCTCTTTCTATTCTTCTAATTGTTTTTAGCTGGATCTGGCAGGAGAATGTTTTTCCTGATGCCTGGCACCAGCCTTATTGTCCTACCTTTCTCTAAGCCTGGGAAGGATCCCAAGATTCCTTCAAACTACCATCCAATCACTTTGACGAGCTGTCTGCAAGACCTTATAGAGGCTGGTTAATGCTCATTTTGTTTGGTTCCTCAAATCAAACAACCTCCTCTTGCCCACCCAGTGTGGGTTCTGATGACAGCGATTCACCATATACCACCTGATTTGACTTGAAACGTCAATCAGAGAACCCTTTCTCAAATGACAACATCTTGTATCAATATTCTTTGACATTGAGAAGGCTTCTGACACAATATGGAGGTGTAGCATTTTGCGAGACATTTTTCCATTCTTTTCTACACTCTCACTGTTGCAAATAGGCTCTATGTTGACGACTTTTACATCTCATATCAGTCGTCGAAGATGAGGTATATTAAGCAGCAGCTACAGACTGCCCTCAATCATTTACTGAAGTGGCCCATTGCAAAAGGCTTTGATTTCTGTATCTCTAAAACTGTTTCCCTGCACTTTTGCTGCCAACAGGGTATTCACCCTGATCCTGTACTCCCTATCTGTGAAGTTGTGCTACATGTGGTCCTTGAGACCAAATTCTTGGTGCTTATCTTTGACTGTAAGCTGACCTTTATACTACACATCAAACAGCTATGGGTCAAATGTACAAGAGCGCTGAACATCCTCCGTGCCCTTTCTACCACCACTTGGGGAGCGGATTGATGTTCCATGCTAAATATATATTGTACTCTTTTTTCAATCGAAACTCGACTATGGATTACTGGTCTATGGCTCTGCCAGAACCTTGGCCTTAAAGATGCTTGACCCCATTCATCATCAAGGATTTCAGTACTGAACTGGCAAAGTGCTTATACACAGTCTGATGAACCTTTTTTGCTGAACATCTTTGCTAAACAAACATTATTTTCTGAACATCTTTCGAACAATCTTTCCATTCTTATTTATACAGATGGTTCAAAATCAGGTGACTCTGTGGGCTCTGCCATGGTTTGTTGCAGTTTGGTGGTTGTGCACAGAATCCCATCTACAGCTTCTGTCTTCACTGCTGAACTGTATGCCATTTCTCTTGCCCTGAATCATATAGAAGCTGAGCAGTACTCAAACTGCACTATTCTTACTGACTTGCTTAGTTCTCTACTGGCCCTGGAATCGCTTCATGTTGGTTCACACCCTGTTCTCGCCAATATTCAAAACCGACTGGCCCATTTCTCTTTAACATCTACTTCTATCCAGTTTTTCTGGATACCAGGCCATGTTGATATTCACAGGAAGGATCTCACAGACACAACAGTTAAATCTGTCTGCTCTGGCACTATCACCATGTGCCTATTCCATACATGGACTGTGGTCCTGTATTCAAGGCTATGGCTCCGTGCCACCTGGCAGTCAACTTGGAGTGACCAACATGAAAACAAGCTTTTCCAAATAAAACCCTATACTGGACTTTGGCTGTCTTGCTTCAGTAAGGATCGGAAGGAGGAAGTTGTTCTAACTAGATTATGCATTGGTCACAGTTTTTTAAGTCATCATTTTCTTTTATCTGGAACTGATGCACCAAAGTGTAGTATGTGTAACACTCAGATTACAATAAGCCACATTTTACTTTCTTGCTGTCATTATGACTCTCAATGATGGCACCATTAAACATTTTCTGTCCCAAGGTTTGTCAATAAAGCTAGACAGTGTTATTGGTTATGGTGACACTTCAGGTGACTGAAACACTGTTGTTTGAACTACCTGTTAGTCATCCTGGCGAATTATTATTAAAATTTTGCTACGTGTCTTTTAAAACTTTTATTACTTTACTTTTTGAAAATGGCCATAATGTCACACAACTTGAAACCAGGACTGGAAAGGCCAACTTCAGGTGACTGACGGTGGTTTTTGTACTTACCTGTTAGTCTTCCTGATGGGTTATGATAATTACGATTATGCTACAAAAAATCCTTTAGGACTTCTCTTACTGTGATTTTTCTCTTAACATTGTAGACTAGATGTAAACATTGGTTTTATTCTATTTATGTTGTTTTTTTAAACTCTGTTTTGTTTTACCTTAATTTCCTTTTATTAATTTTACTACATTTACTTTGATTTTATCTTTTTATCAGATGTTTAGTGCAGATAGTCTAGCTGCTTTGTACCATAAAACACTAAATCCACCAACCATCCAATCATATTGACACAAAAAGACATTCTTCACTGAGATAATAAATGCCTATCTCTTGTGTATGCTGATTGTCAGTTGCATTATGTTAATCTTGGATGTATCAGTCAGTGTGGGAATTGGAATTATGTGGTACCTCTGCTTCGTTTCATACATTGGTTCTTATGACATTAGTACTTGGGGTTAGTTACCATATTGACACTTCACAGATACTAAACCATAGTTTTTCTTTTAGATAATTGTTTCATGTTTGGTGTAAAGAGTTGCTCTGAAGTCGGGACAGTTAATATTACCCCATGAAGTGCTAATATATAAGTTAAAGATGCAACCCTGTAACAAATATTGAGTAGCTATTTGGGCTGGTAGGGCCACAGTGCAAATTTTATAAGGGTAACTGACATTATCCTGCCATAATACATAATGTAATTGGAACATATACCACAGATTTATAGTGATGTTCATCCATGGAAGTGTTGGGTTATAAGTGCTCCCATATGTTGCCAGAACACGTTTTTTTCAGCGTGCAGATCTGTATAGTTTTCTCACAACTCAGTTCAAATCTTAATAGGGTGTTCGGGTCATTTTTGTATTTAGTATTGTGAATGACTACCATGAGCAGTATGGTTACACCCTGTTCACTTATGCTGTAATCTATAGGGATGGTTAGTCTCGCTTTTTTATGTCACAACTGCTTCTTTAAAGTGAAGATTTGTGGCTTACTAGAATTTTACACATCTCCTTAATTGAGTTATAGTCCATGGCTTGGTTGAATTCCTTCACTTTAAACATTAAGAGGGCTGGGTAGACCTCTCTTAAACTTCTATACTCTGTTCATCAAAATATCGAGAAACATTAGCATTGTAATGACATCAGTTTTTTTTGGTAAACTTTTTATATGTAAAATTTTCTAGGCCAATTCCATAACTATATAGCTCTAAAGATATGAAATTATTTGAAGTGTCTGTGGCCAAAATGATGTGTGCAGTCATGTCCAAAGAGACAATGCTTTGTTTAGTTAATACTTTTTAAGAACAAGAATGTCGTGTAATCTTATTAAAAAATGATATTAGCAGTTATCTCTGAGTATTCTTTGGAAAATGTTAATTATGTTAACAAAATTTGTCATATAATGATGAATTAAAAGATTGGCCTCTCTGAGTTACATAACTGTTTCTTAAGTGATTTTTTTTGTTGTTTTTTTAGATCATATGGTGGGTATTTTTACTCCTAATTTTTCTTCGAAGATTGAAATCTAGGTAAAATTTTTTTTTTAAGTACTTTTGTTAAGGCTGCCAGCAGACATGACTATAATACTCTTGGTCATTTGTTTGGCACTATTCTAAGTTTTCATTCAAAAAATAAAATAATAACTGTTGAAAAATTTAGAAATAGATCAAGATTTTTCACGGAATAGCAAACTTTTATACTGTATCTCAATTAACTAAGTTACATGTCTAAACACAGTTATGCTGAAACAAAGCAAACAGCTAAGTGTTACTAACAAATGAAACTCATTTGATGTTTACAGAAGTAGCCTCAATTTGTAAATCCTTTTTTAAAAATTTTATATTTTTTAACCCTTTTGTGACAGGTCAGGGGTCAAAGGTCATGTTATCACATTTATTGACTTGTATTGAAAAGTTTATCAATTATATCAATAAGTTTGGAATCAAATTGTAGATTATAATCCAAACTTTAATATCATGAATGAGTTAATTTCTTAATTTAAAAGTAAATACTAAAAGAACATCTAAATATAGATTTTAGTGAGTCGTGATATGTTTGATGCAGCACTGGTTAAAATTGGATGTTTGTGATGTCAAAATTCTATGTCTATAATTTCATACAAATTAAGAATTAAAATTATTAGTATTATCAAACTAGAACATAAAATAAGAATCTCATATCTTTTTATTTTGCTGAGATATGTCTTATTTACTGAACCAAACACAGTGGCCCATTCACTTCTTTCCATTTTTGAAAAGGGACCCTTATATATGTATATATACACTTACTTCAATATATGAGGTGTGAATAATTAAGTGTCCCCTACTGATTTTCTGAGCCATTTTAATCTGTGGAAAGGTTATCACATTCATCATAGTGGAATTCTGTGGTATCAGAATAGTTATTTATGATGATTTGCTTATTCAACTGTGTGTGTGTGTGTATATATATATATCCTTTGACCACATGTTGTTTACTTGAAAAAAAAATAATTCAGGTGTGTTACTGTGTGCAAATATATCCATAAGTTTCAAAAACAATTATGAATCCCATTGAAATATTCTAATCAGCCTTTACCATATATTCTTACATCTCTGAACACTTAAAAAAAATCAAGGTTATGAAAAATAATAAATTATCAAATTATAAGTATCTCTGATATGTACTGTAGGGCAAAGGACCAGATTCAGGGCATTCAGTTCTTTCTTGTCACTCAGGAATCAGTGCTGCAGAATTGTGTAAAGTTTGATCTACTTGAGCACTATGAAAAATGCAAAACTGTGGCTAGCTACCCATATCAATGAAATGAATTACTAGCTGAGTCTTTATTTTCAGTAAAAAGGAGAAAAGCTCAAAGTTAGAGTGGTGGTCAAGGTGATATGCTGATCAGAACTGAGTTTTTTAGACCCAAATACAGTTTAGTTGAGAAACCTGGTAAATTACAGTGGAATTTTGTAGGATTGGTATAGTAATTTATATTTTTTGTTATTTATTTTTACATCCTCCATGTGAAAAATTCTATGAGGCTTAGCAAATAGGATGCACAAATACAAAAAAAGCTTTGTAACATTATATGTAGGAGAGATTATTGTTTCTATAAATTTGTTATTTACTGCTTTGTGTAGTAAAAAATAACTCAAATATACAAATGTATTTGTAAATAATACATGTACACACATGCACACCTGCATAATGTATAGTAACTGAAATACTGCTGTATGTTGCAAAATACTGGTACTCTAGTACTAAGACTAAAAACAGTAAGACATTTGTACTTTGTAAAGGCCAATTTTATACTATTTGAAAAATTCTGTATTTTGGTGTGAAAATTTTATTTCTGTTTAGAAAATAGCATTAATCATAATGCTTCAAACTCTTCAACAGTATGCGTTTTTATCTTATAGATATCTTAGAAAGACAAACAGAATTATGTGGAGGAATTTGTGTGGCAGGATAATTTGACATGGCTCAACAGCAAATAAAACAAAAAAATTAGTATAAATGGGTTATAATGATATGAGATTTATGTAGTTTAGAACAAGTATTTGTGGTTTCCTGTTACAATTTGAAGTCATTCTTGAATGATGAAAGAGTAATTTAAATTTATTTCTTAATGTTTTTATTGTAGATATGGGGTCAGTCAAATTCACCAACCTTCTATAAAGTTAAGGCAGAGGAAATATACAAATTTTCTTAAAAACAACAAAATCAAACCATTAATAGTTATTTATGATGTTAGAGATTATGAAAATAATATTTGACAATTTTTCAGACAAACAAAAGTATTTTTAATCTTAAAATCAAGATTATTTTGCATATTTGGATAGTCAACATTCTGAAAGGAAAAAATTCTTATTACTTAATTTCAAAACTTGATATTTTATTTGCAAAAAGTGTGTAGCGTGTACTGATGGTCTGCAAAATTGTGTGAAGATATACCTATGTTGTCAAAAGTTACAGTATGATTACATGGTTGCTTTGGTGGTTCGTAGTGGGTGAAATACTCCTACACAAAGCTAGAGTTAAAATGTATATCTTTGAAAATGATACAAAGCAAAAGCTTGAAATTTATCATGTAGTTATTTATTTTTATCCATTTTCTGTATATATTTATATTTTACTTGATAAATGTATTGTGAAGTAATTTAATGTTTGGTGTAGTATTTGTTTGAGAGAAATTCATACTCAGTGTATGTGGTTCTCCCACAGTCAAACATCAAACTGGAGAGGATATGGGGATTTAAAATGTATTGTAAATTATCTTAACCCTTTCCAGATGGGTTATAGATCAAAGGCCATGTCATTGTATTTGTTGCCTTGCATTCAGAATTTTATTGAAATATTATTTTGTGAATTTAAGTCATTAAGTTTGATATCAAACTGTAGATTAATGCAGCTATAAAGAATATTAAAATGTTGTATTTTTATTTCCTATTTCAGTTTAAATGTGAAGCTTTACGTGTCAGATATTTCTAGAATTCTACTTCTAGAATCAGAAGTAGCATATCATATCAGCACTTATCGCCATATTTGGTATGTAAGTTATAACATTGGTAATTTCAGTAAGTTTTATTTTATGTAATTGAAATAAGGACAAATTGCATATCTCCCTTTAGAATTGAGATATTAATGGAATTTGCTAATCAGGTAATCAGCGAACTCATTAATGATTTTAATCAATTTTAAAGATAAAGATGGTTGACAGAACATAAAACATTTTATTTATAAAGTTTGACAGTTATTCCATCTTTGGCTAAATCTGAAAATAGTGTCACAAAGATATTATCTGCAACTATACTTTTATTAGGTACTTTTTTACTTAGTTATTAAATAAAGTGGTAAACAGAAAGATAAAAATAAACACAATTATAGATATATTGCAAAACATTTGAGTTTTAAGTGTATGAATTTCGAATAATTTTAGATCTAAAGGGATTTGTAAGTAAACAGTAAAGCAGTTTTTAGCTATGGGTAAACTTTATTTAAAGTAGAGTTCAAGGTCTAAATATCCTGTAGAAATAAAACATAAATCATTAGATCAAGTATTATGACCTCTGTTTTGAATATATGAATGAATGGATATGTTTAGATAGTAGATGATCATCTCTGTTAGAAAATCCTAAATGTTTACAGACTGTAATTTTCAACTTGTGTTTTGTTTTTTCTAATGTACATGACCTTAGTGTCACTACATACAGTCATGTGAAAAAGTTAGGACACCCTATGAAAGCCTGTGTATTTGTGTAACATTTTTGGATATATAGATATTTAATCTCAATTTCAACAATACTGATAGATTATAGGAATATAACTAAACAATTAAAACTGAATAAAAAACTTTTCAAGATCTTCTGTAAATGTAATTCTACAAATATGCATATTCTAACTGAGGAAAAAGTTAGGACAACACCCCCACATTTATTCCCACTTAAAATGGCTCAACTCACACACAGGTGTATCACACCAGGTGCACATGATTAGAAGATCGTTGCTCAGCATTTTGAATGAGGCTTGCCCTATTTAAACCTCAGACATTTAGTTTGGTGTGCTCTTGACTGTTGAAGTGAGAGTGAGCACCATAGTGAGAGCAAAAGAGCTGTCTGAGGCCTTGAGAAAGAAAATTGTAGCAGCTTATGAGTCTGGTAAGGGATTTAAAAAAGATCCCAAAAGATTTTGAAATCAGCCATTCCACTGTCCGGAAAATAGTCAACAAGTGGAGGGCTTTCAAAACAATTGCCAACATGACCAGGTCTGGTCGTCCAAGCAAGTTCACCCTGAGAGCAGACCGCAAGATGCTAAAAGAGATCTCCAAACACCCTAACATGTTATCACGGGACCTATAGCAGGCTCTGGCTACTGTTGATGTGAAAGTGCATGCCTCTACAAACAGAAAGAGACTGCACAAGTGTAACTTGCATGGGAGGTGTGCAAGGAGGAAACCTTTGCTCTCTAAGAGAAACATCAAGGCCAGACTGAAGTTTGCCAGAGAGAATGTAGACAAAGACCAGGACTTCTGGAATAATGTTCTTTGGACAGATGAGTTCAGAATTGAATTATTTGGACACCAGAACAGAGGACATGTTTGGCATAAACCAAATACAGCATTCCAGGAATAGAACCTCATACCAACTGTGAAGCTTGGAGGTGAAAGTGTCATGGTTTGGGGCTGCTTTTCTGCAGCAGGACCTGGACAGCTCACAATCATAGAATCCACCATGAATTCTACTGTGTATCAGAGGGTGCTTGAGGATCATGTGAGTCCATCTGTACGAAAATTAAGGCTGAAGCGGAACTGGACCCTGCAACATGACAATGACTCAAAACATACCAGTAACTCCACCAAGGACTTGCTGAAAACTAAGAAATGGAGAGTCCTGGAATGGCCGAGTCAAAGCCTAGATCTTAATCCCATTGAGATGCTGTGGGGTGACTTGAAATGGGCTGTACATGCAAGAAACCCCTCAAACATCTCACAGCTGAAAAATTCTGCATTGAGGAGTGGGGAAAACTTTCTTCAGACCGATGTCAGAGACTGGTAGATGGCTACAAGAAGCGTCTCACTGCAGTTATTTCAGCCAAAGGGGGTAACACTAGCGATTAGGGGGTAGGGTGTCCTAACTTTTTCCTCAGTTAGAATATGCATTTTTGTAGAATTACATTTACAGAAGATCTTGAAAAGTCTTTTCTTCAGTTTTAATTGTTTAGTTATATTCCTATAATCTCTCAGTATTGTTGAAATTGAGATTAAATATCTATATATCCAAAAATGTTACAAAAATACACAGGCTTTCATAGGGTGCCCTAACTTTTCACATGACTGTATATTCTTATGCATGAGCCACAAACATCAAAATGTAAGTAACTGATTTTTAAATTTAAATGTGTTTAATGCAGATGCTAGGTCTGAGGGTAGAATTTTTTAGTGGAGAAGAGTGGTTTTTAATTTATTAGGACTATGAACTCATAAAAAGAAGGGAAATAATAAGCATAAATTTGGAGTGGTGTGCACATTGACTGATGTTTAGAATGCTTTATTTAGGAAATGGCATATAGTATTTGCAAAAAAAGTCAGTTGAATAGCCATTATTTAACAGGTGTTTGGCCAGCAATGCTATTTCTCTATGTAAAATAGAATAATTTGGGCAAAGATAGAAAAATTATTTTTAACAGTGATATAATTAGGTTATGTTTGAAGAAGTTGGGGAGAAAACTGTTAAAATTGTTGTAAAAGCACTTTCATGATAAACAGAGGAACTAAACAATTCTGAATAATTGTTCATGTATGACTACTTATTTCCAGGCTTTTTTCCACCCTGTTTACAGTACTTATCCAGGACTGTATTATTATAAAATTTTGTCCAAAAATGCAGGAAAATTTGCCAGTATCATTTATTTGAGAAAAATCTTGACTACCTTGCTTTTCTGGTGAATCTGCAATTGGCTATTGCTCAAGTTAGTCATTTAGGGTCAAGCAAATGCAGGCTAGCCTTTCTAATTGTAGCACGCTGTGGCCTGTCAAGAGTTATGTCATAAGGCAGCATAAGTCTCTGGCCTATTCAGAACTCAAAATAGAAGCTTTTCAATTAAATGTAAAGGAAATTGGCAGGTTACCAGTCCATAACTAGCCATTTTGCTTAGATGGTTGATAAAAGTAACATGACAGCATATTTATTTTATTATCAGCAAAGATTCAATTGAAAAACATGTGTACACATTTTTTTACTCCCATGCCTTTCCAGTGGACTGAGCAGTTAATCCAATGTGGTTTTGCTATAATAAAACACAAACATAAAAACACACCCATGCCTTTCAATAGCCAACCACCTAGAAGATCACATGCTATGAAGTATGGAAGAAAATAAACCCTCCATTTTCCACCCCATACTGTTGTTCAGGACTGTTCTATTATTAGAAATTTGCAATTTGTCCACCCTGTACTATAAATTGGAACCTTATAGTAGAAAAGTGCTTACCTTTCTTGGTAATGCTGTCTTCTAGAAATCATAGAAGAGAGGAGTTTTTTAATTTGTAAGTGACTGTAAACCTGTAAAAGGAAGGGAGGTAATGAGGGTAAATTTAGACATTGTGACATTTGGAGCTGCTTGCATCTTCATAGATTAGAGCTCAATTTGGTATTTTCCAATCTCTAGCACTACATAGTTTTATAACTCACACTAAGATATCAATGAGTAGTCAGAATAAAGCAGAGAACAACATTTGACTTTCTTAGGTCATCTATGGATCATTCCATGTCAAATCATCCAGGTTTTGGAAAATTTTCCACGTGACCCCCTCAGAATGCCTTGAAAAAATTCACATGTGCTCATCTACCCATATAATGAAAAATTGCCAAAGATTAGATCAATATCTCTAATAGTTTCTGATGTACAGCCCTGTAAAATTTAGTTAATTAGGTTGAACACCATCCTGATATTTTTTGTAGATCATATTCAGAGATGTAAGAATATATGGCAAAAATCTGAAAAGGCTGAATTACTGGTGGCATGGTCAAACTGTGGGCTGAAGTAGGGCTATTTTTAGCTAAATCATAAAAAAGTTGCATGCAGCTAAATTTTTTTACAGGAGATCTAACAGACTTTTAATTACAATAATTGCTGATTTATCAATTGATATGTTATAGGAAAGTAGAAAACAAAATTCAGCTTTGCATCATAGCTAGTAAGTGTATATGAACAACCAAAAAATAAATTACTATATCAATACCATAGAATTCCACTATAATTTAACAAGCTTAATGAAACTTGGAGTAGGCTAATAACACAGCCTATCTCCTTGAAATCTTGATTTGATATAATGTGGTATCCTTTTAACAGATTAAAATGACTGAAAAAAACCACTAGGGAGAGATCTTAAGCTGCTGATTGGTTATTCACATCACATATTGAAGTAAGTGTATATGAGATAATGTTCACAAAAATTGAAAGAGGTTAGCAGGGCCACTGTGTTTGATTCAGTACATAAGCCATATCTCAGCAAAAAAAAAAATATTTTTGTATTTTATATGTGCAGTGATGCAGCCCATGTACACTTACGTTACCATATCCATTAACATGAATAACTGTGTCTTGAGAATATTTGGGCCATGTAAGCTGTAAATCACTTAGAGAATTGTAGCTCATTTTGTCCTATCAAATTACATAACACAAAGACTGCTCACAAGCATACTTCATGAAAAATTTGTATTATTATTCTTTATTTTACCTAATCTAACTTTTAAACTTCAGTTACTTTTATAATAGTAAATAAAGAATACACATTAAAAAAAAAAGATAAAGTACTTATCTGGGTTGTCTTTTTTGTTGTTGTCAACTGTCAGTGACACGTAACCCTACTTTTGTTTGCTAATTGTATTACATCACTAAATAATTTTCTGTTTGTTTAAATTTTCAACTAATGTACACAAAATGGTAACATGCAAGAAGTAAACAATGTTTTATAGCTATCACAGTTTTCTGGATATATACTATGCAACTGGAGTCATTAAATATTAATCTAAGCTTGTTGACGTGTTTCCCACGTAATAAATTTTGCACTGGAGGTGAAATAGACAATTCTGTGTACAGAAATGAATTTAGTGTAATACTTCATTTGATAGATTAACACCTTGGCTTTCAATTGGTAATAAATAGTATAGTATTAGATGTGAGAGAACTATGGGCAATTTCTGAAAGAAAGTCTGTGGCAGGTGTGCATGGCAAGAGAGGTCTGATTTCTTATTTGATAGTTTTGTAACCACATAATATTGAAGACCAATTTACTTTAAATTTCTTACTTCTCAGATGTATGGTAAATAAATAAGAGAAGAGGAGATACCTAGATATCAAAACACGATTCTCATAGTATAGAAAGTTTTGGCTTTTTTATATTGTCTTATGAAATTAAGAACTTAAAAAACATATATTAATAGAATTTGGGTTACAAGCTACATTTTTATGACAAGTATATTTGTATACAGTGATAAGAAAGTGGTTTAATCAAATTTTGAATGTAACTAATTAAAACCTTTTGACGTGCATATAAAAGAATGCCAATCTCATGTTCATCCAGTTTCTCCCAAGATTGTTCTTTTTGTCTATCATTACATCCAGATTCTAGTACATAAGAGTACATCATTGTAATGTACTCCACACCCAGATATAATCTCATGAAGGTGAGCCTGTCATTCACATGTTTGGTTTCAGTGATGCTATTTCTTAACTCTTTGCAGATTATTGCACCATTATTTCTTGATACCATTTTCCAGTTTTTCTAGCTCTGCTTTTTTCAGCATGTTTCTTATATACATGCAGTTTGGATCTGACATTGATAAAGAGTTTCATCTTATTTGTGAATTCTTTCTTTCACTCTTTCAGTATTCTGTGTTGTGAAAAATAGTTTGTGAACTAGCTCCTTTTGCTGTGCTTATCCTTGACATGGTAGTCCTTGCTTGTTTTGCAATTTCCTGCATGTCATTTTCATGAGGAGCCCTAGCCATTGTTGCATTTCTCTATAAAGACACATTCATAGGTTTTAACCATGTGGTTTTCCACACCAGTTTCCACCTGACACAACTTTAATGACCAAGATTTGCTTGTTTGCTCAACTTCTAACCATTGACCAGTCTGGCCAGGGAGTCCTTGCCAGTAGTTGTGCTACTACCACCATAGCTCCCAATAGAGGGAAAGCATGCAATGGTCATGCAATCCCCAGATGATATCTCAGCTTGATGCTGGTTGAAACAACATGGAAAATGTATTGCTACCAATGTTAGTCTCCTAACTAGTTGATATTCATGGATTTAAGAACAGGTGGTGCAATAACTGATGCTGAGTTTAGTTGGACAAGTGCTTGATTAGCACTTATTAACTTATTAGGATTGATAAGCAGTTAAGTCACTGAGACTCAATATTGGCTGAGCTGCACTAATGTTTCAACTCAGTTGTGAACTAAGTTTATCATTTGAGCTAAGGTTAGTGCTTGACAAGAAAGGTTCCAAAAAAAAAACTTATGCAAGAATGTGTTGCTTACATGGGAAGATATATCCCACCATTATATCTGCAGATTTCAAGAATATTTCTCTAGAGAAGTTCATAAAGGGATTATCATGCAAAGTGCTATCACATTACAGAAGAATTTTCTGTAGCAATCGAGTCTGAGTTAGTAATTTCAAATAGGTTGCAAAAAGTGAAGAATCTTGAAGAAACTGCTGTATTTGCTGTACCTCAACCAAATCACTTTACTATATTATAAAACTTATTGTGCCATAAACTATGTAACCATTAACATACCCCAGTATGTCAATACTGAACACCAGACAGTTTAAATTTATAATTGTTAGTTTAACACTTCTTGTGCCATTGTTCCACAGAGCATGATATGCTATTTTGCAAAATCTACTTTCTTTGTATAATAAGTTTTTTTTTATCGTGAAATTACCCCAACAGCACCATACCTTTCAGTGAAATATTTTGTCTGCCTCCTGCCTTTTTTAATGTAACAGTACTTGGTGAACAACCGAGGTCTTTTGCAATTATTCTATAACACTAAGCACCATTATGTAGAAACCTGACTCAAACATTGTTAAAGGATGTTAATTCTCTGTGTTTTTATGTTTTAATTGTATCATTACATCATATTAGATATATTGAAGGCATTAACTAGCAAATGGTTGCTACTTTCCTGTGTATTTCCATTGTTTTGTTACTTAAATCTACAAATTTAGAAAACAGGTAGGACTTTAACAGTACACATTTAACAATACATGTGATATGTATTTTGAAATTTATGTTAAACTGAAACAAGCATACATATTAAAATAAATGTGTGACACTAAATCCATTACAACATACATAGTTTTGAGACTGCTATCCATCCTGTCATATGTACACTTTTAGAAATATAAGTTATATTACATTAACTTGAATAACTAATTTCTTCTTCCAAATTTCTTGTCCTTGGTGTGGATTTCTGTACATGGTGAGGGGACCTCCCAGGGAATGTTCTGTTCTTTCAGTTTACCTCTTCTGAGATATAAACATCCACTCACATGTTTGCCATGCATGGCTACCCATGAAGAGGAGGAAAGAATTCTGGTGGTTGAGGGATCCAACCCTAACACACCACTTTGGCCTTGAATTCCTGTAGACAGGTGGCCCCCCTTGGGTCAGTTGGTTGGTCCACTTGGTCAACCAAGTACCAGTGCTGGATGTTCTCAACAGGTGTTGTGGATATTGTATCTGATGCTGGTGTTTAGGTTTGGCTCCATGGTGGGTGGGGTCAGTAGGCACAAAAATTTCCTTCTTTTATTATGGATCCCCCAAATAAAAATTTAAATAGTGAAAAAACAGTCCACAGGTAAATGACCACATCTTGAAAATTCTAAGCAGCAACCTTCAACATCTCTAACACCTGTTGTACCTTATTTTCTTATCTACATTCTCTTTCAGACAAATCTTTAGGGAAAATATCTCCCTTTTTCATTCAGAAGGGACTTGCTGGCTCTTGAAAGTCACTAAAGATGCTTCAATCTGGTGACATATTGGTGGAAACATCCACATCTCAACACAGTGAACTCCTCATGCATTCAAAGGCAGTTGGGGACATACCTATTGAGGTTACACCTCATGCTACTTTGAATTCATCATGAATTCATACTGTTAAGAGGGATTTGAAGATCATCCCCACGCCGGAGATTCTTGCCAGTTTCTCCACCTAAGTAGTTTTTGCAGTGAGATGTATCTCACCTCACAAAGATGGGATTACGATGCCGACCAGTGTCCTCATTCTGACATTTACATCATGATGTCCACATGCCACCATCAAGGCAGGTTATCTTAATTGAAGGATACGGCCTACATTCCAAACCCTCTCTGAAGTTTCCAGTGTTAGTGGTTCGGCCACTTGAAGACGTCATGTCGTGGTTTCCTAACATGTGCTCGTTGTGGTGGCAAGGACCACAATGCCTATGAATGTGAAACTTTCGTTCTTGCCCTAAATGGTTGGAAGAAAATGAGGTGCAGAATTTGAAAATGATTCATAACATTACTTATCCTGAGGCTCGAAAGGTGCTGTACACCACTTCATCTCGGACGTACGCTGCTGCACCGCATTCCATTACTATAGTGGGAGAGCAGATGGATCTCTCTGTTCCTCCAAAAGAATTGTTCTCAAACCAGATGAAGTCTTTTGACCTCCATTGTTAAAACAGTTGATGAATTAACTTCAACACCTATCTCTGTCCCTAACATACATTGCAGGAAATTCCACGATTCACTTAATTTTGTTTCAGGTACAGGCATTTCCTCGGGTACATCATCCTCTCTCACCCCAAGATGCAAAACAATCATTTGTTTGCGTCCCCAGTCTCTAGAATCTCTTTCCAGCAGCAAAGACCTGCCCATTCAATGCACACCAGGATCAATGGAGGTCATTAAATCTCCCCCAAATAAAGACAGTAAAGAAAAAAGATGTGATCATAAACAGAAGGGTTCTCCACCCAATTTTCCTACACATAAATAAAAGTGGCCACCTTGATAAAATGGAACTGTTGAGGTTTACATTCTAATCTGGATGACATCAAAACACTGATTGCTTTCTAGCATTCTCTGTCTTTCCTTACAGAAAACATTTCTGAAACCTCCCGATATAGTCACCTTTCAGCAGTTTTTTTGTATGGAAATGGCAGGCTGTGTGATGGAGGAGTGGCACTGTTGGTTGATCAGCATGTGCCCACCCTATCTTTACCACTCGACACACCCTTGGAGGCCATAGCCATCTGTGTTTCCGTGGGTCACTGTTTGTTCTCTTTACCTGTCGCCTGGAGAGACCTATGATCAATCACACCTTGATGTTCTCATTGAACAGTTGCCATCTCCCTTTTTAATCGGGGAACTTTAATGGTCATCATTCTCTCTGGGGAAGTGCTGATACTGATGGGGAGGGTCACTCTGAAGAGCGTATGCTCAATGATCAGAACCTTTCAACAGTGGTTCTTCTATTTATTTTCATGCAACTTGTCAGTCCTTTACTGCTTTTAATTTCATAATTTGCTCCCCTTCACTATTCTCCCATTTTTCAGGGTTGACAATAATCCACGAGGTAGTGATCATTTTCCTATAATTTTGAGAGAGAATTTTTGTGGTCAGTGCCAGCCGATCTGTGTACTGGATGAGGCAAACTGGCCCTCTTTCACTGCTCTTGCAGAACTTGATCCCGCCATCGTCTGTGAGCCATCAGTAGACGACTGCCACATGTGGCAGCAGTAACTGACTGTATTATACAAGCAGCTGCTCAATGTATTCCTAAAATCTCAACACATTTTCCATGATATCCTTGTCTGCAGTGGAATCTTACCTATCACATGGCACGGAAGGCTCAAAAACGGGCCTGGGAAACTTTTCATAGGTATCCCATACTCTCGCAATGTGTCATTTTCCAGCAGGCCCGTGCACATGCTTGGTGGGTAAGATGTCAAAGCCAGAATTTTGGATTAAGTTCACAAACAGCAAATCTTCTGTCACAATACCAGTTTGGACCAGTTCCAAAGTCATGTGGGACAAGATTCGAAAGGTAGATGGGTAATATAATTTTGCTCCCCTATCAATCTTGCTCTCTGATAGCCAGGAAGTTGCTGATGCCCAGAGCATTGTCAATACTCCAGGTGAAAGCTTTTTCCAGGTATCCAGCACTTCTGCTTTTTTCCTCTACCTTCTTAGCCATCAAGACTCTGGCAGAGCAATCATCTCTTTCCTTTCGAGCTGATTGTCTCTATTACTATAATCGACCCTTTAGACTGGTGGAACTGAAACAGGACCTTCATTGGTCTGACAGAACATCTGTTGGACCAGATAATGTACACTATGACATGCTGTGCCATCTATCTCCTGTTTCTCTTGCTATTCTTCTGATTGTTTGTAACCAGATCTGGCTGGAGAATGCCTTTCCTGGTGCCTGGCACCAGATTTTTGTCCTACCTTTCTCTAAGTCTGGGAAGGATCCCAAGATTCCTTCAAACCACTGTCCAAATTGCTTTAGCGATTTGTCTGTATAAGACCTTAGCGAAGATGGTTATTGCTCATCCTTTTTGGTTCCTCGAATCAAACAACCTCCTTTAGCTCACCCAGTGTGAGTTCTGATGACAGAGCTCGAACATGGACCATTTGATTCGATTTGAAACATCAATCAGAGAAGTCTTTCTCAAATGACAATATCTTGTTTCAATATTCTCTGACATTGAGAAGGCTTATGATACAACATAGAAGTTTGGCATTTCGTGAGACCTCCATATATATGGGTTACATGGCCATTTGCCCATTTTTATTGAAAATGTTTTAATGAATAGCCGACTCCAAGTTCATGTGGGTTCAACACTTTCCCGTTCTTTTCTACAGAAACGTGGAGTCCCTCAGGGCTGTGTTTTGAGTGTTACACTTTTCAGTATAAAGATTATGCCATCACTGAACAACTCCCTCTCATGGTTACAAATGGGCTCTTTGTCAACGACTTTCACATTTCATGAAGTATATTGAGCTGCAACAACAGACTGCTCTCAATTGTTTACTGAAGTGGACCACAACAAACGGCTTTAACTTCTCTCTCTCTAAAACTGCATTTTTGCTGCAAAGAGATATTTACCTTGATCCTGAACTACGTATCAGTGAAGTTGTGCTGCCTGTGGTCTCTGAGACTATGTTCTTGGGGCTTATCTTTCACTGAAAGCTAACCTTTATACCACACATCAAGCAGCTATGGGTCAAATGTACAAGAGCACTGAACATCCTCTGTGTCCTCTCTTTCACCATTTGGGGGGGGGGTGGATCATTGTTCTGTGCTAAAGATACATTGTGCTCTTATTCAGTCAATACTCGACTATGGATCACTGACCTATGGCTCTGTGAGAACCTTGGCCTTAAAGATGCTGGACCCCATTCATTATCAAGGATTATGGCTCTGCACTGGGGCTTTCAGAGCTTATATATAGAGTCTTATACCTTCTTTACACCTCCGCCATTTGCAACTGTCTTTACTATATGCTTCGAAACTTTGATCATTACCAAAGCATAAAACCTGGGGTTGTGTTTTCCTTCTTCAGTGGGCCATACCTTTTCAGAACAGATGATCTGCCATTGTTCCTTTTGGCCTTCATATTCAGGCACAGTTGGATGAATTGGGTCTATCCTTGGATAACATTGGTGATTGGAAATACTGTCTGTTATTTGCTGAACATCTTTCGAACCATCCCTTCCATTCCTATTTATAAAGATGGTTCGAAATGAGGTAACTCTCTGGGCTTTTCCACAGTTTGTTGTGGTTTGGTGGTTGTGAGCAGAATCCCCCTCTACAGCTTCTGTATTTGCTGCTGAACTGTACACCATTTTTCTTGCTCTGGATCACGTAGAAGCTAAGCGGAACTCAAATTGCACTATTTATACTGACTTGCTTAGTTCTGTACTGGCCCTGGAATTGTTTCATGTTAGTTGACACTGTGTTCTCACCGATATTCAAAACAGACTGGCCCATTTCTCTTTAACATCTACTTCTATCCAGTTTTTCTGGATACCAGGCCAGCTTGGCATTTGCGGGAAACGAGTTCGCAGACACCACATCTAAATCTATCTGCTGTGGCACAATCACTGCTGTGTCTGTTTCATACATAGACTATGGTCCTGTATTGAAGGCTCGGCTCCGTGCCAGTTGGCAGTTGACTTGGAGCGAGCAGTGTGAAAACAAGCTTTTCCAAATAAAACCCTGTACTGGACTTTGGCCGTATTGCTTCCATAAGGATCTGAAAGAGGAAGTTCTTCTAACTAGACTATTCATTGGTCACAGTTTTTTAACTACTCATTTTCTTTTATCTGGGACTGATGCACCTATGTGTTGTCTGTGTAACACTCAGATCATGATAAGCCACATTTTACTGTCTTGCTGTCATTATGACTCTCAATGACGGCACCATTTTAAACATGTTCTGTCTCTAGGTTTATCCATAACGTTAGTTATGTTGGTGATGGTGACACTGTCCACCTTGGAAATGTTTTCAGTTTTTTAAAGGGCATTAATCTTTTTAGTGCTATTTAAGTTTTTAATTCATACATTAGACCTTTTTTTTAATGTTATTCCCTTTTAATAATCAAAGTCCATCTAGTTTGATTTGAAATTAGAAAATGGCTGTAATGTCAAATAACTCGAAACCAGAACTGAAAAGGCGAACTTCAGGTGACTGACGGTGGTTTTTGAACTTACCTGTTAATCTTCCTGGCAAGTTATGATAATTACAGTTATGCTACAGAAAGTCCTTTATATCTTGTATTACTGTAGTTTTTCTGTTACTACTGTAGACTGTATGTAAACTTTTGTTTCAATGCTATTTATGTTGTTTTTTTAAACTTTTTGTTTTAACTTAATTTTCTTTTATGAATTTTTATTAAATTTGATTTTAATAAAAAATCACCAGATGTTTGCCACAGATAACCTAGCAGCTTTATGGCATAAAACACCAAACCAACCAACCAACCAAATGTCTTGAGTTCTATAATATATATGAGTCATTTTTGCAAAATCTTGCATAAGTTACACATTTTGAAACTGCCCTTCCCATTTCTGGTGTACATTTGTGTTCAGTGTAAGCATTTGTTTTTTGTGGTATATTGTTTAGTAATTATTTATAATATGTGCTGATTCACAGATTACAAGCTGTTTCTATGTGCAAATTGATTAACAATTTATGCTGCAATCTAGTATAAATAAGTTGCTGTCACCAACTTTTGATGTATGCATGTTGAAATCTTCCAAACAAAGTGAAAACAAATTATTTGTACCCGTGTCAAATGACGTGCTCATATATAAATGTCAATATATATATTAATGTAAATATATTGGTGTTTTGGGCTAGGAATTCTTATACTTTAGGTGTATGTGACTTGTTGGTGATAAATTTGAAAATAAACAAACAGCACACATAGTTGTATCATAAACACTATACATTCTCTTTTTCTTGTTAAAAGTCCACTTAAACCAGTTCAGTAACTTTAGAATATGATTGAAAAGGTAAATTATTTTTCTCTATTTTTACCGCAATAGTATTCGTGTATAATTCACTTATACTGTCATGTGAGTTACTACAGTTGTATCCTGAACTTTTTATAGTTCCAATAATTATCTTCTAACTGTATGTACAATAATTGTCTGCTTTTCATCAAAGTTCACACAGGTGGGTTCAGTTAATTTAGAACACCCTTTGGTGAGACAAAGTATTCTTCTTATCTTTTTCAAACTGTTAATCTCACTCTTAACACATCATCATTAGGCCATTCACTCCCACAACAGTTAGGTTTATGTTTTCTAACTTTTCTGTGACTGAACTTTATGTTCATATGACTTTGCTCTCTCTTTTCACTCAACAGGTCTCAACTATTTGTACATCTATCACTTTGACTTTCTAGGAATTTTCATATCCTCAACATCAGTGGATTCTAAACACAATGTTTGATAGCTTCAATATCAGTAAATTACAAACATACAGTAAATTAATAATAGTACTTACACTGAACAGCCCTATACATTTGGCAATAAGTTGGTAGTCAATTTCAGTTCAGTCTTGCCACATCTTTATTATTCCTCCAGGTAACTACGAAGGTAAAGATAATTTTTGTTTTTTCTTAGTGATTGTATTTTCACTCAACTTTTCTCGCTTTTAGCTTTTAGTAAACATTACAACCTCTTTTTGCATTGAAAATCAGATTTTAAAATTAAATATTTTTACTAAAGATTTTTGTGTGAATTTGTGGAGCTAAAGTTTGAATACCCTGAGTTTTAGATCAAAAGTACTTTTTAATTTTAGAATTTTCAGATTTCATTTGCATATTCTTTAGGACCTCCTAAATTAATATAAAAAGTTTTTATTGCAACTTTATATTTCGTTGTTTTCACTAAACTTACACTTCACTGAATCTATCCATTTCAATAATCTTGTAACCAGCACAAAAAATATGAAATAAATCTGTTACCCCTTTTTTTTTTCTAGAATGATTGGAGATTGTAACAAGCAGATAGTTATTGATATTAAAATACTGGGTCCTATATTTTTGACAAATATTTAAATTTAATTTTATTGATTTATTGCTTGTAGAACCATGATTTTGTAAAAAATCATGCATAAAAAAGCTCAACTGTAAATTATGCAACAACCACTAGCTCCAGTTATATAAATGAATTATGTAATTCATGGGACACTTGCATGTACACCTTTTAACTTTCTGATTTTTACATTGTGGTTACTTTTCTAAAGTAAGCAAAAATATTCACACAAAACATTGAAGTACTTACATTTGGTCTCTTTCTTTTGGCTCTTGGCCTACTAATGAAACTGTTTTTTTTTTTAGAGATGGTACTAAATACTGAAATTGCAGGCCAAGGTAATGTTTTTCATCAGTATAAATAACCTTTACAGGCTGTAAACATTTTGAAATAGAGTTTGCATTGCATTTGATGTATACAATTTTGAAAAGGCTAGGACAAATTTTAATGTATATTTTTGATTATGTTACTAGGATTCAAAGATTGTTGTCACATTTCTTCCTGTAGGACATTATCCAGGATCAGTCATGTAAGCTTACTAATGTATACTCGCATAATGTAAGTCATTAGTCTACTGTGGATGATACTGCATTAAAACTTCAAAACATGGTCCAGGAACAGTTCTTTAATTTGTGTGTGTGTGTGTTGATTTTATCTGATGAAGTGTTGCTTATCTTGTTATACGTTGTGATTTTTGTGCTGTTTTGTGGACTTCAATATAATTACAATTTCAAAAAATATATATATAAAAACTGAATTAGAAGTGAGATGGAGACATTCATTTGACCTGGGATGTTTTTTCCTAGGGCTTCTAAAATTGCTTTTTTTGTTGATCATGGTGAGAATTTGGATTCTGTTTTCTGACACTTTTCTTTACTATGCTGGCTTCTTGCAAGTCCAATTTGAATTTTAATGCTTTTTTTTCTATTTATCCTTTGAACTTGTAAGATTGTTGGTAGAGGGGTGGGGAACTATTTAGTTTCTCTTCCTCGTGTTTTTTTCTGGTTCAGGCTGGTATATTTACTGTTTTATTATGTGACAGGATAGGTATACCTTGTAACCTCCTTGTTTGTTTGCTTGCCTTGGTTTTCTGCTTCCTGTTAGAAGTATACTTTTTGGCTACTGACATGTTGATGTCATAAGTTGGAGTTTTTGCCATGTTTCTATGACTTTCTTTTTCCCCTTGAGGCCCCCGCTGGTACAGCGGTAAGTCTGGATTTACAATGGCAAAATCAGGGGTTCAATTCCCCTCAGTAGGCTCAGCAGATAGCGTGAAGTGACTTTGCTATAAGAAAATGCACACTCTCACCTTGGGTACTGCTATATCTTGATAAGTCCTTTCTAAGTTTGTGGAAACTAGGAAAGGGGATGCATCCATCTCTGCAATTCTTTTGCCATATGTTTCTCACCTCAGCATTCAGTTGCAACCTTATAATTTGTTTTGGCTTGTTAAGCCTGGAAGTGTTATGTAACCCACTTTACCTCAGTTTGTGGTGATCACCTTGACTGGGTTTTTTTTTTTTTTGTTTGGTTTAGTTTTGGATCCTTCAGTTTCCTTTAATTGCCCTTATTTCCTTGGATATAAATTCCTAAACATCCATTTTGCATATTTTAGTCTCTACAAGTACATCTTCTGAGTTACATCTCAGCAGATTCTTTTGTTGGCCATTTCTTTTATCTTGTGCTGGATGTTTTGTGAGCCAATATTCACACTTTTCACAGTGTGTTTTTTCCACATTTTTTACATGCTTGGGCAGCTTTCTTTTGGAAGTTTTTCCTTATACCATGATTTAAGAACCCAGAATGATAATACACATAAAACAAACAGTCCTATAACTATCATAATTTAACTTGCTTTCTAACAATGGCATAAGGACCATAAAATAATTTCCAGAACTTCTCAATCTGAACACAGGGAGAGAAATTATCAAACTGTAGATAAAATAAGCATTACTGTAGGCTTAAATTAATGAAATGTAACATGTCATTTGATAAATTAAAACTTTAACTTTCTATTGGTTATAACTGATATAGTATAAAATCTTAGGACAATTGGCAATTAGTGAAAGATATTGTGACAGGTGGGTTTGGCGAGTGTCTGATTTTCTGTTTTATAACTTCATAAATGAATGAGATTGAAGGGTACAAAATTTGGACTTTGCCTTAGTAATATTTGTATTATAACAAGAATGATTAATTTACCTCAAACTTCCTATTTCAGAGAAAGTAGGTAAATAAATTAGAGAAAGGAGAAGAACTAGAGAACAAATATCACAGTTCTTAACTAGAGGAGATTGAGGATTTTTTTTAAATTATTTCCTTTCAAAATTAAGAAGTTAAATCTTATATTATAATTTGATTTATTAATTATGTTTTGATGTCAAGTTTATCCATATAAATTTATTAGAAAATAGTTAAATTAATTTTTGAATGAAACTTATAAAAGTCATAATGTGTACTTTGACCTACTCATAGTTAGAGGGTTAAATAAGCAGTAAGATTAACAGCTTGCAATTCACTTTTTGCATTTGTAAGTTTTGGAAATGATATCAAACAGTGTCTGCTATGCCTCATATGGTGTCTTTGCATTGTAATCTGTTTACTTCTAATTTGGGCAATGTTGTTGAACTGCCCTGTTGTACCCTTTACAATGCTAAAATCAGGGATTCAATTTCCCTCGGTAGGCTCAACAGATAGTGTGATGTGGCTTTGCTATAAGAAAATGCACACTCTCACTTTGTATTTATACAACAAAAATATTGTAATGCCAATGCATTCCTTACAAAACCTCATAAGATTTTGGTCAAGTTTAAGTATTTTGTGCACAAAGGATGGCATTGTTCTAATTATAGCTTTCTAATACAAATATCATTTATCTATAGTAGTTATTTGTAGTCTTATTTTTTAAAATAGCTTGAGTGCAAGATGATTTTAATTTTAAGTAAAAGGTACTTTTCTTTATTTTAAAGTTTTCATATTTCATTTGCATAACATTTAGAACCTTGCAATCCTTCTGTAGATTTGCAGTGACAGATTTCATCCTTGCATTTGCTGGTCAAGATTTCGCAGTTTGGTACATTTCTTGTGGCTTACGTGATCTTTTCTTGATCAGAATTATTTTATTTTTGTAAATCTCTTTTTGTAAATCCTCTCTTAAAGTTCTGTTTTTTTGTTCTTGTCTAAATTTTCTCTTTCTTCTTTGGTTTCATTACACTATTTTGTCATTTCCGTAAGATTTTCAATCTCATTTCAAGCATATGTCATCATCTTGAAATTGTTTGGATTTCTATGTCAAAATTAGTCTATTTATGATGCAAGTATTGTAATGGTTTCAAATGTTGGTCAAGTTAATTTCATTTATTCAGTACAAAGAATAATAAAAAGTCCAATACATTTTATGATAATAAAAACACTTTTCTGTAGTTTCAAATTTCATGTTTAGTGTAACCAAGATTTACTAGTTTGCATAACTTCACAATTAACCATTGTCTAGCAGAAATTCCACTTGCGTGTTAATTCCATATGATTGTTTGTCATATGAAATACAAATGGTATTGGCAGAAGTAAATTACATAACTGAAAGTAACAGACAAATTTACTGAATCATGGAAACAAATGTTTTAAGACAGCATGGGACCTATTGGTTCATTTTGGCCATTTCAAACTGTAATTAACTTGCACACGTGCAAAAAAGAATGACTTAAAGTCATTCCTTATCATTCATATACATATTAAGCTTTTTTATAAAATAACTTTCATCTACTACATCTCCAACATCTGAATGCAATTCATTCCAAAGGCCAACCACCCTAAGAAAAATAATTGTTTTAGCTGAAGATGACTCCTACACTGCCAGAATTTATACTTGTGGCTCTAATCCTAATATTTTCAGTGTTAAGTATGAAAACAATCTTAAACAATCTAATGAAATCCCCCCCCTAACTTGTTTTTTCATGAAAAGCAGTTTGAGAGATATTAGCTTCTCCTCATATGACAACCCCTCCATCCCAGGAACCATTCTAGTAACCCTTCTCTAAACCCTTTCCAACAATTCAATGTCTTTCCTAAGCTAAGGAGCCCAAGACTTAATCAGTGGCATGTACAATAACCTCTTTGGTCTTGTATTCAATATTTCTGTAGATGCAACCTAAAATTCTATTTATTCTACCACTAGCAACAGCACACTGCTTGGATAGTTTTTAAAGACTGATCAACTATTGCATCAAGATCCCTTTCTTTCATGACACTAGTAGCAAACCATTTCTTATTCAAAAAAGCCGGTTTGTCTCACTAACTAAAGCATAGAAATCCTTTAAGCTCAAAAGCTCAAGTATTCTTTTAAAAATATATATATCTGATGCATCACAAAACTAGCAGAGAAAAGTGCAAATATCTTTTAGCTCCAGAAGGGAAAACATTTGAAAATATTAAAAAATATAAAACAGTTTGTGTCCAGTTCAGTATGCTAATAAGCTGAAGAAAGAACCAGATTTAATTGCAGAATTAAAAGAAGAAAAAGTTGATCAGATGCAGGTATCCACAGAACAACCGAATTAACTACAAAAAGAAACTTCACAAAAATTTCATTTGACAGCAGTAAAAACATCATAGAGTGACAGTATTCATATTATAGTAAAAAAGATGGTGAATTTTGTGAAAAACATAATTCCTAAGCTGAAAACATTCTACCTTGAATGCTCATTACTAGAGTATATTATCGTATGGATATTATTATACCAATACTTGAGGTATTAAGGAAAAATAGAAAATAACATGCATATTGTACACTTTGAAATAAACATGCTTTCTTTGTATATAAAAAATAGAAGAACTCGTCACATGAGAAACAATACTGTGCTCTCCGAGTACTTTAACATTTTCTTACTCTTTTATTGGCATATTGTATTATGTTTACTCTACAGCAATGATGACATTTGTGCGTAAAATATCTAGTAGTATTCTAGATGTATACTTTCAAAGCATGATTGAAATGAAGGTCACATACACAGATTTCTCATTTCTCTGCACAACAAAACTGCTACACATAACTTAGTGTTTCTCAAAAGTAAAAAATGAAATAAAACATTTTCCTTGCTATTCTCATGTATGTAGCTATTTATATTGAAATTCCGTAATTCATCTATGTACTTAGACATTTATATGCATTCAAATATAACACCTGAAATCTGACACATTTTGAAGTATGAGTAATATTCTCTTAAGAAATTTTGTTTGCACGAGATTTGACTATTTTGTTATTGTATGGTTGGTATTCATGTTTCTCCAAATAATGAAACCACTCAAATTTTCTGTTACTGATGATGATGATCTCATTTATCAGGAAACTTGGAATATAAGCTGGGGTATTGTGCAGATAGACACACACACAAAATATTCTGTGAAATGATTCACAAAAACTTATAAATTCATTCATATAAAGAACAGATGATAGTTTATTTATTTATTACAGAAACCTGATGGTGGGGGAATGTTGCACTGACACTAAAGTAGTGTTGTGTGTGATTCAAGTGTATTGGTAACAGTGCAATGCAGTTATATTCTTTTGGAGCACACTACGATTGTGCTCTGCAGGTACTGCATACCCTAAGGTTATTTGACACTTTAACAATATTGTGAAGCAGTATAAATCATTCACTGGTCAGCAATGAGGCTGGATCATAACTTTTGAATTAAAAAAATATTTTATCCTGTATGTCATCATTCTAAACAGACTTATGATATGAAATATAAGTGGGACTAGACATCCATTGCATATCACATACAATTTGCATAGAAGTTTAATAATGAAGTATAAAAAAAAAAGATGCAGTATAATGAAATGGGGAAAGAGCTGGATGAAAAAGGTTTTTTTTTCCATGAGAATGTCAAATTGATGAAGTAAACAAGAATTACAGATTAAACAGTAACAAAATATATATATATAACACTTTTGAAATTCTAAGTTTGGCATAATTTTTTATCCTTTAAAATTTGATGTATTTATCTAATTGGTAATTATGTTTTATAGTGATGTCAGGAATGCTATGACTCAATAGATTAAGATCCTTGGTAGAACTAAATTGTTTTGTAAGTTTCAGTTGAAACAATAAAATGCTTTCATTGTTATGAACTGTTCTGTGTTCTCTTCATTTGTAGTAAATATTTTAAAGACAAACTACATCACTTGTGTCACATGTATGATAATTTTGAAGAAAAATATTATCTTTGAAATAAGTTCCTGTTTCTTGAAGGTATGAATGGCACAGTGTTATACACTGGGGATTTTCGTTGGGCTGTTGGAGATGCTGCTCAATATTCTGCATTGTATCATTCCTTCAGCCAGTAAGTTTTAATTTTCTTTGGATCGTGTGGTATTGTTAAAATGAAGTAGTTTTTATCACAAATCTTTATTCAATAGTATACTGGGTTGTATGAAACAGCTTTTGCAAAAACAAGCATCACAAAGTGTACATGATTTTGAGATAAGAAAATAGTTAATGTAATAATTTAATCAATAGATCTAACAAGAAAATAATTCAACATATTTAAATCTTTATCAGTTGTATAAAATAATTTGTTAATCACAATTACAATCAGATTGATAAATTTTGAAAAAATTATTAATATATTTTCCAAAAATCAACTCTTGCTTTTCATTTTTCAAAATAGCCTAGATAGACTAGTTGATTTGCACCAAAAAATGCCAAACAACCAAATCAAAACAAGTTATTTTATATCAGTTATATAATTTTATGAATGTACCTTAATCCTAATGTGATGTGTCATAGGTGAAAGACCATTTTTGCTGCATTTGTTGACTCACATTCACAATTTCATTGAGTTACTATTTTATGAATTTACATCAGTATGTTTGGCATCAAGCTATCAAGTTGTATACTATAAATCAATTGTAGTATTATATATTAGTTAATTTGTTACTTTAAAAGTGAATATTAAAAGAACACAATTAAATACAAATTTTTATGAGTCATATAGTATGTTATATGGAGCACTCATTTAAGTTAGATTTTTGTGATATTGAAATACAAAGTCTATAGTTTTAAATTAATTAGGAACTCAAATTATGGTTATTGAGAAGCTAGAATATCAAACAAGACTCCATGTAGTTACGGTAGAGAAAATTTCTGACAAATTATAAAGTCTTAGTAAAAACAAACATATTTATAAAGTTTTAGAGATTATACAAATAATATTTGATATTTTTGGGATGAAGAATAGTGTTTTGATCATAGCATGAAAAACACTTCACACTCGATCTAATGGTGAAACAGGTTCCTTTTTCACAAACAAATCTTTAGTAAAAATACTTTATTAAAAGATCAGCTATTTTTATGTACAAACAAACTTGCAATCTTTACTAAAAGTCTACCAAATTTTGTGAAGTTACACATACTGCATCAAAAGTTATGGTATACAAGTACTTGACTTGTGTATGTTACATACAGCCCGTCGAGAAAGATTTAATGGCATGGTTAAACTACTGAATTTAAAAGGTTTTTAGCATCATGTTTTTACTGCTAAGCTCTGACACAAGTGTTCTAAAAATATTTTTAAAGGCTTAAACTTTTAGAAATAACTTGTCCAACACAGCATTTCTCAAAAAGCACTTGTAGCAGTGTCTAAATAGAGGTATGAATTTGTGAAATATACAGTTAAACTATTATGATCAGTAGTTGTAATTGGAAACATGAAGCCATTACTGTTTTATGTATATATAATAGTTTAGTATCAGTTCTTTTCATACTTTTTATACACTTTATCAATTTTGTAGTTTTGTCACTCATATTATCATCTGATGTATTAATGTATAAGATTTAGATTTTTTTCGTTTTTGAAAACATTTTTTCACAGACTGTCTGCAGAAAACCTTTAGAAGTAGTTTTTATTTTTCAGAGTCAAAGATATTCAGAGTATTTACATGGACACAACATTCTGGTTTCTAGAAGCTATGTATATCCCAAGCCATGATGAAAGTTTTGAGGCTATAAAGAGCTTAGTGCAGTGGTGGTTAAACAATGATTCAAATCGTATTATTTACTTCAGGTGCTCCACTCAGTTTGGATATGAATACATATTTATAAAGCTTTATCAAGCTTTGAATATGAAGGTGAGCGATAAAAGTTTGAGTACTTTTTTGACATTTTGACAAGTGATGAAATATACTTATTTATTTATTATATCTCTAAATTATTTATTATATTTTTTCCTTTGGTGGAATTGTTTTTACTTTGGAGTCAAGTTTCTTCTTGGACAAACTTCCTTACCAGTCAGAAAAAATTTAGATAGTTTTTTGTCATAAAATACAGAAAATAAAATATCTGTGTTGTTGTCTTCTGGGCTTTGCACAACTACTCTATGTTAGTGTAATAAACCCATACTCTCTTAACAAACACTAATTTCCTGTAATACTGGAGACTGGAAGCAGTTTTTTTTTCAACTAACATAAACAGCTAATATAAATTTATCCCATATATAAATTTATTGTTATGCAGTGTCTCAAAATACCAATGCATTAAATAAATATTACCAAAGTACCTTAGTGTTTCCATATAAATTGATGCTATGAACATAATTGTTGGCAAGATAACATAATTTATTTTCATCTAGTTGTGGAGCTCATAACTGAAACATTTCTACATTTGAGTAAAACATTTTTAATTTTTGCTATTGTATGTGTTAATATAAACAAAAGTATGTGCAAACTGATATACAGAAATATAGGTGTATCCACTTTTCAATCAATTTTAATGATCTTTTACACACATAAATAACCCCACGGCAAATAATCATGATTTAGGGTAGATTTTGACATGATAATCACCGACATTATTCAAATTTTGCATGGTTGGTAAGGACTTTTAAGTGTTTTGTAGTTCCAAACCATATATACAATCTACTGAACTTGTAGCTATTCTTCTACATTGGATATGCCTATATAAATATTAGTCTTGCATGCTTCAGTCTTTATACTCCACTTAAATGCCTTTGGCATTATCTAGTTTACAAATATCTCTCCACCCACATCAGTGGCACTATTAATAACTTTCTTCATTAAATATTTTCATTATTCTACAAAATTCAGCTTTAGAGTAAGGATTCAACAAGGTGCTAAGGATTCTTTTGTCTTTATAGAAAATTATTATTGAAATACATTTGCAGACTATCCTCATATTGTATATATATAAGCACTTCACTCAGATAATATAATCACTTTGTTGTGACAAAATGTTCATCACATTTTTCTTTGAGAAAGTGTTGCATGGCATTCTGTAATGGAGTGTGCTGTTTGCACTGCTGTGTGGATTTCCATATAATTTCCTTTAAAAAAATAAATTAGATGTGGTAGTTGAAGTAATGAATTCCTATATTCCAACCTTCCATATTCCTCCTTTGTTGTAAAGCATTTGATCCATTTGGAGATGGAGACATCTGTTTAGCCCTGAGTATTTTCTCCTGGAGCTTTTGAAGTTGCTTTTTTTTTTTGTTGATCTGAGAAGAATTTGACTCAGTTTTCAGATGTCCTTTTTTCTTAAGTCAGCTTCTCGCACATCCAGTTTGGATCAAACACTGCCAACTCCTTTTGTTCAATTTGTCACTTGGGTTTCTGACATTTTGGGACTTTTTTATATGACTTTCCTTGTTTGTAGAAAGGTGGGGGGACTGTTTAATTTTCTTTCTTCATCTGATATTTATGGTTAATGCTGGGAGATTTACTGTTTAATTACATGACAGAATAGATAGACTTTGTACTCTTGTGTTTGCCATGCATGGCAACCTGTGAAGGGTAGGAGAGGATCCTTGTGGTTAAGGGATCCGCCCTAACACACCACTTTTGCCTTGAATTCCTGTAGATGGGTGGCCCCCCTTGGGCCAATCGGCTGGTCCACTTGGGCTAGAGTCAACCAAGTACCAGTGTTGGATGTTCTCAACAGATGTTGTGGACATTATATCTGATGCTGGTGTTTGGGTATAGTGCTCACAAACCCTGGCATTGCTGAAGTGTCCTTCTTTGACATTGTAGTGTGTCCCTTCATAAGGCTCCATGGTGGGTGGGGTCAGTGGGCATCAAAATTTCCTTTTTTTATTATGGATCTCCAGATAAAAACTTAAATGGTGAAGAAACAGTCCACAGATAAATGACCACGTCTTGAAAATTCTGAGCAGCAATCTTCAACATCTCTAACACCTGTTGTACCTCATTTTCTTATCTATATTCTCCTTCAGACAAACCTTTAGGGCAAATATCTCCCTTTTTCATTCAGAAGGGACTAGAGGGAATTGCTGGCTCTCTAAAGTCAGTAAAAAAGCTTTAATCTGATGGAAACATCCACATTTCAACACAGTGATCTCCTCATGCATTCAAAGGCAATTGAGGATATACCTATTGAGGTTACTCATGCTACTTTAAATTCATCATGAGGAGCTATTGCTGAGAGGGATTTCAAAAACATCCCCACATCGGAGATTCTTGCCAGTTTCCCCACCAAAGGAGTTTCTGCAGTGAGACGTATCTCCACTCACAAAGATAGAATTTTGATGGTGACCAATGTCCTCATTCTGACCATCACCATGTTCACTTGCAACCATCAAGGCAGGTTATTTTAATTGCAGGGTACAGCCATACATTCCAAACCCTCTCCGATGTTTCCAGTGTCAGTGGTTTGGTCATTCAGAGATGTCATGTTGTGGTTCCTTAACATGTGCTCCTTGCAGTGGCAAGGACCAAAATGCCTAGGAGTGTGAAACAGACCCTCATTGCATCAATTGCAATGGCTCTCACCCATCCTACTTTAGTTCTTGCCCTAAATGGTTGGAAGAAAAAGAGGTGCAGCATTTGAAAAATATTCATAACATTACTTATCCTGAGGCTCAGAAGTTGTTGTCCACCACTTCATTTCAGGCATATGCTGCTGCACTTCATTCCACTACTACAGTGGGAGTGCAGACAGATCTCTCTGTGCCTTCAAAATAATTGTTCTCAAAACAAATGAAAATCTTTTGACCTCCATGGTTAAAAAAGTTGATGAATCAACTTCAACACCCATCTCTTTCCCTTACATACATTCCAATTAATCCCAAGATACACTTTTCCTCTGATAAATCTTTTTCTCCCACCCCAAGATGCAAACTGATCATTTGTTGACATCCTCAGTCACTGGAATCCTTTTCCAACATGTGTGAAACGTATCGATACAGTAGCCTTTCGGCAGTTTTCTTTGTACAGAAATGACGGGCTGTGTGATGGAGGATGGTACTGTTGGTTCATCAGCCATCCGTGTTTCCTTGGGTCATACCATCATTGTTTGTTTTCTCTACCTGTCGTCTGGAGAGACATATGATCAATCAGAGCTAGATGTTCTTATTGAACTGTTGCTGTCTCCCTTTTTAATCGTGGGGACATTAATGGCATCATCTACTCTAGGGAAGTGCTGATATTGATAGGAGGAGTTGCTTTGTAGAGCGTATGCTCTCTGATCACAAACTTTCTCTTTTCAGTACTGGTTCTTCTACTTATTGTCATCCATCTAGTCTGTCCTTTACTGCTATCGATCTCTCAATTTGCTCTCCTTCACTATTATCCCATTTTTCATGGAGGGTTTACAATAACCCACAAGGCAGAGATCATTTATCTATAATTTTGAGGGAGACTGGCCATGGTCACGTGCCCTGGTGAGACTGGATCACACAAACTGGCCCTCTTTCACTGCTCTTGCAGAACTTGATTCTGCCATCGTCTGTAGCCCATCAGTAGATGACTGTGTGGCAGCAGTAACTGACTGTATTATACATGCAGCTGCTCATTGTATTCGTAAAACCTCAACACATTTTCCATGATATCCTCTTCCGTTGTGGAATCCTGCCTGCCACATGGCAAGGAAGGCTCAAAACCAGGCCTAGGATACTTATCATAGATATCCCACACTCTTGAACTACATCACTTTCCAGTAGGCCCATGCACATGCTCGGTGAATAAGATGTCAAAGCAGAAGGAATCTTGGATTAAGGTCACAACCAGCATATTTTCTACCCATTTCCAAAGTCATATGGGACAAGATTTGAAAGGTTAGGTGGCAATATAATTCTGTCACCCTGTTTATCTTGCTCTCTGATGGCCAGGAAGTAGGTGATACCTGAAACATTGCCGATACTCTAGCTGAAAGCTTTTGCCAGGTATCTACACTTCTGCTTCTTCCTCCACCTTTTTATCCATCAATACTCAGGCAGAAAGATCACTTCTTTCCTTTCGAGCTGATTGTCTCTATTACTATAATCATCTCTTTACACTGGTGGAACTCAAATTGGCCCTTCATCAGTCTGGCAGTACATCAGTTGGATCTGATGATATGCACTATGAAATGCTGCACCATCTATCTCCTGCTTCACTTGCTATTCTTCTGATTGTTTTTAACCAGATCTGGTAAGAGAATGTTTTTCCTGATGCCTGGCACCAGGCTGTTGTTCTACCTTTCTCTAAGCCTGGGAAGGATCCCAAGTTTCCTTCAAACTACCATACAATTGCTTTGACGAGCTGTCTCTGTAAGACCTGAAAGAGGTTGGTTAATGCTTGTCTTGTCTGGTTCCTCGAATCAAACAACCTCCTTTAGCTCAATCAGAGAAGCCTTTCTAAAATGACAACATCTTGTATCAATATTCTGTGACATTGAGAAGGCTTATGATACAACACGGATGTATGGCATTTTGCGAGATCTCTATATATATGGGTTATATGGCCATTTCCCCATTTTTATTAAATATTTTTTAATGGACATATGGTTTTGACACTTTCCTGTTCTTTTCTACAGGAACTTGTAGTTCCTCAGGGCTGTGTTTTGAGTGTCACACCTTTCAGTATGAAGATTAATGCCATCACTGAACAATTCCCTCTCACTTTTGCAAAAGGGCTCTATGTCGACGACTGACATATGATGTGAAAGTCATGAGGTAGATTGAGCAGCAGCTACAGACTCCCCTCAATCGTTTACAGAAGTGGACCACAGCAAACGGCTTTAATTTCTCTCTCTCTAAAACTGTTTGCATACACTTTTGTCACCAATGGGGTATTCATTCTGATTTTGATCTCCATATCTGTGAAGTTGAGCTGCCTGTGGCTCCTGAGACAATGTTCTTGGGGCTTATATTTGAGAGTAAACTGACCTTTCTACCACACATCAAGCAGCTATGGGTCAAATGTACAAGAGCACTGAACATTCTCCATGTCCTCTCTTCCACCACTTGGGGAGTGGATCGATGTTCTATGCTAAAGATATATTGTGCTCTTATTCGATTGAAATTTGACTATGGATTACTGGTCTATGGCTCTGCCAGAACCTTGGCCTTAAAGATGCTTGACCCCATTCATCATCAAGGATTTCAGTACTGAACTGGCAAAGTGCTTATACACAGTCTGATGAACCTTCTTTGCACCTCCACTATTTGCAACTGTCTTTACTATGTGCTCTGAAACTTCTTTCCTTATCAAAGCATCCCACCTAGGGTTGTGTCTTTCTTCCTCGGTGGACCATACTTTTTCAGAGCAGACAATCTACCATTGCTCCTTTTGGCCTTCCTATCCAGGTGCAGTTGGATGAATTGGGTCTGTCCTCGGATAACATTGCTGTATGCTCTGGTAAGCCCATCCCACCATGGCTTCTTACAGTCCCCAAATGTAACCTATCTTTAAGTCATCTGAGAAAAGCAGACACTCCCAATTGGAAATACTGTCTGTTGTTTGCTGAACATCTTTCAAACCATCCTACCATTCCTATTTATACAGATGGTTCAAAATCAGGTGACTGCATGGGCTCTGTCATGGTTTGTTGTGGTTTAGTGGATACATGCAGAATCCCTTTCTACAGCTTCTGTGTTCATGGCTGAACTGTATGTCATATCTCTTGCCCTGGATCACATAGAAGCTGAGCAATACTCAAACTGCACTATTTTTACTGACTCGCTTAGTTCTCTACTGGTCCTGGAATCACTTCGTGTTAGTTCACACCCTCCTCTCGCTGATATTCAAAACCGACTGGCCCATTTGTCTTTAACATCTACTTCTATCCAGTTTTTCTGGATACCAGGCCATGTTGATATTCACAGGAAGGATCTCACAGACACAACAGTTAAATCTGTCTGCTCTGGCACTATCATTGCTGTGCCTGTTCCATACATGAACTATGGACCTGTATTCAAGGTTCAGCTCTGTGGCAGTTGGCAGTCGACTTGGAGTGAGCAATACAGAAACAAGCTTTTTCAAATAAAACTCTATATTGGACTTTGGCTGTCTTGCTTCTGTAAGGATCAGAAAGAGGAAGTCCTTCTAACTAGATTATGCATTGGTCACAGTTTTTTAACTCATCGTTTTCTTTAATCTGGAACTGATGCACCAGTATGTAACACTCAGGTCACAATAAGCCACATTTTACTCTCTTGCTGTCATTATGACTTTCAACGACAGCACCATTTGAAACACATTCTGTTTCAAGGTTTATCCGTAACATTAGACAATGTTATTGGTGATGGTGACACTGTCCACCTTAGAAATGTTTTTAGTTTTTTAAATGCCATTTAAGTTTTTTAATTTATACATTAAACCTTTTTTAATGCCATTCCCTTTTAAGAATCAATGTACATCTAGTTCAATTTGAAATTAGAAAATCCCATAAAGTCAAATAACTCAAAACCAGGACTGTAAAGGCCAACTTCAGGTGACTAATGCTGCTGTATGAACTACCTGTTAGTCATCCTGGCAAGTTATTTTCAAAATTTTGCTACGTGTCTTTTAAAACTTTTATTACTTTACTTTTTGAAAATGGCCATAATGTCAAATAACTCAGAACCAGAACTGGAAAGGCCAACTTCAGGTGACTGACGGTGGTTTTTGTACTTACCTGTTAATCTTCCTGGTGAGTTATGATAATTACAGTTGTGCTACAGAAACTCCTTTACAACTTGTATTACTGTATTGTTTTCTTAACGTTGCAGACTAGATGTAAACATTAGTTTTATGCTATTTAAGTGTTTTTATGTTTTACCTAATTTCCTTTTATGAATTTTAGTAAATTTACTTTAATTTTAACTTTTTACCAGGTGTTTGGTGCAGATAAGAGTAGCTGCTTTGTGCCATAAAACACCAAATCAACCAACCAACCCTTCAGTAGTCTCATTGCAAATAATGGATCTGGAACTTAAATCCACTAGATCTTTCAGTCTCTTTCACCAAGGACACCATCTTTATTTTTAAGTGGTGGTTGGTTTAGATCAACCCTGCCATTAATGTGTATGTGCCCTTCTGACCTGAATTTATTTCTTCACATAGTCTTCCATTCAGGGATGAGGTGTGTCAGGTAATCTAGAGTAAGTGAATGAAGGATGAATCTTCATTCTGCATTAATGACTCAGATTTTCTTGTTTTCTAGTAAACAAAAGTTCTAGTTCTAGATTTCTTGGAGGGGAATGTCCTCATGAGGCATTTCATCAGTTCCACAGTAAACTCATAAATTGCCATCATGGAGACATACATTTTCAGGGCTGTGTTCTTTCTCTACAAGGCTTATTCCATTCATATTATTTTTGCCATTTTCTTTGGGTGATGAATTTCATAGATTGCTAGTCTGCTGTCACTTTCTCCTGACCAAATGCATTCTCCATTTTGTGGTTTTCTGATAGATTTGCTCTCAGTTCAGTCTACCAGTGATCGCTTTTGACTCATTAGTTTTTTCAACTACAAGCTTTGGAGTCTTCAGTTCCTCATCCTCAGGCTTATGTGGTAGATGCATCCAGTCCTGATTGTATGAGATTCCTCATCTATGCTTTTACCCATAGTTTATCTGTTACTCGGATATATTTTGATTTCCTACTTGTGAGTTGCTGCTAGTCCCAGATTGGCCAGTCTAGCAATGATTTCCTCTTCTATGGTATCTTCAAGTGAGTCCAACTCTCCAAATTCCCCTTTGGCTATCTTTCTTGAGGCATCTTTAATCCCACATTCTACTCCAAGACTTTTTCAAGCTCATTAGTGTTTAATGTCTAAAGTTGTCTGGAATGTGGCTTACAAAGAATTTGTACTCACTTTTCCAAATGTGCCCATCATATCTGGTTTTCACCTGCTGTTTAGTTCACACAACATTGTCAACTACTTTTAATTATTCTAAACATCTGCAGGTTTTGGACTCCTCAGTGCTATCCAGCATTCTTCCAAAATGGCTTTTTCAATTAGTTAATCAGGATGTTATGGTGGTATTACATGCTTTATCATGACAACCATTTGAGTCTTTAGCCTCTTTTACCATGTATCACCTGTCCCTTAATGTGATATGTTTGGCTGCTGGCATGCTGATATCATAAGTTGGAGTTGTTTGCATGTTTACAGGACTTCTAAAACCCCTTATGTCCTGCTATACCTTTATAGGTCCTTTTTTTTTCCCTAAGTATCTGGCAACTAGTAAAGAGGAATGCATCTCTCTACAATTTTTTGCCATCTATTTCACATTTGTACAACCAATTGTAATCTGATAATTTATTTTGGCCTGTCAGGCTTGGAGGTCTTATGTAACTCACTTTACCTCCTTCTGTGTTGATAGTCTTGACTCTGTATTCATTGTGATCCTTCAATTTCTTAAGTTTTTCTTCAAACTTTTAGAAGTGGACTAACAAATATCCATATTGCATATTTTGGTCTTTAAAGGTAAGTAATCTTCTGAGTTATATCTCATCAGATTCAACACATTTATTTATTTTGCTGTCCATCTCATTCATCCAGTGGGGGACATTTTACTGGTCAGTATTCTAACTTATCTCAGTGCTTTTCTCTCATATTCTTTAAATGATCTGGGAGTTTTCCACTATCCCCATGACCATTTTAATAGCATCTGCTGGATTATAATGAGGAGGGTCACTTCTGTCATCACCCTTTCTATTTATTTTCCAGGGTCCTTTACATCTTGTTTTCACCAGATACCACTCTGTGGCAAGTGTTGCCCAGGCAGGTATGCATTTATCAATCCAGTTCCACACTAGCAACTAATTTGATTATTATTACTACTGGTTGCAACAACTTCTGTATAAATTAAGTGTTTTAGAAGACCATCTAGGCACTTACCAAATGGTTTTAATATATTATCATTTGCCAACACTTGGAGACTATCATGAGTAAAGCTAATGGGGATTCTGCTCATCCCTGTCAACCTTAAGACTGACATGGTTGATTTGCTTTAAAAAAAATGTAGCAAACTGCACAGTTTGCCGAGCACTGTTCTTCAGGCTCCTCAATCACCCCCATATTTTCCTAGTGGAGCTAGAGAGTCCTAACCACACCCACTTTCCAGTTAATGGAGTAGTAGACAGAGGATTTTCCTTAGGAGTTTTAGAGTGTGTTCCTCCACTCTTAGGGAAGAATGCTAAGTTTGGGAGGTCCCTGGATGTTTTTATCCAGTTGTATGTAGGAGTGGCATCAGCCTCTGCAGGAGCCTACTTGTAATATTGTCTCAGATTTGAAACTACACTATCCAAATGGAGTGTGCATAACCATTCTCTTTAATCCATGTCAGTTTAATATTTTGTTCATGTAAAGAAGTCCATTATCACCTCATAATTCCAAATATGAAGTGGTCCCATCCTAGGTCCTTGGTTTATCACAGTGTTCCATGTCCACTCCTTAATTCCTGGCTCAGATGGAATGCTCCTTGCCCACTTGGTTGAGGAATGAGTATGAATGCTCATAATTCCAGACCAGATGAGTTCTGGAGTGCTGCCTTTGGAACTTCAAGTGGAGTAGAAAGTTTGTCCACTTCATTGCTGCTTGCTTTTCTGTCATGATTCCGATAGCTACAAGTTGAGATCCAATCAGAAATATATATAACATTGCAGTCCAATAGCCCTAGCCACCAACATGGGATATTGGGACCAAGACCCCTTAATTCCAACCTCAAGCTGTAGAACCTTGGCTATCTGGTTGGGTGGGCCTATAATGTTGATTATGCATGTTCTATTCCAACTTTGATACAAGAACTAGGTTCTAGGTGAAGAGTATATGTGTTCTGGATGTATTGTTGTTCTTCCTCTCATGTACCACTTATTTTGGTACACTTCTGTTCTGTGTAAATGGTTTCCATATGGATAATGCCTTTTCATTGTGGAGATTCTATCTATAGTGTCAGTGGATAGTAAGTATGCTTTTGAACTTTTCCCAGTGTTAGTGACTGTGGTGGTATAAGTATCAAAAAAGTGATTACATTATCTGAGTGAGGTACTTGTATACAGTATTAGGATAGAGGTTGCATTGATGTGGGTGGAAAGATTTGCAAATTAGATATTGCTTAATGCATTTAAATGGGGTATAAAAAGACTGAAGCATGTGATACCAATACTTAGATAAGCAAAAACATTGTTGAAGAATAGTTATAGTGTTGATAGGGGTAAGTATTATTGAAAATACATTTTCAGTTTAAGAAAATGTTAATGTACATGGTTGGTCAAGTTCTTTTGACTGAAAAAACTATTGATTTTTCTAGTATTGAAAAACTTGTTTTCAAAATTTCGTAATCAGTGAGGGAGTTGTCTGAAGGGTTTATAACCAAGTAAATAATTAACAATTTTTTATAATGAGATGAAGTCTCAAAGTAGCCAACACATTTATTTGTCAACCATTGATTCATAATGAGTATCTTGGTAGGTGTACTATGTGAGTCATGCTCAAAGCCAAGATCTCAAGTCTTTAAGTCACACAGAGCAAGAAAACTTTTTTGCTTGTTCCCCAGTTCATTTAAATAATAGTAAAGTTAATTCAATTTAAATAGTAATAGTAAATAAAATAAACTGTTCAAATAAATAATGCTGCATTATTGTCACCTAAAAATCTGATTTGTAAATGGTATAAATAAAATTTATAATTATAATTCACTTGCATGATCTGATTCTATTGTTATTCTTGAAAATTGATGATATATGTAGCACCTAGACAACTTCCATATGTGTTATATCTCAGCTGGCCTGATGAGCCTTGGTAATAGACAAGGCCTTGTCAGCACTAGACAGGACAAATGTAGGGTTGTTGAAATATTATTGACAAAAAAAAAATGTGATCCTTTATGTATGGGTTCTTAAGATCATATTACTTCTAACACAAAGGCCATCAAAATTTGATCTGGTGCCTCTGACCAGCAGATTTTGAGTGATATTCTGTTCTATTGCCCTAGGTGGATGATTCATGTATAAATTTAAAGCTCTTTAAAGGTAAAGAAAAATAAATTGCAAAGATATGTTTATCAGAGCTGATCTTAGATTCTGAACCTTGTATACACAGTAAAATTAAAGGTACTAGATTTTTACTATTTTTAATCTTTGATATTATTAACATTTCCTGAAAAAATTGGTGAGTACTCTAGTAGCTACTGAGAGGGCAGTCAGTTATATAAGCAAGGTTGAGAAGAAGGTAGACATTGAATATGTAATGCTAATTTTATGTGAACAGTAGTTAAAGTTAGTTATGAGCATTTCTGTTGTACCTTCCTTGTCAGATATATTCAATATACCAGTAATAATATTAATGTTTATCTAGAAAACATACAAAAGGTTAAGTATATTAAACTTATTAAACTGATTTTGGATGCTTACCACTTGATTTTAATAATTAAAATCCATGAAATTATGCCTTGTAAAACCGATGACTGTGTATCTTGCAGTGGGGTTTTCATTGCTGAAACCTTCTTCAAAATGTTATGTTCAAAGTACACCATTCTTTCATGCACTCTTTCTGTAGTTAACCTGGTGTATACGAATGATGGTTTTTCCAGTGTGTATGCCAGTAGTCTAGTCATAGAGAAACCCATAGATTCTGTGTACAGAAACTTGACTGGTATATCATCATGTTAAATTACATGAACACCCTTCTCATTCTCCAGCTGCTTGTAGTATGTAATAGTTAAATGAGATGCATGACTGGAAACCTTATCTTGGTTAACTCATACTCTGTTGGCCTTGTTTTATTACTAATTTTGTGTGGTAGATAGGTTCCAAAATATTGATCTGATAGTAAGCTAATATTTTTGTGTGGTTGATAGGTTCCAAAACATTGATTTGATAGTAAGCAGAATATATATTAATCTTTGTACACTCACACTTGATCTCTAAGTTGCTCCTAGCACAGAATGTGGTGGTGATCATGCACGATTTCAAAAAGGTTTTTGATATGCCATATACCACTTTAGAAAATTTTTTTCACCATTTGCTTGATAGAAGGTGGCTTGAGACTAGTTAAACATGCAGTTAGCCAAGAATCAACACTTACTGCATTTTTCCAAGTCTGTGTAATGTCCATTCAGTTTTCTACATTTGGTCTTTCTTTTCTGGATGTGTCTTGAAATCACCTTGTGTAAGATATCTCCATCTTGTAAATTCAAGATCCTTGATCTGAACAGATTATAATGACCTGGGTGTATAAATATTTTGCATTAAAAGAGGCTGTTACAGACCCTCTTCAAATACAATTAGTTTTAGTTCACATTACACTATTTATAAAATATCAAACAAAATCAAAATGTAGTTCTGTTTGTTATTATGTGGTTATGTTAATTATCAGTTCTAGTTGTTACATAATTTGTTGATACACACATTCACAGTTCTTTAATATAGCTTTATTTAATCCTGTGTATTTATTGCAAGTTCATTCCTTTTACACTTAAATGTAAATACTAACAATAGTTAGTCCTGGTTACCCCCCTAAAAGTTGTAGGTCGTCCTACTAAAGATATTTAGTAACGCAGTCCAAAGAGGCTATCTTTAATGACAAATACATTATTTCGTGCATTTTGCTCATCTTGTATTATTATTGCTTTTATTAGGTTATTACTTTTTGTTTTAAAGAAAAAGACCATGACCATACTATAAAAATAAAAACAAAAGTTAATGACATTTCAAATCAAAACAATTACATATGAAATATCTGAAATAATATTTTTTAAATATAAATCTTAATCTCCAGTTTATATAAACAGAAAACTACTTACACTTACTGGATTTTGCCTAGCTTAACATTATTACATCTTAAAGAAGAAGGAAAAAATATTAACTTCATTTTACTTAAACTAAGTGATTATAATGCTTGACCTGAAATTTTTTTGAAATAACTATTTATATCATGAGATGTTTTCAACCAATTTGTAAATCTTGTGATGTAAAAGCACTAGTTAGAATACTAAGTAAGATGGGCTAGTTATGGCCAAGTGGTTAGTATATTCATACTGTAAATCCAAGGGTTGATGATTCACATCCCACTACTAAAAAAGGAATTCTCTGGATTTAAGGATTGTGGTTGTGATGTTAAAGTCTCAGCATTCTCATATAGTGGTAGGTACTGTTAACTAGCTGTTTCCCTCAGGTCTGTCAGTTCAAAATTGCAAACAACTATGCAGTATGTAGTGTTATTAATATTAGTTTTCAATTAGAGCAAGCTATCTCCCAAGAGAAAACACTAAAAAATCAATCTGTTAATGAATAAAGCTAATTAAATACACCTTAATTTTTTTCAAAAAAATTGAATGCATGTTTCATTAGTTGGGCACCTTTCTTTGATGTTAACAGTGTTTGTTGGTCTAAAATCATTAGGTCCAGACAGCTTAGGAGATTAAGGTTAGTCCTAAATCCACATATTAAGCTAAAAATGAAAACAACCTTTATAAGAAAAATATAACAATAAAAAATTAAAAATAAAGCTAAATATATTGAGCATTATAATAAATACTGTTAATGAAACTAACATTAAAGAAAAATACTCAAATGCTAGCTGTTAACTTCTGTGTGCATTTAGAATAGTTGCAGTAAGTTGGTTAACATTCTCCTCATATGAATAGATTTTAAGTTAATACAACAGTCTTAACTCTTATTTCTTTGTGCTATATTTTGAAAATAGGATGAGAAGAAACAATAATGTTTGGAAAATATATGTTAGGATACAGTTAAGACTGTTGTATTTTTCTAACGGTGATTAACTTAAAATCTAGTGATCATATTTAAGTTTACAAGATTATCTCATAGTTTGATTGGATAATCTTGTAAACTTAAATATGATCACTTCTTTTCAGTAAGTTAAAAGGTCTTAGGTTATCTATATAAAATAACCTTCCTATTCTTCCAATAATTCTTTTCAGTAATTTAGTATCTTTTTTTTAGATGTGAAGACCAAAACTGTATGCAGTATTCTAGTGAGGCCAAACTAGTAAATTGCATATAAATATAACTATATCTTTTGACTTGTAATCAGTATTTCTGTAAATAAACTCTAAAATTAGACTAATTACTAGAACAGAGTTCTTCAATGGCTTGGATGACTTCACCACATTGTGCTAAAATCCTTTTATCTAGTCATACAAGTGAGTAGTTTCCAATTTTCATTAAAAGAGTAAACCTTTTTATTATAACAAATATATTAGCATGTACTTATTTGAGGTGAGAAAGTTGCAGAATCAACAAGCTTATTAACTGATTACTTAATTAGTAAGTGAACACCTCAAACTGGCATGTCTATACAAGTTAAAAAAAATATATTTTCACAAATATTCAGATACTATTTTATTTTTGCATATTTATTTTGCAAAACATGTCACTGGGTAGATTAATTTCTAATGTGAGATAAGCATAACCACTGCATAGTCACTATTATGTTTCTTATTTAAATATATAGTAATCCTTCTGTTATCTACTGTAAATAAAATGGTGAATATATAATTACCTTTAGTACTTTAATAAGGTTAATATTGCTCTTATTTTTTAAAAAAATCAATTATACTTTGTTCAAGTACAATAGATATAAACATAATAATGAACAGTGAATATAAGATTTCATTTATATGAATGTAATAATAAAAAAACTTATGTTTACAAACAGTACATCTCAATTAAAGAATAGTATATTATTAATATATTGTATCTATTGGAAAGTAAAAACCATATTTTTAAACAAAGAACCAAATATCAACAGTATACCTTTATTAAATCTTAATAGATCTCAATTTGTGTGATTTTGTTTTATGTCATTTATATATCTTCCTGTGTCTAGTTGAATGACTCTAAGTTGATGATCACATTACCTTTTTCAAATACCACATTTGTTACTATGCTAAACTTGCAATAAAGTTTTCTTTGAACTCATTCAACTCATCTTTAAAATGTGTAAGCTCACCTTATCCCAAATTGTCTGACTACGACTCATTGAAGGAAATTTCTGTAGCTTTCCAATGCATAATTACATTCACAGTTTACAAATAAAAGGAACTTAAAAGGCTGAAACTATAAAACAAATATTCCAATATATTTATTATTACATGACAGTCTAATTGTTGCCCTACCCATAGTATCCAATAATATATAAACTTTTATAGCTGTTTTATTAGTAAATAATCATACCACTTGATGTAATACCATTAGCTTTCAAACAAATTCCAAGGTCTTTATTAAAACAAGGGAAAGTGTTTGAAAATAAAGAAATAATTTTTTCTTAAGGAATGATATACAAGTAGGAGAGCTCATCATAATTAAACTGGATTTTGGTTTAGCTAGGTAAACTAATGACTTAACACAAGCTAACATTGGTATGTATTACTTGTTAGACTTATAAAATATAGATTAGACAATATCTACAAATAAAAATTGATTAATCAATTTACATTTCTAATTCCTCACATCATTAAAAGACTGACATAAAAGTGCATATAAAGAATACAGCTTTGGAAACAGTGGAGGTGTTGCAGAATTGGTGTTGTTTGCCTTGTAATTAAAAAAGTTCAATCTTCCAGATGTAACAGTGCCTGTTACACCTCCAACCAAAACACAAATTCAGGAAAGTTTGAGTTATGGTGCTACAAATGTAACATATAGACAATCTAAAAAAAAATATATATACATAGCTTATTTGACATGAATGAATACATGTATTGCTGCTGCAATGGATTCAGGAATTTTGTAGGGAATATAGGTCTAGTTGGTGTTTTTACTAGCAACACTTATAAAATTACATTACTGTCACTTTAGTACTGTTAAATATTAAGAAAATTCCAGATTCCCTAGGCCTCTCCCATAGATCCATGCTTTCTTATATAAAATTTAAAAAATAGTTCTTAATTAATTTAAAAAAGTGAATGCATATAGACTCTTTCCCCTAGGTTTATGCCTGCTTATACAATACTAAATAGTAGTTACAAAATTAAATTAAAAACACACAGCATGTAAATTAAAAAAAAAAAACACTAACTAAATTTACACTGTGATAGCCAAACAGTTGGTTGGCAGATGCAACTAGCTGGTTGTATTCTGTTTAGTCAACTATGCAAAATAACTGACTGTGGTTAGATAACCTTTATTTAATACTTAAGTAGCTAGGAAGTTGATACTGGGTACTACCTGCTAGTTGGTTTATCTCAAATATATTGTATTTTAATGGTATGTCTTATTAATTCTCTATTTCTAAGGTGCAAGTGAGAATTGTATTCCATTTTCATTTATTTTCAGTATCTTTAAACATGATTTTTAAAATGAAATTATCATGAAGCTAAGTCTTGTGATTTACACGCAAACTTAAAAGTATGAAGAAATATAGAGTTAATTATCTGTACACTACATTTGATATTCAGAACTTCAAATCCAAATCACTGTTCTTGATTAGTTGTAACAGCTTATTTACTGTTGCATCACGGAAAAATTTATTTATCTTTCTCTCCTATCACAACAACGTCATCATCCCAGAAGACTGTCTTCTGAACCATCCATGTCATTTGTGTAATAACACTTCTTAAAATCACATTGAATTAGTATGGCAATAATCTAGATGTGTATTATTCATGGTGATAAAACAAATTTGACTCATTGTACATAAAGATTAGAGTGCATGATATATTCCAAAAATTAAGTTAGCTTTTATTTAGTCCTTAAATATGAGGGCTGTTTAAAAAATACGCGGACTGACGTCATAAAACAAAATGTACTTTATTTAGAAGTTACAGGTCTGGGACCCCTTCAAGGTACTCTCCTCCCCAACGCACACACTTATCCCAACGGTGTTTCCACTTGTTGAAACAGTCCTGGTACGCTTCTATTGTAATGTCCTCCAGCTCCTTGCGATGTTTTTTTGTTCCCCAAACTCAAAAGACCCTTGAAAGGAAGAAGATTTGAGACGATTCCCGAGATTAAGGCAAATGTGACGAAGGAGCTGGAGGACATTACAAAAGAAGCGTACCAGGACTGTTTCAACAAGTGGATCAAAATCTCGTAACAAGATTTTTTCGGTCAATATCTAGTAACAAGATCCAACTGTTATCCCAAACTCTTCAGCAAGCTCCCTAGCAGTCAGACGTCGATTTGCCCGCACCAGGGTGTTGATTTTATCGACGTCAGTTGACGTGGAAGGACGTCCAGGACGCTCATCATCTTCAATGGACTGTCGACCATCCTTAAAACGTTCATACCACTTGAAACATGTCGTACGCTTCATAGCAACATCACCGTAAGCCGTGTTAAGCATAGCAAAAGTTTCAGTCACAGATTTTCCAAGTTTAACACAAAATTTCACAGCAAGTCGTTGCTCCTTCAGGTCATTCATTCTGAAATCCGCCAAACGAAAACATCGCACTTCACTTAAAACCGTGTAGCTAATACACAAATGAAGATATCTGCAATCGGGAAATGGCTTCGTAATCAGCTGATCTGTGCAAACCTAGCGACACCAAGCGGATTCCACTGGAACCAACTGGAGCCGTGCAATTCAAACAGTCCGCATATTTTTTTAACAGACCTCGTAGGGTCCTTTTCACCCGAAGCAGGAGTCCCGCAGGGAGGGGTTGTTAGCCTATATTATTTATCATGTACGTGAGTAATATGCCTCTGTCGGACCTAAATTTAGGTTGTGCATCACAGTTCGCTGACGATGTAGCAGTCTGGAAAAGCGCCCCCACTCCGTCAATAGCAGCAATGAACCTACAACCAGTTCTAAATAACATCGAAGAATACTGCCAGAAATACAGAATCAAAATCAATATTCCAAAAACTCAAGTCATAGTATTCAGCAGACTGAATAAGCTGAAAAAAGATCCACCAAAACTCTATATGAATGGATCACTTTTACTGACTGCTACTTCTGCTAAATTTCTAGGTCTAACCTATGATTCAAAATTAACGTGGTTACCACATATTAAAAAATGTACTGATACGAATCTGGAAAAGAGCAAACTATGCAAGAAGTCTTTCAGGTAAAATCCAAGGAACATCACCAGACAACATACTTAAAATTTACAAAACATACATTAGACCAACAAAAAATATGCATCACCTGCCTGGATTAACATAGCACCCACACATATACGGAAACTTCAACGTATACAAAATTCAGTACTAACTTCAGCATATAAAGTACCACGTAGCACCTCAACCACATTCATGCACAAGTATGCAAACATAGACACTATATCTGAAAGACTCTTGCATAATTCTCTAAAATACTTCAATAAGAATTGGCATAAAAATGACTTAATGTGTGATCTCGACAGATTTCACGTACATGATGTAAATGGTCCTAAATACCTCTCCCCTTTTAACATATATTTAAGAAATGTAACACAAGCTGGCCACTATGCACTAGACACTTAGTCCTTGTTTCTTTTTATTATTATAATTTTTATTTTCTTTTTAATCATTATTATTTTTATTTTATTTATTTTTTTCTCTTTTTGAATTATTATTCAAGAATTATTTAAGTATTGAATAATAATAATTATTATTACTTTCTTTTTGTGTGTGTTACTACAAGTAGTAGTAGCATTCTCTCAATTGAGAAAAAGGAGAAAAATACAAAAAAAAAAATATATATATATATATGAAAATACAAAAAAAATATATAAAAAAAATTAAATGAAAAACAAAAACAAAAAACTTCTTGTTCGTCCATGCATGGACTGAGCCCTGAAATGGACCTGAGTATGATGTTTTTCTTTTACTCTGGCCCAAAGCTTAGAAAAAAAACCCCTAAAGACAGACGCTATAATTGTTCGAGAGGGAGGAAGAGGTCAAATGTACCTGACCCTCCTGGGTATTTAACAACATCAATACCCAAATACCGACACAGTGAAACAGACCTCATACATAGAGAGTTTATGGTGATTATTCCCAGCCAGTTGCCTTCCCTTAAGTTAGTTGTATTTTTGTGACATAAATCCATTAATTGTAATTTTCAATGATCAATTACTGCATTAATCAGAAGCACTAACTTTGATTAATCAGTTACTTACAAGTGGCAATCAATTGAAAAAAATCATGATCAATTGATTAATTGTAGCTTTTAGGTAGTCAATTAATTTACCCAGCTTTAGCACTTATAATTAAAGGTTATTTCTCAAATCTTTATCCAGTGCACCACTGGATTCAAGTCATTCATTCTGAATACAGCTAAAAGTACCCAAAATTTTATAGTAATTAACAAACATTACTACTTTACTAATTTTGTTCCTGTCAGTATCATTAATGTAAATGAGAAAAAGCAAAGGCTCAAGCAGTGATCCCTGATCAAGGCATTCTAATAGTAACAAGAATCCAGTTTACAGTAGTTGGACAACCAGCAACAAAAATTGCATATTGAAACATTTGACAAGAAACTTGTTATTTAAGCATGTAGTAAACTCAAAATACAATATGTCATGTTTGAACCATTGTGTTTCAGCATACTGATATGCCAGCTTATTTACTACAGTTTGTTCAATTGTTTTGTTAAAATATTTGTATTAGCAGAATATTACTGCATTTTGGTATTACCTAAACATTTTTAAATATTACAAATTTTTAAGTAACTAAACATGATTTGTTTATCAGATGGTAAGTGCTGAATATTTGGGTACATTTTGTACAGACAGCTCCACTTGTGTATATTTTTCAATGCTGTTGAAACAAATACTTTTTTTCCAGCTGTACATTGAACACTGTTTTCTTGACAACAATATTTTTAATAATTATTTTGAATTACATTTCTTTTTATTTTCAAAGTTTGAGACTAAATATATGTTTTTAGAAAATAAATGTTGAATTTTTCAGGTACATGTGAATCATCACACATTGGCTAATTACAGTGGTATTCCTGAGATAGAGGAGGCTTTAACCACAAATCTACAAAATTGCATGCATGCTATAGAAGTGATAAGGTGAAGGAAGATATTAAAACAAGTATGTCATGTCTGCCTTGCTGTTATCAGTCTACAGGGTACAGCCACATAAGTGTTATCCAGAACATTGCTATTTAATGCTAGTCCTGGGGGAAAATTTTGAGGAATTTTAAGATCTAAACTATTCTTTACCAATCTTTTTTTTTCTGTTAGAAGTACTCCTGTTTGTTCTTATTGAACCACAGTTTCCTGTCTTTTGAAGTATTTAATTAATCTGTTTCCATTCAACTAGGATTTATACACCTTTTTTTTTTCCCTAGAAGCTAATATAGTAAGTTAGTTAATTATGTGTCCTTGTATCTGATTTGGTTTTGACCTTATAAATAATTATTTTAATTTGTAATTAGTCTATGTAGCTTTTAGCATCATTTATTTATGGTTATTAGCATATCTTTTACTGATAAGGTTTTTCTGTAACCTGGGTCAACCACTGGGCTACTGTTTACTAACTGCCTTCCCTCCAGTTCATCACTTCAAAATTAGAGGCAGGAAGTGCAGGTAACCCTCAAGTAGCTCTGTGTGAAATTCGATAACAGTGACAACTCCCTGTAATCAAACTGTTTTTGTATTTTTTTTCTTTTTCTTAATTTATTCAATAATGAATCTAAATTTAATAAGTAGATTTAAATTCCAAAGTAGACTACTGTGGTAACTGATGATATATTTATAGCAACATATCAAAGACAAATTTGAATTTCTTTAAAAATGTTTGTAAATTACTGGGTCATTATGTGATTCATTCTTTAAATCCCTAACTTTTACTGCAGTTATTCTTAATATAACATTAGATGACTTGCAACTGAGCTTTTCTTTTAATTTTTCTCAGTATTTAAAGTTGAAAGAAAAAGTATTGACTTTCATGCTTTAGCTTAACATGAGTATGTATTAGTGAGTGTAAAAATATTAAACTACATGAAGCATGTCACATGGTTAAAAAACAGCTGTTGTTCCATTAATATTGAATGAATAGACTCTGCAAGTAGACATACAGATGTAGGCAATCAATGAAAACTTAAGCTGCAAAGCTGTCACATGAATTTTTCAGATACATTGTACAGTCTAAACAATATAACATACATTAATACTAGTTTTCATAATACAGAGATGCTCGGTATGGAGAATCTGAAGCCTAAAAATCTACTCAATATTAAAATTTTTTACAGATGAAAGCAAAAAAACTTTAATTTATATAATAAAACTATTCTGCCTAGTATAAGCAGTTAATGGCTTGAATCTTGCAGATGCCTGTCACTTTTGTTACAAAATTTCATGATTGATTTTGAACTGAGTTGTTGCCTGTTATAAAGTTTTTACAAAATTGTTAAAAATACTTAACTCTAATGAAGACTTTAACTTCAACCTAACTTTTATAAAATGCATTAAAACAATATACTATATCATAAATAGTGCCTGTAAACATCAAATTATGAAAGTAGGTAAAGTCATTAAATATATATCTGATTGAAAATTTTGGTGTTTTTGTTTTGTATATGCATTGGCTATGCAGTCAAATTCATAACACATACAGTAAGATGCACACAAAATAAATACAATTAAAAACTGATCAATTACTTATAATTACTCATTCAATAAAAAATAATTAAAACTACATAAAATAGTTTAAATGGAATGAAAATAAAGAATCTCTCTCTTGAATACCTGTTTCCTGGTATATGAGGAATGCTATATTTAATATGCCTGGGACAACCAAAAAACATATTTGGACATATATGTATATATTAGCTATGCAAAAACCTCTGGATTAACATGCTACTTTTATTTTTTAAATTAAGTTTCATGTGCTTGATAATTTTGTGCCTAGAAGTACAAAGATACTCAACCAGTGTAATGAAGATTTTATAAAAAGGCAGACTGTATTGCAAAATAAGTGTTTTACAAAAACTGCGTACTTTTCTAAAAGTGAGTAAGTTTTCAGTAAATGTTGGAAGCATACTGCATCCAAAAATAGTTTTTGATAAGGTATTGCTACCAAAGGTTTGTCTGTGAATTTATTGGATTAGACTGATTAATCTTAATGTGAGGTAATTTTTGTAGTTTTTATATCTATTTTGTTTACCCTAACACTAACTGTAGCAAAATCATCCATATCAAAAGCTGAAAAACATGAATTAAGGTGTTTTTTTAACTAAAATCACTCGGAGGTTGTGAGAGAGAATAAAATTGTTTATTTAAAAGTTTTGAGCCTTTCACTTTTTTCTTTTTTTTACAATTGCTTCAATTGAATTTTATTGTTTTACTATGTTTAAATTGTTTGTAACTACTGTGAATTGCAATATATCACTCAGTATATTGGTAAGTAAAAAACGTACTTAAAAAAGAAAAAAATAACACTTTAGGAATCAAGCATGCTACACAGAAGCTGGATTTCATTAACCCTAAATTTTTATCATTTTCACTTATACATTTTAATAAACAAACAGTAATTCAAATAAAAAAATAGAATTATTCAAGACTACTATAATTTATCAAGCTTTCCAACTGATCTATGAAAATGTTTAGAAAATGTCATTATTTAATAAATAAAGCATCAATGTTATTCTTCACTTAATAAAATTTGATTCGAAACTGACACCTTTTACTGAATTAACACAAAAACATTATAATCACATAGTTTACAAAGTGGCTTTTCTGTTTGTCATAATCATGTACCATTGACAAGTAAACATAAGTGAATAAGTAACTTTCAAAAGATAAAGAGTTGGGAGGAGGTTATTTGATGGTTGTATAAAATTTATTAATAACAATGAAGATGGGAAACTTTCTTATTTTAAGTTTCAGCCTATCAAAATCCATAGCTGATGTTTCCAATTAGTGGTATTCTGAAACCAATGCAAAATAAGAATGAAAATTTAAAATAAAGAATTCAGAGTAGAGAGACATGTAACATAGAAATGTAAAGGATTTACATCAGGATTTATTTGAAAACTTACTTCTAAATTAAGAAATTAAAAGTTGCATAGTTTTAAAACTTGAATTAAAATATGCTTTCTTGGTACCAACCTTATTTACATACATTAATAATAAGCTTGTATAATTAAATTTGAATGTAAACCTGATAGGTTGATCACATTTTACTCATTTTGTTGTGAATTATTAATTTGTGTCATGTAAAACCAGTGGTCACCATGTCTTAGTGTGGCTAGTTTAGTTAGGGCAGTGTGGTTTGTGTTTCATTACCAACAGAAATCAAACTTTCTATTCTGGGGCTATTGGTGAAGCAATTGCAACGTTTTGCAAGTTTCTGTGTGATCCTAGCACATGTATCATTTATCATGACAACTGGTTTTACATAAAAATAATTAAGCTGAAAAATAACACATTCACATCTTTTAATAAATGGATGTGACATACACACTACAGTTTAGTCTATGTGCATATAAATTGTCAGAAGGGCTGAAGAGTGAAAACAAAAGTCTAGCTGTTGTCATATGCAGCTTAAACAAGACTTAGTAAGTAGTAATAATAAGAAATACAAGTTGTTTGTGTTATTGATTTCTGAGCATGCATTTTTGACAATTTATTCCTGCTAATATTGTAAAATATATGCATATTAAAGCCACATCAAGTTTGTGTATAATTTTAACAAGATATTTACTTATTTAAATTTCCAAGTGTGTTTTTACTTAATTACAATGTGAGAAATGTTCCAAGTATACTTATTAGTTCCTTAATGGTTTTTTAAATTTTACAAGATAAAGTTATGACTATCAAATATCTTATTTTACGAAATAAACATTATCCTCTGTTGTTTTACTTTAAATTTAGTCAAATTAAAGAATATTCTAAGTACTAGGTTTTTTATTTTGGCTATGTATGTATCCTAATAAAAGTTTTTTTATGGTTGTTCTTTTGTTTTCATTACAAATAATTTTAGTAACTACACAGTTATATCTGTGGAGGCAGCCGTGATATAATATGGTACGTCCAGCTATTCAGAAGCTCAAATTTCAGGCATAGGGATTCTGCAGTCTCTCACAACATAGAGGTTTAATTTCTGGGATTGCTATGTAAATGTCTCAGTTTTTTTCTTGGTCTTTGAGATGAACTCTTTTCTACAGTAATGTCACTTATAGTATATTGAGAGGAGGTTAAACGCATTTCAGTCAGACGTTCCAACAGTAACTCATTTCTATTATGCAACTTTTAGGCAGAGATTTTGCATCTTCCACAATAGCCCTGTTTATGGTGACTTAATCAACTACTGTTTGACTCTCACAACTACACATTCTTTAACTCCTTGATAGATTTCTTATGTTGTTTTGGATCGTTGGTCTCAAATGACCACTCCAGTTACCTGATGGGTGTTTTAAGTTTACATTAAATGTCCTTTTTTAACACCTGTTTGTGACATGACTCTCATATGCCATATATCCACTTTACCTGAAAGTTTATTTTTTGTGGTTGCTGACCCATGGACATCACAAGTGTGGGTGATTTGTGCTGTTTGTCAACAGACTGCATTCTCATTCTCTACATTCTCAAACCAGTTCTTCTTACCCAAGATACTGTCAGGTAGGTAGGAAAGAGGATAAATCATTATTACAGATTCATCTGATCACTATTTCTCATTTCTGTTTCCAGTTAGATTTCAATTATGGTCATGTTCAGTGAAGGTATTCAAGATTTTGTTGCTTGTCACTAATGCCTTTAGAGATACTAGACAATGACTTTTTATTCTGGGCTTACATTGAAATAGATGAATCTTCTGAGAGTTACATATAATCAGATTTGTGACATTTCCATGTCCTTAGCAGCTGAGTAAAGTATAAGGAGATCCTGCTGATCAATGGAGTGAATAAATTGGGGTCAGTTTGCTTTTAAAAATTTATGGAACTTGGTTCACCTATTACTCTGTTTCCAGAACACTATTCCACAATACTCCCCAGTGTGCATTACCCACCCACCCCAATTCTAGTAGTAGAGCTAGGTTGTTTTTACCACACTCAGTTTCTAGTCAGTGGGGTGTTCAACAAGAGTTTTTTTCTCCAGAATGTTAAAGTGAATTCCTCCACTTTTGAAGAAAAGAGCAAAGTTAGAGGCTTTCCTACCTGGACTCCTGGATGTTTTTTTCCAGAAATCAGTAAGAATGGCACTAGTACAAATTTGATCTTGACTATCTAGTTGAGATGTGCATGGCCCTTGCTTTTAATCAGTGTTAGTTCAGTACATTGTTTATGTAAGATGGTCTGCTGTTTTCTTGTTATTCTGAATGTGGAGTGGTCCTATCCTGGTTCTTTGGTTGAGCACAGTTATTCCACATCCTCCCTGTAATAATTCTGGGGGAAAGTGGGATGTACTTTTCTCACATAACTCGAGAGTGAGGATGAATGTTCATAACTGAAGACTGAATGAGTTCTGTTTCCTTTAGTTTGGTAAGGCCTACATGATCCAATCATTTTGAGGATGGAATGTTGCCTTTTGGACTTTTTCAGGTTGCATTCTTTCTCATGGTTTTGGTGGCTCATGACACATCACACTTATGGGTATAGATTGAGATGTACCATAAAATTTTCTTTTAAGTTCTACTGGATCATCAGAATAATTAAACAAATCAATTGCACAAGCTAGAAGAAGATAAAAAGAGCATGATTCATTTTAAGATATAAAAAATGCTCCAGATAAGAAGCATACCAGTATATGTTCCAGTGAAAAATTGGACATTTATGGCTTTAAAAAATGTTGTTGTTTTACTGCTGCAAAAAAATGAATACTGCTCCTGCTGCCTTAACAGCAATTGATAGCTGCATTCTTGTAGCTTTTTGAAGTTCTGCCTAAGATTTGCACAGTTCACACAATAGAGCAACAAGAATAAGCTCTCTCTAACAACCAGATGTTTCTGTTGGTTAACTCATGAATGATCAGTTTATTTCATAATGAATTACTGCCCTGTCTGTATGGAAATAATAATACTAGGCCCCTCTTTCTGTTTATTATGAATGTTTTTTATAATTTCTATAAGTAGTGTTTAATTTCTGATTTTCTGAGAATGTTCAGGTAAACCATAAAAAGAAGAAACATTCACTGCATGAAAATATGTATTTTAATACTATATAGGCTTAAATATTTTGAGTAAAAACCCTTCTCCTGCTTAAGTGGAAGAAAATGTTGCAGTATCATTATTTGTGTTTTTTATTACTACATCTGATGACTTAATTTGTAAAATTAATCCTGCGCTAAATTTCTCCTTTTGAAATAAAATAATTTATTATTAATTGAATTTCTTTTTACCACAAAATATTTCTGCTGCACTTTGTAAAAAAATTAAAATTACTTCCACAGACATAATTCCGGGAGTAATTACTCCTTACAGAAAAAAAAACTATCTGGAGCACTGGTATAAAAATTCTTATATCACATAAAAGATTCAGTGCATATTACATAACAATGATTAGTTTGTATAAGACATAAAAAGCATTCCTCTAAATGAGAATCAGACTTAGTTAGACTGTGTTATTTCTAGGAATTTTATGAGCATAAAAGGGTAGAATATTTTTTGTAAGACAAGAAGAAATTAATACTTTCATGTCAGTGAGAGTCTCAATAAAGAGAATTTTGAAACGTAAAGTAACTGTCTAAGATGGGAGGACTACTTTGGAGCAGAACTTTCCAGTGGGAGTCTGCTTCCATTGCAGTGGACAAACCTGTAGTAATAAATGGTGGTTACCATTTTTTACAATTCAAGTGTTAGATAGGGAGGATTGACTTGAGCATAAGTTCAGGGCCTTTTAAGAAAAGTGAGTATGTGAAACATTGAGAGCATAGATGTCAGAATTTATTTTAGTTAGTGTAAACAGTATTATAAAATGTGATGTAAAGGAGAGATAGTAAATGAAAACAAGTAATTAAGATCAAAACATAGAGGGAAGCCAAGAAACATAAGACTGAACCCAAGTTTGCTTTAATGTATGAATTGTGTAGTTAATCTAATATCCCACATGTGTTGGTGCTAAATGTGTGATTTAGATTTATGGATGATCAACCTAAGAGATGTAGCCATTTAAGTGGTCAACTGAGTGTAAGAAAAGCGAGTGAATAAAAACATCAGAATAAGTTAAACACACATGTAAGGGAAGAACTGTATCAATGAAATAGAGAAGACCAGTAAACACTAACCACTTATAGAAAATTGACTAAAAGAAATAAAGTGACATGATGATGAGGTACAATAAGAAGAATACTGTGTATGCATTCACTTTTGTCATTGAGTGACCATGATAAAGTTTAATGACAAAGAAACATTTTCCATTTTGAAATTAGGTGCCTTATGATAAAGACTGAGTTGAGATGGATTTCTAATCTCCTGATTTCTTTGGAACCATAAATAAACTGATGTAAAACCTGAAAAATCAATGCGATTTTGGCTGCTTCTTTCTAAAGAGAGTGATTTTTTTTTATCAAGGATTTAAAACAAACTGGATCAGAAAAAAAGAAACGGAAAAAATTGGTGAATTAAAAGAGGAAGAGAATGGTGAAATTGAAATTAAACACAAAACAGAAAGATCTGTTAAGACAAAAAATCTCAAACCCAAAAGTACTACAGAAAACAAATGATTTAAGATGACCCCAGCCCTAGTAGTCCAGGTGAGGAAATCATGCAGAACAGAATAGTCAGAAGTAAATACCTTAAAGAAACTCACCTTTTTACTATTACCTTTAGCCACTCTTGGATTAGAATGAATTGGTAAAACAACACAAGTGTTAACAGGCAAAACAAAAGGCCTAACATTTGACTTGCTGATGATGTCCAAGAATAACAACAACCAGAAATAAATTATATGCTTAAACCTTAATCAGTTCCTGCTGGTGTGCTTCTCCTGAATGGTAAACTTATTCAGGTAAAATTCCTGCACAGAAAAAGTGTTGTAGGAAAGAAATTGTTTTTTCAAAATCAGCTTCAATTTTAGGAAAGAAGAATGCTTTGAGGTAGTATTTTAATTCTAGCTAGAAATAAGTGGAATGAGAATAGTTAATAACTGTGAAGAAGACAGTTTTAAAATGAGATAAATCAGAGTATGCAGAGCAGAAAATTGATGATTAGTCAAAGTGAAAACCCCAATCACCCCTATAACTGATTTTAGTGTCAAGAACTTGAAAAGACATATGAATATAGTGAAAAACTTTGCTAAAGGACTACTGGCATGATGAACACAAGGAAATTGAAGGCTATTAATGTTTTGTTGATTTTTGAATATAAAGGAAAGATAGAGGACAAAGAATGAAGAATTGAATCTCCAACATAACACTAGCTCCCTCTGCCCTAAATGAAATTGGTTAAAGATTTAAATTAGAACATTCCAGAGAAAGAAAAGAAATTAAACCAGTAGATGCCTCTTTATGATTAAGAGTTCCAGACATTGAAGACAACTAGGACTGAACTAATAGTGGATAATGTTAAAAATCATGAGTACTCTACAATTTAAGTGTCCACATGATTGTGAAATACTTTAGGGACATTAACAGACAATTTTGTATTAACAGCCTCAAGTACTTCAACAGTAAAGGTTGACAGTGCCAATGTAGTGTTTTTGTATGTACTAGAAGCAGATTTTATCTTTGCCCTCTTGCCACTGGCACAATGAGTTGTCTAAAATTTGGAGATTTAGAACTCTAAGTTAGTGCACGTTTTGTAGTGTATCGGGAATATTTAAAACTTTAGTCGCATATTGACTACCAAGATTATGTGAAAGCTGACATTGCTATAATGTATGATTAGTTTTGAAATAAAAGGCAACATAAAGTTTTTCTGATTTTTAGATAAATGAAAGGTCTTCATGAAAATGGCAGACAACAAAGTATTGATGGAATGATTTTAGAAACTTCTTCATAAGGGAAATCCACCTTCAATTAAGAGAAATATCTATAAAGATCCATAATTATTAACATGCTTTGCTAGCTTTAATATAATACACTACATAACTTGATGTATTTCAAAAAGAATGATATAAAAATAGATTGTTGTTGCCAGGATAGCCTGCAATCTTCAATATTATGTAAAAAGTCTCATTAGCAGCTGATTTCACATGGTAGAAATTCTGTAGGTTGTATATAAATATCTTTAGAAATATGCCCTGGAGAGTTAAGAAGTTAATAAAGGGAAATCTTTGTGTATTTTTGATATAGGACATGTTATCTTTTATTGTGCCCCTTAAAAATTCTGGAGTTTTTCTTAAATGTAGAACACTACATTTTCTCCAATTGGTTAATTGGAGTATGTGGCAAACATTCTGTTTTTATTGTAGGCAGTGATTGTGTTGTTAAATACAATATGGTTCCACATTAAGCATTTTCTGTCAAAACATTTTTTTTTAACCAATGAATCATTAAAATCACCTGGATGAAAATGGTTATGAGTATGAAGACCATCTTCAAAAATGTTCATAATACTAGTGTCAGACCCTTGGTTACCATCAGCAATCTGAATATTGAAGTCCATCAACATACTTTTCACAGTCATCACATTAACTAAAATAAACTGCAAGGGTCTTGTTAAAACAAGTGTGACTCAGGACATACATCATTTTATGTATTCATTTACTCATAATTTACTCTTCTTGGTCTTCTGTATGGTAACACAACCACAGCATCAATAAAAAAAAAAAGACAAACAACCTCTATTTAGATCAAAAATAGAAATCTACCTGGTAACGAGAATATACTCTTTGTACATTCTTACTTACAAAGATTATAATATGTTGAATACCCTTGCTATTTTATGATATTTTCAATCATAAACCAAATATTTCACAAGTTGTGGCCAGCTTTGACGATGTATGTTAATACTGAATCAAACATACATAATGATGTTGTGGCTACTCCTGTTACATAGCTACATTCTGCACCCTCGTTAACTTGTTAATTGCTGAATGCATTACTAAAGTAACAGCATATGGTATTCAGCATAGCCATTATCCATTTCATGACTGTTCAAAAGTGATAGAGTCTATAGCTTCATCCTCAAAATGCCAAAATTACATTATAATGCAAAATTAAGCATATTGCCCAAATATGCATGATAGGTTTATTTGTTCTTGAATTAATCTATAATGAAAAAAAGGTTTGTTGGTTTGTAGCATTGATTCATCTAATTTATGTAGATATGTTAAATGTTATACAGCAATCTAGTTTGTTAATTTTAGGTAAGTTGTACATGATTCCAACACTGTCTGGTCTAATTTCTTTGTAAGTCTAATAACTCTCTGAATATTGATTGACATGCTCTTAGTGTAACATTGTTGTAGCTAAATACTTTGTGATAATTAGTCAAGCTGAGGATGAGCAACAATTTCACATCCAAGAGAATCTTATGATTCATAACTAAAGCTGAACATGAACTATCTAGCATGTATTAGGCAGACATACCATGCATTTTCTACTATCTTATTTTAGTTTAGAATTCTGAAACACCTTTTGTCTAAGAGATGGTCAAGGAAGTCTTTATGTTGATTGTGTTCTTTGTGATTCTTTTGAAGATTACACCTGGTCTGCCTATGTGATGCATGACTATAAAACTGCACCACGAGCATGAAGGTTAACAATAATGCCTTCCAGTGGTAAATCAAGTAATATCTCAAGGTTGCAACATCCCTTATGTTCAAATAAGAATGTCCAATCATGTGGATAGTAGTAATTGTTTTGAGTAAATCATGTATTATCAATTTAAGTAAGTAATGTGAGATTTAGACAGTCTAGAATATTATTTTGAGTGACTCAATCAGCTTGGAAATAATTCCTGAGGGAACAGAATCAACCCAATCAATTCACAATTCATGTAAAGGTGAGTGTCCAGCAGATAGCACAAGTACCTGTATCATGTTTAGGTTTAAGTTAAAACTTTACATTGTGTATCAAACTTTGTGTCCAGTTCATTCATTTTTTAGCTCAGACATTGTTAGTTTTAACAGAATTCAGTATTATTTTGCAGTTGGTCTTGCATACTCTCATTATATATTAGACTTATCTAAAAAGTGTGTTGTAAACTTAGTACAGTTTTTGAACATTTATATATTTTACTTAATAATTTCATCTACAGGTTGTTGTTTTTTTCAATAATACAAGTGAAATGACAGGTGTTATTTAAAATACTGGCAGAATCAACTGTAGATCAGTTTTCAAAGTGCCTGTCTCTTGGTACTTATAATGAATAAAACTAGGTAAGAATATAGATTGCCAGTTTGAATTATAATTTCATTTTTATTTTGTGTTGTTCAGTTTTTACTTCACTGAATTTAAAAGGTTTATGCCACAATGAAATAATATGGTGCTTAACTCATGTCTAGCTTATGTCATGAACATTGATTGAATATCTATAACTAGTTTTCAGTCTGTATTTTATTTTGTTAAAAAAACTATTTTCTGAAGTCATGGATAATACTCTTTCACAGTTGGATTAACTACAGTAAGTTAATACTGCAGTATAATATTTTGTATTTTCTTTAAATAGAGAAATTTAAAAACTATTTTACAGCCAGTTAGAGTTGCTATTCTTGAAAATAATTTCATGCATCATGATATGTGTTACTTAAACCTAGCTGAAGGTACTAACAGTCAAGCTTTGTGCCATGTGGTATGCTCATCATGTTGCTGTCCAGAATATTAAGTACAAATTTGGACAAACTTTTTATTGGGTATGTTATTCAATGCATTCTTCATTGTCAGAGATACAGGATCTGATTAGACACTTGAAGCCAGTTAATGTCTATCCAAACGTTATACCCAAAGGTTCAACAGCATCAAAGGTATGGTCTTCTATATAAGAATATTTACATGATTATGAGCCTTACCAACTATGTAAAACAGGTTTTCAATGTAGATAGATTTAACCCTGTAATAGTAAAGTTTTTCTTCTTGTGTTTTCTCTTATGCTGTCAACAAACACGTGACTCAAAGTTATTTGCTCATCTATGAAATTCTTGGGACCAGAAAATTTTGAACAAAGAATGGCTATTAAAACAGTATGCTTTTTTATTCTCATCTCTTTGTAGTCCTAAAAAAACCAAGAGATTAGAAACTGATAGTAGATTTGTTCATCTTAATTCATTTCAAAAAGGAAAACATAAGGTTCCTATGTAAATTCATGTATCTTGATTTTTGGACATTGAAAATGAGTGCCTTAGGCACTTGTTTATATATTCTGATTCTTTTCTTTACTTAAAATTTTCTTTGCCATTTTGGAGTAACTTATCAGTTTATAGTCCTCAATTTTGATTTGGTTTAACTCGTTAGTTTTTACTCTTCTACTCACACACTTGTTTTTAATTTTTATCATTACAGCTAAAAATACTATTTTTCATTCACTTTTCCTTACAAAACTTAGTAAGTTTCTAATTTTCACATTTTATGTACTTTGATAATACATGTGCCAGCCATGGAACACTGAATTTAAAGTAAGTTGTTCCCCTACTAAAAGTCCAGTCAATCTTTATTCTGTATTCCTCAGGGCGTCGACCTATCAATTCAACCAGAAGAAATTAGACAAACCATAGAACCCCAAATACAAGCCAAGGTATATGCAGTTCATCGAATTTATTCTAAGAACAGTAATCACCCCACACACTTCATGAAGATAGTGACAACGTCGAAGTACAGTGCCGACTGTATTTTACGAGACGGCTGTTATTATCACATATTTCACTTTAGAGCCGAACGCCCGCATCGACGACCATTCAACACTTGGTCAAACAAAGCACCCAGATATCGAAAACAACCAACGGAAATCTTCCAACATGAAACTACCAAAATACCGCCGAGTCCAGACCGTATTAGAAGAAACATGAAGACGGATTCAGACTACCCGACTCAGAAGACGACAACTCCCATTGTTAGTAACACGCCAAGTTCCAGTAGTTCAAGAAAGAAAAAGGACAGTTCATGCCAGACTTCAATCCCAGTTCCACAGAATTCAACAACCAGCCAGACTCAAACCATTACGAAGATAACCATCGACGTGACAGCACAAACTGAAAAACAATCTACCTCCACGCAGAAAACTCAAACCAAAATCTCGAGAAGAAACAAAGCATCACAGACCAGCGAAGAACAACTCACCGAAGAACAGCCAGTAGTTCCACCACCAAGACCACGTTTCTCACTTGCACCAATGGGCTTCAAATGTGGAAACAAGTTCATGATGAAGTTACCACCCTATCTACAAGACTGCAGCTAACAGTTTCCACGTATACCACCAACATAGTTCATCAGTTTTTGTTTTCTTCTTCTTCTTTGTTTGTTTTGTTTCTCTTTCTACCCAGCTACTTCCGGGCACGGTCTGGGTAGATTATTCGGCGCCCAGGCCGTGAAAGTGGGTTTTCTCGGGGTACTCCCGTTTCCCCCCACAGCAAAATCCCTGGCATCGGACCTGTAGGTCCCAGCCTCATTCTGAAAAGGGCCGTTTACCCAGTCAAGGGTATCTAATCAATCACAGTAAATTTCAAAAATCAATTCGCCAGCCGCCAGTGTACTCCGTCCTCGAGCCAAGGTCTGGCTCACTTCACTTTCGCTGCTTTCGTCCAGTTCTCCCGTCCTTCCTCTCACTCACAAATACACCACTCCATTTTTTGAAATGTTAAAAATAAAGTAAAAATTCCACGGATATTTTAAAACATTTATCATGTAAGGGGACGAAGAGGAACTACAAAGTTCCTGAACACCCCGGTTGGGGAGAGAACTCTTCTGATTTCTCTCTCTCTAAACTGAACCCCTGCCACGTTAGTTTAGTTTAGTTTAGCACACACATTCGGAAACATCAGATAAGTATACACAAACGGATTTCGATGACAAAGTATCCCAGAGCACACAAACCATTACTGAAGAATCTAAAACTTGTGAATCCTCTGCCTCGACTGACAAAATCCAAACAGCAGACGCGGTTTCTCAAACTAAGACCGAAATGATTCATCAAACAACCCAGTATCCTGAAGAAATACGCATCACGGGAACATCCAGCAAGCTTACACTGGATGATATCCAGTTTAAAAACAATCCGTTTAGAAGAAAGTATTTCACCATTTCTCCCTCGCCCAACCAAAAATTCGACCCATGCGTCACAGGAGATCCGCCAAGTCCTTCAAAACAGTCGTCATTTTAGTTTGTAACGCATCCTAGTTACTACCTCTATGTTTTATTATTATCATTTGCTTTGTAATTGAAAGTGTTACTGTATATCTCTTGTTATTAATCTGTGTAATTTCTTTCCTTACAGCTCCTCTTTCGGGCACGACCAGGGCCTATATTCGGCGCCCTGGTCGTGAAAGTGGGTTTTCTCGGGGTACTCCCGTTTCCTCCCACAGCAAAAGTTCGTTTCGTAGGATTTATAGATCCCAGCCCTAAAAAGAGGTACGTCACTTTAGTATCTAAATTTTAAGTATCCAAAATTTTAAGCGTTTAAAGTCCAATACATTCCAGTCACAAGACCTAATCATGTCGGCGTACTGTGTTTGCATCTATCTGCTCACTCCACGTCAACTATATTCTCACTACATAATTCTTCGGACGCTTGTGAGTGTTGTGCTGAACCTTCCTCGTCGTCTTTCGTTGTCTCTCCAGCCGGCAGAACCGCTTCTCGGCTCTTCCCCACGCTCCTCAATTAAATACAATAATCTGGCAATTTCGTGATGATTCCCAGCTTTGACTCCGTGCTAGTCAGACGTGTTTTTACATTAGTCTTGCTATAATGACGCTGTCATTTCCAGGTCCTGCTGTGCCGATCCCGCCAACTGTCCCGCCGGTAATCGTCGACGGTCTACCGCCTCTTCAAGTAGCCACATTTATTGCGCAGGCCAAGCCTGGCGCTTCCATTGATCCGTCTAAAACGCGTATTTTCCGCAGAGGGGGAATCCTATTCCAGCCGTCTACGCCCAAAGACTTGTCCTACCTTTGCAAGCCATGGAATACCCCTATGAAAATTAGTTGTGCACCCACGAAAAGCCCTACTAGCCTGTTCACAGTTTTCCTAAGATGAGTACACCATTCCATTTAACCGTTTGAAATTAAGTGCGCCATTGAAAATCAAACCCAGTCAGTGTTATATGCCGTGAACCGTATTTATTCAAAATTCTCCCGTCAAGCTACTAACTTCATGAAAATTGTAACACCCAGTAAACCTATTGCTGATACCATTCTACGGAATGGCTGCTACTACCACATATTCCATTTTAGTGCCGAACACCCCCGACGCCACCCAACAAAACCTAAAACTCCTAAGCAAACCTACACCTGTACTATAACCTAGCGGAATATCCACTTCACCCACAGCCACCCCGCAAACCGAAAATCAAACATCAGACAAGTATACCAAACGGATTTCGATAACAAAATATCCCACAGCACACAAACCATCACTGAAGAGTCTAAAACTTGTGAATCCTCTACCTCGACTGACAATATCCAAACAGTAGACGCGGTTTCTCAAACTAAGACAGAAATGATTCATCAAAAAACCCAGTATCCTGAAGATATACGCATCACGAGAGCCTCCAGCAAGTTAACACTGCTGGACTCCCCGATTAAAAACATGCTGCCTAGAAACAAGAATTTCATCATTTCTCCTATGCTCAAGCCAAAATTCAACCAACGCGACGCAGATGATCGGCCAAGTCCTTCAGAATAGTCGTCTCCCTAGTTCGAAACGCATCCTAGTTACTACCCCTTTGTGGTTTTATTATTGTCATTTGCTTTATAATTGTAAGTGCTACTGTATGTCTCTTGTTATTAATCTGTGTATTTTTTTTTCCTTACAGCTCCTCTTCCGGGCACGACCAAGGCCTATATTCGGAGTCCTGATCGTAAAAGTGGATTTTCTCGGGGTACTCCCGTTCCCCCCCCCCCCACAGCAAAAGTTCCGTTTCGTAGGATCTACAGATCCCAGCCCTGAAAAGAGGTACGTCACTTTAGTATTTAAATTTTTAAGTATCCAAATTCTAACTGTTTAAAGTCCAATACATTCCAGTCACAAGACCTAATCATGTCGGCGTACTGTGTTTGCATCTATCTGCTCACTCCACGTCAACTTTATTATCACCACCCAATTCTTCGGACGCTTGTAAATGTTGTGCTGAACCTTTCCCATCGTCCTTTGTTCTCTCCGGGGCCCGGCATGGCCAAGCGCGTTAAGGCCAAACACGCTCGCCCTCCCAGCCGTGGGAGCGTTTCGATCAATCCCACTATTCGTTGATAAAAGAGTAGCCCAAGAGTTGGCGGTGGGTGGTGATGACTAGCTGCCTTCCCTCTAGTCTTACACTGCTAAATTAGGGACGGCTAGTGCAGATAGCCCTCGAGTAGCTTTGTGCGAAATTCCAAAAAACAAAACAAAAACAAACAAATCGTTCTCTCCGGCAGGCCGGCACGGCACGAGTCTCAGCTTTTCTCGACGCTCTTTTTCAATTAAACATAATAATCTGTCAACTTCAAGGTCATTCATGACCATCGTTCATGAAAAATAACTAACAAGCCATTCCAATTCACCTAATTGTGTTCAGTTGAGTAATTTATTCTTGCCTTGTGTGGGGTGAAGAGAAACAATAGTTTCTGACCGCCCCTGGTTATTTTTCGTTCTCCAAATGTCGAACGAAATGATAATTTAACGTAAATACCCACGAAGTATTCCTCTACACACATTCGGTTGGGAGGTCCAGTCCAGAGCTAGTCACTGAGCAAGTCAGACGTGCTGATATCTCTGCCAACATGCTTTTTAAGACGAAAAGTCAGGCTGTTAGTACCGCTTGTAATCGTCGACGGTCTACCGTCGAACCTCACGCCACGTTGATCGCCCAAGCCAAGCCAGGGGCAACCATTGAACCGTCCAGAACCCGAATCTTACACCGGGGCGGAATTCTCATCCAACTCGCCACTACCGCAGACCAAATTTATCTGTGCCAGTCATGGAACACTGAATTTAACGTAAGTTGTTCCCCCACTAAAAGTCCAGTCAGTCTTTATTCAGTATTCCTCAGGGGCGTCGACCCATCAATACAACCAGAAGAAATCAAACAAGCCATAGAACCTCAAATCCAAGCCAATGTATATGCTGTTCATCTAATTTTTTCTAAGAACACTAACCTTCCTACGTATTTCATGAAGTTAGTGACAACGTCGAAGTACAGTGCTGACTGTATTTTACGTGACGGCTGTTATTATCGACGACCATTCAACACTTGGTCAAACAAAGCACCCAAACATCATAAACAACGAACGAACAACTTCCAACGAGAAACTACAAAAATACCGCCGAGTCCAGATCTAACTAGAAGAAACACTAAGACAGATACAGATAACTCAACCCAGAAGACGTCAACTCCCTCTGTTAGCAACACGCCAAGTTTCAGCAGTCCAAGAAAGAAAAAGGACAGATCATGTCAGACTTCAATCCCAGTTCCACAGAATTCAACAACCAGCCAGACTCGACGCAGAAAACTCAAACCAAAATCACAAGAAGAAACAAAGGATCACAGACCAGCGAAGAACAACCACCTCCTAGACCACGTTTTTCACTTCCACCAATGGGCTTCAAGTGTGAAAACAAGTTCATGACGAAGTTACTACCTGATCTACAAGAGCGCAGCTAACAGTTTCCATGTATACCACCGTCACAGTTCATCAGTTTTTTGTTGTTGTTTTTTTTTGTTTTCTTCCCAGCTACTTCTGGGCACGGTTTGGGTAGATTTTTCGTCGCCCAGGCCGTGAAAGTGGGTTTTCTTGGGGTACTCCCGTTTCCCCCCACAGTAAAATCTCCTGGCATCGGATCTGTAGGTCCACATTCTCACCTGATCCTGAAAAGGGCCGGTTCTTCAGTCATAGGTTATCCAGCAAAAGTATATTTTAAATCAGTTCGCCAGCCGCCAGTGTACTCCGTTCCCGAGCCAACATCTGGCTCACTTCACTTATGTTGCTCTCGTCCAGATGGCATGTAATCTACCGTCCATCGACGGTAACATAGTAACTTGTGGTTGACTTTATGCATGTAAATATTATTATACAGGTATAAATAAGCAATATTTTTACTTAAAAGGCTTCATAATGCGTAATTTTAGAGGTCTGTAACGGATTAATTTAGTTTACAGTATTTCTTATGGGAAAAATTGATTCGGTTTTCGAACAGCCTTCTGGAACGGATTAAGTTCGAGAACCGAGGTACTACTGTATATTGAAAAACCTGAAGAAGGTGAGCACTTGAAGAAGAGCGATCTTTGCATAGTAAGGTCTAATGTGTTTTTCGCATGTTCAGGTACGACGAAATTAAATTTTATTCCTTAATTTTAAAATAAACAATTTTGAGACTATGAACTGAAGTACGGCAGATTAATAAAAGTGTTAATATGAATAAGCAAAGAACAACGTTTTGACCTTCCGAGGTCATCTTTAGGTAAACAAAGAGAGTTTGCAACTGACCGTTGCTGTACACATGCCTTAGGGACGAGAGTATAATCGGGCACGTGATTGTAGGGAACGTTGCAGTTGGATGTTAGGTTATTAATTAGTAGAGGTATAAAGGTGTTCCTTTATGTTGGTTAATTTTGGTTTCAGTTACCATATAAGTAGAGCTTCTTTGATTTTGCGTTTGTTTATATTTGTTTCCCTACTTAGTATCTGGGAGTTTTATACGGAAACTTTAAACATCAGTAACATTAAAATTCTCAAAAATACTTAGTAGTTTACAAACTGTTTTTTTTTTATATAGCACAAACACCATGTCTCTCCTTGTTTAATTAGGCATCCATACAAGTGCAGATGTAGCAGTTGATTTTGCAAACAGTTGCATTATAAAGTAATATTGTAATTATTTTTAGATTATTGAGAAGATTGAAAGGGTTTCCTTTCCTCCTGAATGGTAGATGTATCGTGAACTTATGGACTTGTAGTAAGGGGTCAGTTACAAAACCCATGCTTTTCATTCCAGGGTTCTGTGTTTTTCAGGATATCTGCAATTAAACAGTGAATTTTATCAAATGACTTATTCATGTGATTAATAGTGTACAATTATCAGTTTTTCGGTTCAATCGGTAAATAGGTTTTGTCTGTCATGACAGTTGTTATCAGAGTTTTTACAGCTATAAAACTTGAGACCAGTGATTCAAACTGGTGTATAAATAAATTGAGACACCTAAAGTAAATTCCATTTGATGATTTTTATCTTAGTTATGTAATGGTAGATTTTATTAGTCTAAACTTGGAAATTTTAAACATCAGTAACATTAAAATTCTCAAATAAATTTAGTAGTTTACAAACTGTTTTTTTTATATAGCACAAACACCATGTGGTTATACATTGCATTAGACTACATCATGTTTGACTATACCCAATACCAGCTTGATCAGATTATTAAAAATAGGATATGTATGTAAATTACATTTGTTGAAAATGTGTTTTTTCACTTCAGATTCAGAGTATCCTTTACTTTTTAAGTAAAACAAAAGTTCAAAATGTGTTGTTAAGCACTAACTATACATTTTTTGTAAATGATATGCTGGTTATTTATTAATATAGTGAAAATCTGCTTGAGAACTATTTTGAAGTGACAAACTAGAGAGAAAATAGCTAATCAGTGTCACTTAGCTCCAACTCTTGGACTTTTTTATTATTGGAAAGGATGTGAGTTTATTTGAAAATGTTGACATCGTAGATGAATCCACTACTCTGTGTTACCAGTAAGGTGCATGAAAATTATTGTATGACATGACTGTCTGTTTAGAGAAAGAGAGATCATAGGTGTTTTCACTTGTACTTTGTATTTAAAGCCCTTCATATCTTACATTTACAATAGAAAGAGAACTAATGCATTCACTAACTTTCATGTGATATGCATTACACCTTTTGTAATTGTTATATTTCTTTATATCTGCAGGCTTATAGTACTAGAAACCTGGTTTTAATACTTGTGGTGGGTGGGCACAGATATCCCCTTGTGTTGCTGTATAGATGCACAAATCTTCTTTAAGATTAAGCCCCAGAGATGACCAACTGTGTTACACATTTATTGTTTAGATAGTTTTATAGCTTATCTAGCTGAATAATTCACAAGAATTAATCAGTATTGTTGTACATGCATGTTTTAAAGTTTCCTATGTAAATATTAGGCGAGTATATGAGTAGAAACTGAAATACACTATTCATACAGTTTTCATGATTTAAAAAAAAAACACGTGGGTTCAAGAAGACTTGACGCAAAATAATAACCATATAGTGTGACCACTTTTGAAAGGTGAACTTTTTTTTTCTGTGAATGTTTTCTTCTAAAAACAAAGGTCTACTTTCTAAAGTGCTCAGGATTAAATAGTAGTTATGATTACTTTTGTTTCTTCAGATTTACTGGTGGTAGTTGGAATTGGCTGAACATTGAATAAAATTTAATAGATCAGAATTTAATGTTTTATAATAATAAAAGTGTTAATACCCATAGCAGCCGTTCTGAAATACAACCTAATATGTAACTGTTAGTCAAACCATGAGAGAAAAGGGAATATGTTAACTGTTCAAGATTGATTTATTTACCAGTTGGTCAAGGAACCTGGTAGAAATAATGCTATATGAGATTTGTTGTATTTAGTTTCCTTTCTGCATAATTTACTATACATCAGAATTACTGAAAAAAACTCGTAAGCAAAATTTATACTTTTTGAAAATAAATTTCTTTATTATGAAGTGAGTCATTAGATAATCTGGAAGAGAAAACTGAATGTTTTCAATTAGTTGTATAAAATATGAAATTCTTTTATGTATCATGCTTATATGTTTTCCTTGCATTTTAAAATGATAACATTTTATGATGAGTTTATAATAATTAAAATGTTGTAGTTAGCTTTTTCTGAGAGGTGCTAAAGGTATAAAAAAGTTTACAAACAAAGCAAACTTTATTGACTTTTGTAATAATTTCTGTAAGTCTTCCAACTATTCTAAAAGGTAGTTCATTATGTTTACTTGTAATAAAGTTTTACACAAAGTACCATCATATACAAGTGGTGATACAAATTTCAGTTTTGAGTACAAATTAAGTTTCATAAATTATGTTTACTCTTGCTGTGGGTGATTCAAAGTGCTCTGTACACAACTGCCTACCATGTACACAAAAATTAATTAAACGCTTTTATGAAGAGTCTATGTCAATAAGTTTAGTTTTAGTTCACTTTTATTTTTTGGCCAATCAGTTTTAACTTCTAAATTTTGAAAAGTAACAAAACAAAGGTTGTAAGATGTAACTTTTCTATATCATGTTAGGATTTCCTAACACGAACAGTAAGGTACTAAAATTTATATTTAAGATAGAAACATGAGCTAAACGTAATCACAAATGATAATCTGAAACTTGGGTAGCTTACTTTTTTCGTTTACTTATATATCCTTAAATTATATAATCCAGCATGGTCAGATGGACAGGGCACTTGAATCACAGGGTTGCAGATTTAAATTCCTGTCACACCAAACATTTTCAAGTGGGGCATTATAGTATAACAGTCTATCCATTAGTAAAAGAGTAGCTCAAGAGTTAATAGTGGGCAGTGATGACTAGCTGCCTTCCCTCTAGTCTAAATTAGGGACATCTAGCACAGATATCCTTCAAATATTTAGTAGAAATAATGTTAAGAAATCTGTTAATTAAAAGTTAGTGTGTATTTTAGGGCTGATATTTAAATATCTGCATCTTAAAATACCCTTTGGGTATGATTCATACTTGTTATCATTATATTTAGTTTTGACCTCGCACTGACCAGCTGTTGATTTATTTTCTCGTGTATATATAAAATCCCAAGATGGACGTTCACCTGAACTTTTCTGTCATATTAAGCTTTACAATTTAAATTTAGAGACTTGTATTTTTTAATGTAGTTTGACATAAGACTGTTAGTGTGTACTAGAAGTTCTGTTATTTATCACATGATGTGAACAGTTAATGAATCTAATTTTGTATAGCAAACTGACTAGAAGTATGTAATTCACAGAAAACAGGAAGCTGCAATTACTAGAATGTACTGATTGATCAGTTGGCTAACTTTGCTTATTAACACTTGATAATATTTGGTAAGTTTCAACTGGATTAAGTTTTAGTCCTAAAATTTAATAGTGCTGAATAATATTCATAAATATAAAAATTAATAGTGATAAATAATATTAACACCCTATGTGTATGGGGTCAGTCCAATAGGGAAACACCTGCTCATGTGGAGCTGTAAGTACTAATTTTTACTATAATTCTAAATTTATGACACATTCATTTATGAAATTTGTTAAGCTTTCAGTAGCCATAGCTGTATTGTACACAAGTAATCAATATTTCTATTAAAATATTTCCCATAAAAATCTATCTGTGAATTTCCAAAGCCTTAAATGAATCAGTTTCCATGCTTAAAAGTAAAAAAATACTTCTTTTCAAAGCTATTTTTCTGGCAAAACTATATTTTATCTACTATTTTTTCAACCCTAATACTAACAGTAATGAAATTACCAATGTGCAGTGAAATGAGAAACTGATAAATATGAAATAGAATGAACAAATATGTTTTTCCCTCTCTGAATGCTAGGTTTTCTATTTTCTTCAAAGTTTCAGCTTGGCATTTTCCCATACTCTTCTTTTAATTTTATGGTTTTACTGCCTGTACTTAGAACCACTGTCTAAAGACATTAGAGAACAGTATAATTATGGTGTTAGAAAACATGCAAGTTCCAGATGTCTTAATAGAAATGAATAAAATCCCTGTAACCCTGGTTATTCCTGATACAATCACACAGAAATGGAAACCAATGCACAGTTAAATCAAATAATTTCAGTTATGGTCCACTCTGTATTTTATGTAGAACGTAAGCAACTTTCCCTAATGTTTAGGTCAGTCCTATATAGTTAGCATTGTAACAGGCAAAAACATGACGTTATGTGTTGTGATGCAATACATATTGATAATAAACAGTTTGAAAAGAAGTCAGTTAATTCTGCTCTAAGACCCAGTATTGGAGGTGTGTGTGCTTCTTTATTTGGAAGATCATCGATTCCAGGTTCTAGATTAAGTTCAAAAGGTTGAACAGTATTTAGATTAGCAATCCAATAAGTTTCTTTTATTTCTCTGTAAGCTTTAATTTTGAATCCTGTTTTCAATGGTTCAACAGAAGAGTATAATGAAACCTTATTTCATCAAAGTAAGAAAAAGAAAATTTGGTAAATAATAACATAGTTATAGGGATCCTAAAGTACTAGAAAAAAAAACAAACTTAGTCACTGGCAACCCTGAAGTACTTGACATGCGTGCTTGGGTTTGTTACATAGGATACGTGGTTCCAATATATTATATGATATATAGTAATGAATAAAAGTCATTGCAATCACTCTTTACATTGTTTTATTAAATATTTTCATATATAAATATTTCATGCCTTATATATTTATACTGTGTTTTTCTCCTATTTTTTCAGGAATAACCAAGCTTATCAATGATAAAGCTGCCATTCCTTTACATGAGGTCAGTTAACTTATTGGATTCTTCTTTCCAAGTGTGCTTGATGTTGATAAAGTATTGAGAAAGTACAATTTTTCATGTCAAAAGCATTGTTCTGGTCATGAACGTGAAGAATTTGTGTGATAGGGTTTTTCCTGTACAGTGGAGCGCCATTAAGCGAAATCGCTTAAGCCACTGTAGCAAGTCTTGTACCAAAATATTTGATGTATTAAATCTACTACCTGGCTTTTTAAAGTTTCTCACACTCTCCTTGTCTTTATAACTTCAAGGGGATATTTAAAAAGGATTTGCTTTAATTTGGGAAATAAAATAAAACATATTACAATAGAAATTGACCGTTAATCTACCTTATACGCTCTCTATGTCAGCTATATGGAGGCCGCCATTTTTACCAAATCACACCTCTCCATACATTAAAGTTAATCCGCGGTAAATCCATGAAAAAAGTGATCAATAATTAAAGTATTATTTTTAATTCGATAATCTGATATTTTTATGCAATTGTATAAATATTGGCCACAAACCCAATAGAAATCACTTCAGTTTCTGAATTAATAGTGAGCATATCATATTGACATGGCGGCCCGCATGTAACACGGGAAGACGAAATTTTACTGGGAAAAGTGAACCATCGCAATGCATTGGTCCTTTGTGTTAAAACGGCACTTGTCAAATGTATCTGAATAGTCTAAACATTAATATTATAATGATCACGCAATGGCCCGGATGAGGCTCCTCGGCGGAGCTGTTGGCGACTTCGGCTTTTCAGTCACAAAGGTTTAAGCCGCAGTTAAGCAGGTTGACCCCCCAAATACCGCGGCTTAACGGCGCTCCACTGTAGTTTGTTATTAATATTATTTTCCAGTAAAGTGCACTTTAACATATTTTTATCAGTTGTCATTATGCTTGGAGATATTTCACTTCTTGTATCAGTAAAATAATAGTTATGTTGATAATTTACTTTGACGTATTTTAGGGTGAATGTGATTCTTCAGATGAAAAAGTTCCTCGGAAATGGTTAATGAACAACTGGGCTTTGTTTTCAGCAATATATAAAGAACAACCTCTTGATGACATCAAGTGAGTGTTAATAATTAATTACCTGGACAGAATTAATTTATTTAATATAAAAAGCACTTGGTAAAAGTTTTGAGCATTACCTAAGGATTGAAATTACCAAAAAAAAACATCTTATATTTGTATGCCATGTTTAGAGTCTCAGTTGGTGTTTTATTAATACTGGTTGTGTTTTGAAAGAGATCATTCCAAATACAATAATTATATATAAGGAGAGTCAGTCGTGATAGGTGGGAGATAATTCTCTCGTGTTGCTAATGTATTATTTTCATTGAGCTATAAAATTCCATAAAGATGTGGTAATAATCAAAATAGATGTAGATCTAATAGTATAAGTATAAAGTTAATCAGATGTTTCTATTGTGTAATATAGTTTTAATTTCTGAATTTCGAAAGTAAAATATTTTAATTTGTAACGTCTTAGTGTTCACATTTCTGTATCACGTGATGGCACTTGTTTGTTCCAAATTGCTCATCTTAGATCGTCTTTTCACTTGTATTTGATTGACTGAGATTGAATACAACTTTCAGACATGCAGATTTTCCTAATACATAACATAATGTTACAGTTACCAAGCTATCCCATAAAGCTCTGTTCTCTTACATGCAGTCTTTCAAAAATGTCAATAATTCTCTCTCTCTCTGTCTTTGGTATTTGCTATTACATTATTGATAACCAATATTTAATCTTCTGTTTTATGTTTTATGCCATCTCGTTTACAGGATGGCTTTTAAGTTTATCGGAACGTAGATTCAAATCTGCTATCACTAAGTTTAGTTTAACCAGCTAAGGAAATTGTTTTAATGCACAATGTTTGGTTAGAAAACCAGTTAAATTGTAATAATTATAGGACATTGTATGCTTTGTGTTTATTATTGTTTGTGCTCTAAAGTATATATTTGAAATTAATAAATAATTTGGGAAAAAAAATAAACAGCCCAGTGAAAATTTGGGTTAGCATTTCTCAACACTTTAAGTCTTTGACAACAAAAGAAATTACAGCATTCACAATTAAGTACTAGATTTTTGTTATTTTTTGTGTACATATTTTGTTTGTTATAAAAGTAAAAAAAATGCTTCTTAGGTAACACGAAAAAATATAAATGAAGAAATAGATTAATTTATTTGCAATATTTGTATATATGTATGAAGATTGTTTGTATTACATAATTTTATGCTGTAATTTGAACTAAGTGTATACAAGGTGATTCCTACATAGGCTTAGTATATTGGAAGTTGTCATATTTAACTGATGCAAGCCTGACAGTAGTCAGGATAAATAATGATAAGCTTCTATTGTAATCTGCAGGGATTTTAGAAATGAAAAATGTTGTTTCATATTTTTTTTTGGTGTGGTTACAAGGTTAAACAAATGGCCTGAGCTCATATAGTGTAAGGGTAGAGAAAATAATGCATAACATATAAAGTTTTACCAAAAATGACTTGATATTCAATTAGAAGATTCTAGAAGCTCTGCAAATGAAGTTAGGAAACTGTAATATTAAAGATATATAAATTGAAAATCACCTTGCTCTCATTAGTCAGAGTTTAAAATTGAGATAAATCTTTATATATATATAAAAAAATTCTTAAGGATGGATTTTTTGGAGTTTCTCATTAGTTATTGTACCCACTATATTTTGTTTGATAAGAATCACTTCAGTGTTTGTTTCTTTCAATTTTTTCAGGGAATATTTTGGAGTTAAGATCGGCCTGTGATTTGCTTGGCTTGGATTTTACACCTGTATGCTGATTTAAGCTTCATTAGTAGGAGTGTTGTGTTTACTGTATTGGGTGATGCTCACAGGTATGAATAAGGGGGAGAAAAAAGATAAAAGAGTAATCAAACAGTTTATTATTTTTAAAACTCATGTTTGATCATTTTCTAAATTATACCTCAGATAAATCAGTTACTTAGAGCTACATGATTGATGGAATGTGGTAAGTGATTAATCACAAGACTAATTAATCAATGGTTAGCTAATTAATTATTTTCACACAAGCCATTTGTTGCTGGATTAATTGCAAAGAATTGGAACCATTAATTTTTATTGGTTGATATGTTTTGAACCATTAATTTATCTTAAAATATTTTAAATAATTTTTGTGATAAATTGATTTAAACATAATTTAAGTTAATCAGTTATTTTATGTGGCATTATCATTGAAATTGATAGTTGTATATTATGGTTGATTTGGATGTCCAGCTGTACTGTGTTTTTTCTATAGATTTAAAACTAAAATGCATTTGTTTTTACAGTGAGGGAATTTATGAAGACAACAAGGACACCATTTTATGTCCTTGGTGTGACGTAGAAGGATGTAGATATGGAAGATTAAGCCATACGTGCAATTTTGAAAGAATAACTCATCTTTTTGACAATGGTGCTGCTTTATTTCTTGATTTTATGTCACTCTGGGGTAAGTATTATATAGATTTACATGTTAAAGCTGAAGAGGAATAAATAATATTCTCTTCTTCAGACTCTGAAAATTTTTTGTTATTTAGTTTTAAGACGTTTTTAAGTAATGCTTTTCTTGTGCCTATTTTCTTTATGCATGTTGACTATACAACATGCATAGTAATTTTGATCTTAAGATTAAAAATACTTGTATGCATCAGTAAATATTCCAATTTCACATACAAAATTTTTGTAACCTCCAGATAATTATCGCCTTGTAATAGGGGAGACATCATTTGTTTTAAAAACAATTGTGGTTCTGGTTTTTATTCATCTTTCTATTCATAAGCAGCCAATTTTTGGTGAGTGTATTATCAGCACTTCATTGGTCATTTGTTTGTAGTATGATTTGTAATATGTAGTTGCTCATCAATTTCATTAAAATCCAAACTGATGTGCTAATGATGTGATTTATTTTAACAAGAGGGATGAAAACTGTACACATATTTTAGCCAGTTTTTTTTTCAAACTGCATTCATCTTTACATTCTTGATGTTGAATGGTTTCCAGAAACCTCTGACCCAGATGTTTCTGTTGCTGTCCACTGCCCCTGATCATTTATATGCTTTAAAAGAGGCTATGACGTATTCATTTATTTGTTGGATCAAAGAAGTGGTGTTTGGAGTAAGAAACTCCACAGAAATGTTTGTTGATGTGTAAATTAGGTTGTTAGGGTGATTTGGTGAGTTGTCATCAACCACTAGTGCTTTATGGGAAACATTTTCCATAGAAAAACATCTCTTTACTGTAGGGCAGACAAAGTTGTAAACCAGTTGTCAAAAATTGTTTTTGTTGTTTAAACCTGTTCTGTCTGGCATCCTCTTCCAATATAGATCAGTCTCTCAAATGTTGAAAACTTGACGGGTCATATATCCTCTTTGTTCAATAATATCTTTTAAACTGGTTGGCACATTGATGTTGCTTCCCTTTTAGCACTTGCCGCCTTTAGGCTGTGTAAATGATGCTCTTTTTTTTAATTTGTCAAGTCAGCCTTTGCTATCCATTATCTTAGGGCAATACCGATTTAGTAACTTAAGAGATAATTTTTTCTTTCTTGATAGTTGCTGTAGCTGATGATGAGAACATAAGTCTGGCTTTTGTCAAACTTCTTGATGGTTTCCAGTTTTGTTGTTACTGAGATGGGTTGTGTCTCAGTGTTTTGGCTTACTGCTGGCACTGGAATCACTTGAAGTATGCTTTACTAATCATTTTGTATTTAAGGGCAGAGTACAGTCTAAATAAAATTATATAAGTACATTGGTTGACGCCTTTCATGATCCGAACAAGACACTCTTAGCACACGGGCTGGTCAAACTGAAGTGTCATGATGTTTCAGTAAGTTACGTTCAGAATATAATTAAACCACTTATCTACCTTGATGTACGAACAAACTTGACAAGAAACCATAGATGATAATGCAGCTTTTAATATTATATAAATTTTAAGTTCTTAATAATATAAGAAAATATTTAAAAAACAACTTTAAATTACCCTGGTGTGAGAATTTGAATATTTGTTCTTCAGTTATTTCCTCTTTTGAACTTCCCCCTTAAACTATTTAAATGTTATGTAAAATGTCATTAATCTTCTAAATTTTATATGCTTCAATCATATGGAACTTCAGAGCAACCAATGAAAATGCAAGAACCTCTTGCCACACCCACCTTGCTCAAATTTACAAAATGTTAATACATTTTTCTGAGGCTAAGTCTTTTTAAATTTATAACCAACAGGAAGTCTAGAATACAAATGAGTGATTAAAGTATGATTCATCCCATATGATATTACAGATAATTGATAAATTTAGCTAATTAGATGTTTGAGCTTTTTGGATTTTATTTGCTCTAAATCTTTGTGATTTTTAGTCAGGTGGTATTCTGTACATTTAGTGTTTTAATATTTTTTAATGTTTGGGTAGTTTTGTATTTTGGCCAAAGGTACTTAAGGGCTAACTGCATTAGCCATCCCTAATTTAGCAATGACATACCAAAGAGAAGACAGTTAGTTAGTTATTTACCACTCTTGAACTACTATTTTTATCAACAAAGAGTGTAATGGATTTTAATGTTACAACATCCCAATGGGTTAAAGTATGAACATGTTTGGGGACAGGGATTTGAACCCATAACCAACAGACAGTGAGACAAACCATTACCATCATTTCTTCTCACTATGGGCTTGGTTGAATCAGCCAAGTTTGTGACCCTAAATTTATCTTTATAGTTTCACCACAATAATTCCGTAATACGTTTTGTGTATCTTCATAAAAATTGTGTCAACTGTGAATAATGATTGAATCATTTGTTGAGAAAAACATAATTTATAATGAAGTCTCTTTTACTGCAAGAGTCTGCGAATGTGTGGAATCAGAAAATTGACTACTGTGGGTGCATCACTCATCTGAAATTTAAATTTAAACATCATAAATAAACGTGAAACATTTTGATCAGTAAAACTAGAATGTATTTTGTATTATTCTACCCAAACTCTGTGTGAGGTTTGTCAATATGACCAATCTTGTAACCAATAAAATAAATCAAAATTATCTTTTTTGTTTTTCTATAATGATTTCAGGTTGTAATATGAAACTACATTTGTTTATTCTAAATAGCCTTTTTTGTAACAGTGTTATTGCTCTATAAACTTAGGTTAACTAATATGCCTTCCAAACAGGTTGCAAAACATTTGGAAAACATGTAGCTCACATTATCTCAATGAACTACATAATGCACACGAGCTACTCACAGATTTCTTGATTGAGGAAAAAGTGACTGCAATCACAAACTGCCACAGTTTTCGTGTTTGTGTATCTCCTCCTTTCTCTTCTTGAGGATTTATCCTGGAGATATGATCATGCCAACACCACATTAAGCATCCATTTGTTTCCCTACCCTCCTTAATAACTGGATCTCCACTTTTCCAGGCACTCCTATGAGATACATGCAGTTTCTTCATGATTTTCTCATTTCTTGTCTCTTCATGTGAATTATTTGTACATGATCTACTCTGAAAATTCTGCACTTGTTCCTTACATCAAGTATTGGGGGGTTACCCATTTAAGGACTTTGTTTCCACATGTTGTTTGTGATTTATTCCCATTGATATTTGCCATGTGCTTATGGCATATTCACTCTCTTGGCTGGACCAGATTCTTTCTTTCAGGTGTATTTTCAGGTTTGCTGTGTCTCTCTCGGAGGCTTTTGCCACTTATCTCAACACCAGACATTTTTCTTGAGCTCTGACAGTTGAAGCTCTTAGCCAGAACTGGTCTCATCATTTTCTTATATACCTGTGTCACTTCTATTGCTCCAACATCACACATTGAATGGGATTTGCCCGGTTTATAACCATCTATACTTTCCAACTGTGTACCACTTTCTATATCACATTCCTCTTGTCCTTCGTTTTTTTTTCTTTCTTTTTTCTGTCAACAGAAATGGCAAACATGTCACCAACTTCCTCCAGGTTGTTCTACTGTGACTCACTGCTCAGTCCTTTTCACGTGGTTGTTTAGCTATTGTTCACTCTAGCTGGTTATTGGATAGCTTGGTTTTCTACATTTTGCCTTCCCCACTTTATTCCGATCCTTTTCATGCCTCGTTGGGACCTGACAATGATTTTATATTCTCTGCCACATGCTCTGTTTGAATTATTGGCTTCTAGACATATTTCCATCTCCTTACCTATGGTCTCCATTGTTCTGATTTTAATATCATTAGTGTTTTTCACAGTCTTACATTGTACTTATACTTACTTTACCCAGACCAGGCTTCTTTTCTAAGACTTCTGTTACTTGGGATGGTGATTGTACTTTTCATCCTATTTCCCTGTTTCTTTCCTACATACTCATTTAGACTCATCTTCTGCATCTTGTCTTGGTGTTATTTGGCACGTACGTATTTTAAGGGCTTCTGCTATTTTTTTATTCTACCGTTGGACCTTTCATTGTCTAGATCTGTTGTTTGCTACTATTACAGTGTGGATAAGCCTTCAATTTGGATATTATTCCCTGTATGTTAGTGCATGTGGATGATTCTCACATGTCTTTCATACATTATCTTTAAAAAGCTGTTTTATTTCTTGCTGAGTTTTAACTCTAAGCTATTTTTTTTTTAATCTTCACACTGCCTTTTCTTTTCTTCTTGCTTTTTCAGACTTTTAAAATAGTCTCATGTTACTAGTAAAAGACCTTTCTGGCAGGTATCTGATGAGGATCTTGATACATCCCCAGGTCTCCCAAGTGTAAATTCTTCTTCCTTTGTTCAGATTTCTAGCTACTAGGGTGGTGAACATTAGAGAGTTTCTCATTCATTGTGATACTGCTTGTATAGTTTAGATCTGTCTCCAAACAGCCCTGTTGCAGCAAGAGTGTCAAGTCGATTTTAGGTGAACCACACACCGTATGGTCTGATTGTGCCATAACAACACTACACATCTGGGCTCACTGATAACTTGTGTGCTTTGTTGGTTATGATGATATTTCATTCATCTCTGTGATACATAGGGGTCTTTTGCCTTTAGTTGGAGAATAGTGATCAAGATTAGATAGTCTCCCATAGATTCATGCCGTATAGAGCCCTTGCTGTTAAGTGCCATACTTAATTTTCTTTCTGTAAGGATCTCATATAGGTTTAATGTTTGCATCAACCTCTCCACCATTTTATGTAGGTTTCCATATGTTTTGTTCATACAGAAGAGATATCGTCTCAGCAGTTAACATTTTTGTGACCTGAGAATGTGTTTCGGATGGACACTCACCTGTGATAGATTCCTATCCATCCTCCTCACTTCTGGTGTTCTTTCTTCATGCCTCTTGTAAGAATGACATTATTTCGAGTGCAAGTGTTTAAGGGGAGATGTTGTGCAAGAAGGTTGTGTTGCTCTCCTATTGGTGGAGAGGTAGAATTGTAGGATTTCATCATGTTCAGTTCATGTTAAATGTGATTTTTAAATGGTGTTAAGCAGAAAATTTGATAATATCAAGGCTTCTTATTGTCTAAAGTTGTTTACATTTGAAAATTGGGAATTCTAAAGGATGTTTGTTAATACAAGAGTATGAAAACTAATGGTGTGCTTTAACAAAAACATTGTGTATACTGGTGTATCATACAAACTAACTTGTTTTCATTTGAGTTTGTAAGAAGTATGGGATTTCATCTTTTTATATCAGTCAAATTGTGCACTGAACCTATGCTGCTCAGGTATACCAGTTATTGATTAATTCTGATGTAATTATAATCTGTGACTAGTGTTAACGGGCGATAATTATCTTGTTAATTACATATGATAGGTTAGATTAAACTTTTTTTATATAAATACAAATATAATACTTTCATCATCTGTTAAGTTGTAGTGTTTTGAAAGATTTTCAGTTCTGCCATAATGTTTTATGTTCCACTTTCTTTTATAGCAAGTTGTTATTGATGAATATTATAAACTGGGAGAAAACTGAAAACATACTGATTCAGAAAAAGCTGTTTGTTGTTCACAAGAATCGTTAAACATGCGCCAGTTTGATATCACGGAGTATAATATTACATGTAACAATTGGCATTAGTGAACTACCTGTCTCAAAGAAACTGAGACCAAAAACAATTTCATATAAGATTATATTTATAATATTAATGAAGAAACGGTTATTAACTAATTGATTCTTATGACTTAGCTCTTGCAGATACTTAGGTTGGATAGCTTAGAATCAGTATCCTTACTTGATTAGGATGGATGCTGCCCAGACTTTAGAATGTTAAAACTATTAATATAAGATTTTATAACTTGTAACCTGTTGCCATAGAAACATGAGTGTGCTATAAGAGTGACAGTTACATGTCACTTTGGTTAGACATGAGTAGTGAGTGATATTGAAGTAGCTTCATTTCCTCTAGTATATTAATTAAGAATTGGGGATGGCTATACATAACTTTGAAGTTTTTATACAGAATTATAGAACAATACAATCTTTATTATGAGGTTCACTGTGGCTCATCTTTTACATTTAAATTCTCTAAGAGAAGTTTTTGTAAGTTGTTTTGAACATGCATCCTGTTACTTTGTTAGAATTTAAATTTCTGCTTTAACATGACTCCTTAGTTTGAGAATGTATCAAATCTAACTAATGCTTTCAACTTGCAACACTAATATAGATTATTATAAATTTTTAAATCAACATGAAAAACATGTAACATTATATTATTCTTAAATTATGTGTTAAGTTTTAATTTATTTTCAGTTAGGGTGATAATACATGCATGTAGTTGCATAGTATTTTTTTAACCATCTTAACAGGATGTTGTAAGTGTGGTGAAGATGGACACATGTCATGAGACTGTCCTAATGTAGGAGAGGACAGGAGAAGTAAATCTGGTTGCTTCAAGTATGGTGAAGATGGATACATCTCACGAGACTGTAAAAATCCTGACAGAGAAGTTGGACGTGATGGTAAGTTTTATGTAAACTGTTTTGATGTTACTATATACTACTATATTTTAGGAAGTCCGTAAAGAAGTTGAAGGTTTACTTGTAAGAGCAATGCATGTTGAAAAAAACGATTAAAGAAAACCTGTTATGGAACTTGCTCTATCATCAGTATTTAACTTCCTAACAGGTTATGCAACAATTAACTAAAGAAAAACATGAAATGAAGTATACTTTTTCCACTAAGATGGCCCTCATCGTGGATCCCTGCACGTGGTGAGGGGACCTCCCAGGGGAAGGTTCTGTTCTTTCAGTTTACCTCCTCTGGGATCTAAACATCCACCCACGTGTTTGCCACAAGTGGCGACCTGTGAAGGGGAGAAGAGGATCCTTGTGGTTGAGGGGTCCAACCGTAACACACCACTTAGGCCTTGAATTCCTTGGGTCGGTCGGCTAGTCCACTTGAGCTAGGGTCAACCAAGTGCCAGTGTTGGAAGTTCTCAATTATAAGTACTTAAAGTTGTGAGAATATTGTGTTCATTGTTTTTAACCAAACTTCTACCTGTTTTTCCAGTTAATATTATCTGTGTATTTAAGGCAGTACTCAATCTGCACTATCTATACTGACTTGCTTAGTTCTCTTCAGGCCATGGAATTGCTTCACGTTGGTTCACCACCCTGTTCTTGCTGATATTCAAAACCAACTGGCCCATTTCTCTTTAACATCTACTTCTATCCAGTTTTTCTGGATATTGGGCTACGTTGGTATTCATGGGAAAGAGCTCGCCGACACTGCAGCTAAATCTATCTGCTCTGGCACTATCATCGCTGTGCCTATTCCATACATGGACTATGGTCCTGTATTCAAGACTCGGCTGTGTGCCAGCTGGCAGTCGACTTGAAGTGAACAATGAGAAAACAAGCTCTTCCAAATAAAACCCTATAGTGGAGTTTGGCCACTTTGCTTCCGTAAGGTTCGGAAGGAGGAAGTTGTTCTGACTGGATTGGTCACAGTTTTTTAACACATCGTTTCCTTTTATCTGGAACTGATGCACCAAGGTGTAGTTTGTGTAACACTCAGATTACTATAAGCCACATTGTACTTTCTTGCCATCGTTACGACTCTCAACGACGGAACTATTTTAAACATGTTCTGTCCCAAGGTTTTTCCATAACATTAGACAGTGTTATTGGTGAAGGTGACACTGTCCACTTTGATAATGTTTTTAGTTTTTTAACAGCCATTAATCTTTTTAATGTCATTTAAGTGTTTTATATTTCTTCATTTAATCTTTTTTATTGTGGTTCCATTTTAAGAGTCACAATCTCTCTAGTTCGATTTTAAATTAGAAAATGGCCGTAACATTAAATTCCAGAACTGGAAAGGCCAACTTCAGGTGACTAATGCTGCTGTTTGAACTACCCGTCAGTCGTTCTGGCCAGTTTTTATTACAATTTTGCTTTTAACACTTTTATTACCTACTTTTTGATAGTGGCTGTAATGACACATAACCCAGAACCAGGACTAGAAAGGCCAAGTTCAGGTGACTGACGGTGGTTCTCGTACTTACTTGTTAGTCTTCTTGGCGGGTTATGGTAATTACCAGTATGCTACATACAGCTCGTTACGACTTTTGTTACTGTAGTTTTTCTCTAAATGTTGTAGACTAGATGTAAACATTGGTTTTATGCTATTTATGTTTTTACTTGCTGTTTTGTTTTACTTTCATTTGTTTTTATGAATTTTACTTGTTTTTCCAGAGTTGGGCGCAGATAGCCTAGCTCCTTTGTGCCATAAAATACTAAATCAGCCAACCAACCACTGAGATATACAAAATTTCCAGATCTTAGCACATTGTAGTCAGACTAGTAACAAAACAGATTCTATTTCCACAAACAAATCTTTAGCATAAATAGTTCATAAAAAAATCTGATTCTTTGTATACAAAATACCTGTAATCTTTACTAAATACCTACCTATTTTGTGAAGATGTGAACGTTGTGTCAAAAGTTAGCATAAATACTTGACATGTGCAAATGTGTAGAACTTGTGTATATTATACTTAGCTTGTAGGAAAAGGGTTAAGTTGTAATTTCCTTTTTCATTACTACTAGTTGCATCCAGTTGGGGATTAGGCTTGAGTCAAATTTTCTAATTGTTAACTTGTCTTTTCCTCCAATATAGGTTTTTCTGTTGTGTCCTTTATCCTTTTCTTTAGTGGACTTGTAAGTTTGATAATTGTTTTTTAACATGTAAGTTCCTTAATGGTTTTGTATGTCAAATGTTGTTTATTAATTTATATTGCTCTACTTCATGACAATTCTAGTGGGCTCTAAGTTCTGTCTGAAGGTTTCTACCTATAGTTCTGCCTTTTCCCCTGGTATATTTCCTTCCTTCCTCCTCTTTGGGATTATTTTTCTTCAAAGATTGGTCTGTTCAAGATTTACTACACAAAGGGGCTGCCAAATGGGTGTTACTCATTCCCCTTGAGTGTAACTCTCATCTAATTGTTGTCCCTCAAAAGATAGATGTTTGGAGACCTGTTATAGAATTGTCCCAGTTGAACTTTTTAACTGAAGTCACTGTGCTTTATCATGGAGTATTATCTCTCACTTCAGGTTTTTTGTTTCCCCTGAAACTCTGAATGATCAAATCATGATGGTTGCTTATCTTCAGATTCGAACTGTTCTTGTGTCATGCTGTTTTCTATGGTTCATCCAGAAGGCTTGTTTCTTCCATTTCCAGGTGCTACTGTTTGGTTCTTCTTTGTTTCTTTGTTTTATGAAGTGGAATAATGTCTCTTTGGTGGATTGGGTGGGGGGAGCTTTCTTCAGTTCCCAAGAGATTTCTGGTTGGTTGTTTATTGAGGAGACTTCTTTCCATTTGATATATCCTGGAACGTTTTGCAGTTGATTGGACTCTGTATTATTTCCTCCTGCTCCTGAGGGGCCAGGTGGTTGTGGTTCAAACTGATTATTCCACTGTTATCAGCTATATCACTAAGCAAGGGGTAACTAAATTTAGATATTTATTTTCAGACAATGAATCTTCTTCACTGGGCCTACTAGCACTACCTAGTAGTCTTCATTTATGTATCTGCACTCAGATCAGACTCTTCTTCAGAGTCTTTCTCCCCTTATCCAGACAACAACTTTTTTCTTTCTCACTACTCTGTATTGGCCTGCTCAGACATGTTTTCCTCTACTTTGGCCTTTACTGGAGCAAACATCCCCCTGTCCTTTCCTTTGTCTCAGTTTCTCCTCTGACAATTGCAATCACATATAGTTCATACCATTGTCATTGAATTCCACTTGCTCATGTGGCTTTTGACGAGTTCCTTGCATCAGCATGGACTTGCTCATCATCTTTCCTTTTCCATTCCTTTCTTCCTTTCTCCTTGTCTTTATACCAGAGGCAGTGGTTTTCTTCATATCTTGGTCCATTTGCTGTGGCTTTCATCCTTTCTGTCCTTTTGTATGTCTTATTTACCAGTTCTTTGCCTGATTGTTTGATCAGAGTTTTGTTATGTGAACTTTGGGATACAAAAGTTCATTTTTGGATTTAATGAAAATTTTAGTAAAATTTTACACTTTTGTATCAGATGTGAAAAAAACTTTTCTTAAAATTTTATCTGAAGATGCTGAAGTCTACATTTTATTGTAACATCCATTATTATACATAAAATGTGATGTACAATTGTTATTAAAATTTAGTGCTTTAGCAGGTATCTGGGATTTGCATGTAAAAGTGCAATTGCACAACATCCAATTTCTTAATTGTAATGTGAACTTTAGAACTACATAAAATTGTTTGAGCTGCATGGTATAATAGCTCCTGGTTGAAGAAAGCTGAAATAGAAAAAACTCTCAACCAAAATTAAACTGATGAATAAGGAAGCCAAAAGAAAATATCAAACTTGCTAGTGTGTGAAATAATTTGCCCCAGAAAATCTAAAGTATTATTCATTATTCAGCAGACATGAATTAAATGTATAATATGACCAAAGAAATTATATTTAGTTGTCTTATTCTTGTAAATTAATAATTTAAACCCCCATGGTCGGTCTTTTATTTTTGTTATTTTGTGAAATTAAATTGCTGTATATGTGAATCAGATTTCGCTTTGTTAGTATTTGTAAGATGCAATAAATTAATATGTAGAAAAGTAGGGAAAAGTTGAGTGACTACTCTGTATTATGCAGTTTTGTTTACCTGTGAAAATAAATTAATTCCTGTTACATATCCTTAAATTCCTTGTGTGGTACTAGAATATTGTAGATACATGTGTACTAAAAATAATTGTTTATTAAAAAATAGCATGTTGAAGGTTAATTTGCATTATTTGAGAAGCAAAGAAAAAATTGTGCTCGTTTTTGATGATATTTATCATTGGAGCATTCTGTATCTGAGTATGATCTCATATTTTTATTTTTCTATCCTGTTGTTTCCTAGTGGGAGGAAAAATTTTCCTTTGGACCTTCTACAATGCCATCATCCTTGTGAACCTCTCCAACAACTTCATTCAAGCATTAAACAGAAATTCACAAAAGTTTATCAGACTTTCTTCCATCCCATTCCCTCACTTCCAGACTTTTTTTTTTTTTTCTTTTCAGAACAGCAGGTGCACCAGGTGACATTACAGTTTTATTGAGCTGAGATAATAAGAAAATATATAATTTGAGTGAGATTAGGTTAACCTCATGAGGCTACATTTCTGTAATTTGTAGATTCAAGGTATTTATTACTCTTTGTTTGAAAAATATTTTTTTTGCTAGAAAGTGTGAGTTTCATTGCCTGTAATTATAATTATCATTTTCTTTTTACAAATTGTTCCATAAAACAAAAGTTTAGAAGTATGAGTAAAAAGTTTGTGTGACAATGACAAGCTATTTTTTGGTAGTCATGAATCTAAGGTTGTGAATATTCAGTATAGCTTTGCTCCAAAATAAACAGAGGCATTTCATAAATTAGGGAATTTTTCTTGATTTGACAGTTAATTTAAATTTATTAAAGCTAGCTTTTGTTGTTTCAACTTCAGTGTTGAATAAAGGTGTCTTCTCCATGGATATCTTGCATTCTGTTTACTGATATTGTCAAATAAGGCTTGTTTAAGCTTGTAAGTCACTATAAGGTGTTTAGGTTAATATGAATTATTCTACTATTTTATGGAAGAGGGACAGTTCAGCCAACCTTCTAAACTCATAGCTGCTTACTATTAATAGACAAGTTCTTTTGGCCGTGAATTTTATTTTTATATTGGAAATTGTGACATCCTTTTCTAGCCTACCTAATTAACACCCAAATTCAATTTAATTACATTGCAGAAGAGGGCCATCTTTTTAATCAAGTTTTATACATTTCTTTATTGGTATATTGAACTGTTTTTTTTAGTTTAGTGTTGATGGTCATTTTTACCCTTTAATAAAAATATATTCAAAAAAGATCTGTTATACCTTTCAATTGATTTATGCTAAACTATTTAGATTAATATTACAAAACACAGATTTTTTATGCATTTTTATTAAATAGAAACTGGTTTTAAGAAAATCTCCATTAAAAAGACAAAAAGTGTGAAATTTCTCTAATCCAAGAAGGTTTGTAATAATAATAAGCTTTGAATGCATTGTATCTTGAAGGTATCTTTAATATCATTGTAAGAGAGTAACATCTTCATGAAGGGTAGTTGTTTTGGACGGTATAATCACTGTTACTTGTGAGACTATGCATATTTATTTTACAGACCAAGAATGTAAGAATTACTAACTTCAGTATATTAAGAGACAGTTGTCCTCAGACTTTTTTATTATTATTATTATTCTTTACTTACTCAAAGTAAATCTTAGTGAAAGCGCTACTCTTATCAGTGGTTAACTTAATTTGAATGATTATTCATATCTGGATTATTTCATTTGGTTCATATATTGGCTAAACTTCTCTGTTAAGAGAAACAGTTGCACATCAAATTCCTTCTATAAAATGCTTAACAGTTAAGTTTTTGAATGGTAATTGTCATTGTATCTATGATAGTGCTAAACTTAATTACACAGGATGAGGAGGCTGGTCGTGGAGATCACATAACTTTACAAACTTTCTTGTTTGGGCAAAAGGACCTGTAATTATTCCAGTATGTTTAGCTATGTTTCTTACTTTGATAAACAGTTGTTGTTCAAAAATGTGGTTGTATTAATATTTGGATTGTAAATCTTTATAAGTCTAGTATATTATTTGTTTTTGAATTTCGCACAAAGCTAAATGAGAGCTTCCCTAATTTAGTGGGAGGCCAGCTAGTCATCACCACCCACTGCCAATGTTTGGGCTACTCTTTTACCAACAAATAGTGGGATTGGCTATTACATAATAACATCCCCATGGCTGAAAGGGCAAGCATATTTGGGGCAACGGGGATTTGAATCCGTGACTCTCAGATTACGACTCAAACACCTTAATCCACCAGGCCAGGTGTAGTATAATATTTTGTTAATAATGCTGGTTTTATTGCAGTGATTGTTTTTGTTTTTCCCTAACCACAGCTTTAACATTGTGAATAAGGGAGATGGTCTGGTACAGAGTGGTTTGGGGTTTGGTGTTGGGACTCTGTTCCTTTCCTAAGTGCTGTGCTGTGCAAATTGTTCTGCTTCTGTTAAAGTCCATTGTTTTGACTTTACAGTGTTTAATGATCTTGTTGTTATATAAGTATTTTACCTTGCAAATGACTGATAATATAATCTCAAGTGTGAGCCTACCAGTGACAAATTTCACTGTTGAATTGTTTGAAATCTTCTATGTGTAAACTGGTAGACAACCTCCAGAGAAGTAAAATCAACAGAATAAAATAGCTCGTGCTCATTTGATACACTTCACTGTGTCTTGCTGATCTAGATATTTTCATAGGCACGGGTACTGGAAGGTAATCTGTCGTCTGGCCTTGATGTTTCTCTTAGAGAGCAAAGGTTTCCTCCTTGCACACCTCCCATGTAAGTTAAACTTGTGCAGTCTCTTTCTGATTGTAGAGGCATGCACTTTCACATCAACAGTAGCCAGAGCCTGCTGTAAATCCCGTGATGACATTTTAGGGTGTATGGAGACCTCTTTTAGCATCTTGCGGTCAGCTCTCGGGGTGAACTTGCTTAGACGACCAGACCTAGGCATGTTGGCAGTTGTTTTGAAAGTCCTCCACCAAACTAAAAATGTCTGAGGTTTAAATAGGGTAAGTCTCATACAAAATGCTGAATCATGTGCACCTACACAGGTGAGTTGAGTCTTTTTAAGTTGGAATAAATGTGGAGGTGTGCTTTTTCCTGAGTTAGAATATGCATTTTTGTAGAAGTACATTTACAGAAGATCTTGAATAGTGTTTTCTTCAGTTTTAATTGTTTAGTTATATTCCTATAATCTCTCAGTATTGTTAAATTTGTGATTAAATATCTAAGCCTCAGACATGTTAAAAACACACAGGCTTTCATAGGGTGTTCTAACTTTCTCACATGACTGTATGTACAGGATAATTAAATCCTCCTACTGTATATGTTTATAATCATGTAAACTTAGCAAACTAACTCAAAAATTGAGAGGGTGTGTGGGTTCAGCATAGAATTTAAATAATTTTTTGATAATGCATGATATTTTTTGGTTTTATGTGTAAAACAAAGTGTAGAAACCCATTATTGAAGTTAGAAAATTTTCATGTTGAAAATGTGACATGGAAAAACTATTGATAAGTTTTTAGATATTTTGAAATTAAAAGTGATAACAGCAATAATATAAAATTAAATTATAAATTGTTTTTATGTTAGGTTTTTAGTGTACATAAAATAAAGGGCAAGTGTGTACAATTAACAAAATCTTAGATTAAAATAAAACAGAAAAAAACAGTTGACACTGCTAAATTGTGCTTACTTTTACAAATTTTAAAAATTTGAAAGGTTTTTTTTTAAGGTTTACATTTTTTAGTAACTGGTAGTATGGTAGTATAAGGTTGGAGCAGCTTATACTTTGTGCTAAATATTGACTGTTTTAAAATAAGGCTTTTTGTAAAATTTGAAATCATCTTATTGTCAGTTAAACATATCGATATTGATAGATGGATGGTGTATGTATGTTTCCTCTTATGCTCTGTTAACTTCTTATTTTGATATCCAATATTTGAATTTTATTTTGGTGAAATGCAATATAGTACCATTATTTAGACACTTCTCTTTTGCAGTAAATTAATATTGGATTGGTAACTCTGTCTCTTTCTTCACTCATTCCTCAGTACAAGATGAAAAAAGCTAGCAAACGTTGTTATTTCTACCATGAAACTTGAACTGTATCAGACACTATGTAAACCTGGGAATATGTTCTTGATTAGTTGTTTCAGTAACTTGTTTATAGATGTTTTGAATATAGTTTACTGACCAAGTTTACTTTTAAAGTATTCCATACTTAGTGATCTTGAGATTATATCTGAGTATTTATAATTTGAAAAGACTTCAACATAGTAACTTAAGTTTCAAAACATTTAAATACATTATTTCATATAATCCAAGCAATCCTTAGTTCAAATGATATTTATAGGGTAGCAATTAATGTATCCCCAAATAACCAACCTGTTTACAAATTGTTCATTATTGTGATCACATTGCACCATAGGTTTTGCAAGTCCTAATATTAAACAGTGGGGTTAATGATAATGGTGTTTTTAATTGCATATATTTTTTGTTACTTGTATCTTGTATTAGGAACATTGTTGTGATTCCACAAGAATTAGATGCATAACTAGTTGAGAAAAAATCACTTGAAAAAGCTAATGGGTTTCTGGACCCTACTGTTAATTTTAAGGGAAAAAAGTTGTTTTGACTATAACCATAAGTTTCAAGAAAAGTATTTATTTTTAGTTTTTTTCTCAAGAAGTACCTTTGTAGTTGTGTGATTTAGTTAGAATTGGATATACATTGGATAGATATTTTACAAGATAATTATTTAAATGATGTAATAGCAATGTTTTAAGAAGTTGAGTACTAATTTCAAAATTTATTAAGAATTTCTATGGATGTATGCAAGAGATGAATAATCATTTATTAAATATGAATTTACATTTTTTCATTGAGGAAAAAATTTAGAAGTTTGTGATAACTTTTATTGAGCAAAATTCTAATCATTGTATGAATAATATTTCTTGTACAATAAATACTTTAGATTCTCCCAGTTCTTTAGTTTCAAGTAATCCACAGAAAAAACTTGCAGGTGACGAAGAAGAGTTTAATGTAAGAACTACACTTCGTTGTTTTTTAACTTTGTTGTCATTAAAAAAAAATGAGCTAATTAATGAAATAGTAGATAGTCTCTTGTTTTAGTTGAATGCAAAATGCATAAAAATGTATTTGGTTTATTATGAACAGTCCTACTGTGTTGAATATATTTAAGATTGAAATTTATTTGCATGTTCTTGACTGGTAATGAGTATATTTAAAATACATATATGTTACTGAACGTTTATTCCCAGTGTAAAAGAATGTGAGAGAAGTTATTTCAAACAATGGACAATTTTCACAGCTGCACTGTCTCTCTCCTATAAAATTTTTGTTGTAGTATGAAGTCCATATTTATTTTTTAACAGGTATATTATTGTTACTCTGATTTGTTTTGCTGTTTACTTATAATTATTTTTATTACTATTCATTTGGTTGGTGTCTTTATCCTAGGTATATGCTAGTATAATAATAATTCAACTATATCTTGTTATATGTATGCTACTGATGACAGCATTACTTGTTTAATTCTAAACTAGTGTGTGTACAATATTCTCTTGATATAAGACTGGTAACAATTTAAATCATTTCATTCATATATTGTCTGTATGTGTAAGTTATGGTCATTGTGATTTGGCTTTGATTATATCCTAATTCAAATTCTAGGTTGAACACATGGTATGGATTGGATATGTAAAACAAACAAAGAAAAAAATAATTTAGTGTACGTGTGTGATACTTTGATGTGATCAATGAATTGGATCCACTGATAACAGCAAATTTGTCCAGGAAGTATTTAACAAGTTTTTTAGTGTATATAAAATAAGGGGCAAGTGTGTACAATTAACAAAATCTTTATTAAAATAAAACAGAAATAAGGGATGATGTGCAGACTGTAACAGTTGATGTTTATGCTAAACTGTGCTTAGTTTTACAGGTTTCACTCTCAGGATTGATAACTGAAATCATTTAGACTGAAACTGTTTTAGTCATAACTTATTTTACTAATTATCTTTCCCCAGAAAATATAACCATGTTTTGTCAATAATTTAAGTAAATCTCTCTATGCCAAAGAGAATGACAACTATTTTTATACTTTTGACCTCGCTTTGGTTCAGGGTTTTCAGACCATGACACAAACCTGGACAACATTTCTATATCATCTAGAACTTCAACAACAAGGAAGAACCAACAGTGTATAACATTACCAGTTCATGGAATTGGAGAAGTTGGTATGTATATGTAATAAAATATTGGAAATGAATATTACTTGTTAGTAATGGAGGATTAATACATTATCAAGTTAGCTGGCAACAGTTTAACATATTTCGCAAAGTTGATTATTTGCGTACTTTGTAGCCAATGTCTTCAAAATTAGAGACTGCTGATGCTGAAAGTTTTGTGTAAAATTAAAGAAAACAAACATGAAACTGCAACAGAACCAACTGTGAAAAACTGCATAGTAATACTTTTGATGTGTTCAATTTAAATGCAATGTTAATATTAAAATAAACCACAAGACTACCATATCATTCATATCCCTCCTCTCCCCTTGTATATTTGTTGTTAGTAAGAATTGTGGGAAGTTCTTTCGAGCAAGTGGAGTATTAGGTACCACATTTTTACCCTTTAAAGTTTTGTTTTTGGCAGGTGGATGAAAGTGTTCTTTAAGTAATAAAAAGAATTGCAATTTACAGTATTTTTACTTTAATTTTTTTTATTCACCTAAAGAGATACTGTACATTATTTATCAATAACAATGAATATATAATGTGATTTATATTTGATGTTTTTATTATATTTAAAAGGAAAATAGGTACGTGTATGAATAATTTCAATGCGAGTTGTTATTGTGAAATATAAATATTTATGGAAGTTATCCTGTTTCTTTGTGATCTTAGAATAATTTTCATAACTTTAGATTTTCCACCTAAAGAGAGTGAAGCACCACCCTCTTGTGAAGAAGCTAGCAGTTTGTCAGAGGACACAAGTATCTTGAAGATGAAGATGAGAAGAATATTCGGCAGAATGTAGGAGTTTCTATTCCACCACTTTTTGTTCATTCTACATGCTCAGTTCGAACAAATCGTAATGTTGGAAACTATTCTTTAAAATCTCTGCCCACCTGTCTTGGTAAGATACTGTGTTCTACAATTTTGTGTTTTTGTAAGTAATAGCCTAAAATCAGGAATTTAAATGTATTGTAAGAATCCAGAGTGTTTTGTACATATATAAAATATTTTAAACCATAAACATTTTGGTCAGATGTGCATACCTTAATTAAGATGAGCAATATATAATGGTTAAATTAAGATAGTATGTTTAATAAAAACAAATATCTAATAGTGCCTTATATAATAGCTATCTTGTAAACATAATGGGTTTATTTGTAACTTTTTAGGACATATAATTAAATCTAGACCTTATTGTTGTTGGTCTAATTTCACGTTGAGATCCTCACCCTGTTGAACTATGCATTTATAGAAATACCATCTGCCTTTGCATCATTAACCTTAGTTAACACTGCCTGCCTGTAGTAAAACCATCTGCTTAGCAACAGAGTCTCCCTGTAGTAACTTATAGTGGTATCAAACTATGAAATCACTCTATCCCCTAAGACAGTTGCACCATCATTTTTTATTTTGCGGAACAGTGTCTCCTAACAACATTGAGCAACACTCAAACCATGATGTTGTATAACATCTCTTAACAACACGTTCTGTGGCAGCAGACAACTTCCATTGTTAAATGTTATATTGGCCTGTAAAGTGTCATAGTGGCTCAGCAGTTTGCCCCTATCATTGTACCATATGCTATGACATCATCTTTAGCAGTATATACCTCCTGAGGCAGTCTGTGCATAGAACTGTTCTGCTACTTTCACATAGTGCAGCTATTTTTGGTTATTGATTTTCATCCAGTTTTCTGATAGTTTGTATACAGAAAGAAAATGCGAAATGTTGGAGTTTTGACACTGGTTCATTACTGATACTTAGAGTAAAGTCTTGCTAAGGAAATCTCATTTTCGTGTTTTATATTTTTTTTAGCCTGCTGATCTTGTATGCATCACTCCTCTAATTTTCTTTTATTTAAAACAGTATCTGTATAAAATGGAATAAGAAAATTACATACAAAAAATCGGCAAAAGATTTTGTACAACACATCCTAGCTGTTCCAAAGACAATTCAGATACTGACAATAAAGTAAAATGTCTATGTTGATGTGACCTGTTGCCATCAGTCCAATTGGTGAGTGCTACACCATACTTTGAGTGTATGAAAAAGCTATCAATATCATTTTTCCAATATGTGTGTTGAAAAAGGCTAAGTTTCTGGGAAGGTAATACCTTATGTCAGGCATGTTATTTCTATTAGATATGATGATGAGGTCGTTGTGTGTGACAGACAGAAGCCAAACTGTGTATTCAGTCAGTGCTGTATGCAAGAAATTTTGCAGCTTTTGGAAGTAACTACTATTATAACAACCTCAGTCGAGGAAAAACGTTCATGCTTTCCACCATTGATCTCAAATGATATTTTCTCTGGAGGATAGGAGATGTTGTAGTAGAGGTCTTTTCAATAACATAACTTCAATACAAATTGGGTCAGTATATGTACAATGTAGCTGCATAAATTTCTTTTATGTGGGGAAGCAACAAAAAGGAAAGGCTGAAATCTGTAATAGAAATGAAATTAGGAAATTCAATAGATGGCATATTTACTTATGTTGACTTAGAAATTATGGGGGTGAATCTATGCAACTTTGAAATATTTTCTTCAGCAATGTTGGAGAGCTAACAAAAAGTTATGATGCACTATAATAGCAGGAATGTATTAAAACCTACCAATGTAGAAAAACCTACCAGTTCTGTCTTATCTTGTCTAAATCGTTGTTCTGAACATACTGACGGAACATAGATTTACATAAATAAACAGCAACCAAGCAATCCTTAGCATTGTGTGACATGCTACAGAGCATTTGGATAAAGATTTCATTAACGTTCATTAATAGTTTATGTGCATTATGTTATCCAGGTGTTTTGCAAAGTACTAATATGTGCATTTATATCATCGTATACTGCCATTATAGTTCAGCCTGTTGTAAGTTCAGTAGACCTAAATAAGCTCCTAAGTTTACTTGAATCAAATTTTTCAGGTAAAACATTGTTTCCCAATGTTGTTATATTTATTTCCATAACTTTATTCACTATGTTTAAATGAGGAACTTCAAATCCTCTTGATATCAACTAATATAAGTATATTTGAAAATGATAGTGTAGAATATTAATGCATAAGCCATAGTTTGAACCTAACTGTGACCTGTATCATTTAAATGCATCAATATTGTAAAGTAATACATAGTTTTACTAATGAATCCAAACCACAACAAACTTTAAAGTTTTTTTTATTACCCATTCATGTTTCTCAAATTTTATTAGTTCATTTGTGTAATTTTTATAGTTTTGTGCATTGAGTATGTGGTGTTTTAATACAGTAGCTTCATAACTGATGTTATTAGTAGTCATGATTAAAGAGAAGCAGGGCATAATAGAATTGTATTTTGTTTTTAGTGTGAAAGATTTGACAGGAATACATGGAAAAAACTTAGAGACAATGTGTTTATTCTTTAGGGGAAGAAATTTCTTTATTAGAGGAGCCTGGCTCCAATATTGATCTGGATGATCTTCAGATAACACTTGATGTGTTGTGCTTGACTTTACATCCTGAAATGGAGGAACTGGTAGAATGGAATAATACTGTGCGTACAGTGTCCTATTGTAGCACCCCACCAATGCCAGAGTCTGAACCTTTGAAATCTATTGATGAAGACGAGGATGATTTGTCAGCATCTCGTTCAGAGTAAACAACCTTGTTTACAGTATTTTTATAAAAACTGATGAGTACTTTAGCTTTTAACCTGATTCTATGTATGTATTTTTTTTACATACATATATATATATATTTTATATATATATGCATGAAGTGAAATTCTACTAAAAATTATTTTTTGTTAAAAAAATAAGGTCATCTAAAACTTGGCACTACTTTATGCAGATATTCACCTTAAGCTGCATATAAAAACATGACAATCATAGTAAACTATTACTTCACTGATGTCATGTTAATTAGTGCCTCTACCATACTGGGGGCAGGAATGCTAACTTCAAGAGAAGTTTTATCTTACTTATTTCAAATTGTTGTACCTTATTTTCATTTTTTTATTTTATTTATTTTTCATGTTTTTATGTTTATGTTTTGTTTTTTTCTCATTTTAACTTGGGAGAGCAGTCACCTTGTCACAACTGTCTGCAAGCAGTGAAAGGTGATATAGATGTGGGACATTGTGGGCTTGAGCACCCACATCTCTCTCTCCAATTTCTAAATTTCTAATCTTCTTATGTGAGAGTAGCAAAATGGAGGTTAAGACTGATAGATGTGGGTCCTACTTTTTCAGCCACTTCCAAAACGTAGGATACAATTTATAATCCTGTGTTTAAGCTTGTACTGTAGGATCCTTTTAAAAATATGCAGCATATATTTTGTTTAATTTTAATGTGTATTGTTTATGGCTTAAAATTTATGGTTATAATATAATTAATCAGAGGCTGTTTTTAATGCAGTTGTTCCTCATGATTTTGTTTACTCATTTGATTTATTTAGATGTAATTATTTAATTTCACTAAAATATATATATATATATATGTATATGTGTGTGTGTTAGCATTACTGATGTTTTCCTGTATATAATCCCTTTTATATATATAGTAGTAGTAGAATTGAGTTGGAGGTTAAATATTTTTAGGAGCTTGTAATATCTGTATTTAAATATTTAATTTTCAGCATACAGACAGAGATTGCATGCCATCAGCTTAGTCATCTGCCAAGTTTTGAACAAGAGACCATGAAAATGTGTATTCAAAGGGTAGGAATCTTTACTTCAAATGTATAAACAATTTTATTATAGTATTAACAACTTTAATGTCACAAAAACAAAAATATGTAATATATTTTTTTCACACCGTATGTTTTTTCATTTATCTCATCACATACCCATTTTATCTAATCTTGCTGTATTGGTTACAGGAATCTTAGAGATAAAAAAACTTATTTGAAGTACTTGAAAACTAGGTTAAACCACTATAAAGAATATGGAAATGTGTGCCATAATAGAACAAAATTACATGTTTATACTTGTATTTTTGATATCAAAATGAAAATTGGAATTTGTAATTCTTAACAGTGAAATAGCATGAAGATACCATACCAATAGACATGGTATTGACATTGATTACAATATTTACTGCATCACTAATTTAAAAAAAAAAATTCTTGTAGAAGAAAATGTATTTGAAGAAATGAAAATATTTAACACTTTTTGCTTGTTGTAATGGATTGATCTTCAGTGAATAGTAGTTAGTGTTTAATATAGGAGAAATTTTGTCTTTCTAACCTTAGCTCCTTGTTGGTATTTTTCTACAGTATTTGTCTGTGACTTGTTGGGGATAAATAAACTGACAATCTACCTGATTTAAAAAATACTGAACCAATCAACAGCACTCTTGCTAAACAGTCTTGTACATTCAACAATGTTACTCAGTCTTAGTGAAGTTGAGCCAAGCTGCATAGGAGTCAGCTGTACTAGGATTTGTCACAATCCTATTAATGGAGAGTTGTTACATGCTCTTTTGCCTGACATGAAAACATGGAGTTATTGGGAGAATAGTTTTGCAGTGGGTGAAAAATTGTGCATATAGAGGGCAGTACAAGTTAAGAAAAGCTGATATTGTGAAAAAGTGTAATAATCTGTTAAAAATACATTTTCATCATAGGAAAATGTTGATATAATGTAATGCAAGTACAAAACCAGCCTTTCCATGCTGATGAAATATATAAATTATTTATGTAAAAAATAAAATAAAAATAGCTGGTATAATATACAAGATCCTGCAATTTTTTTCTGCCTTTGTGAAATTCTTAATGCTATTGTTTTTTGCAATATGTTATTTGAAAATAAAAACATTACTTCAGGTAATATTTTATGTATTATAAACTTGTAATTATTCTTATCAATGTATATGTAATAGGGAATTAAAGTTTTAAAACATTATAGGGAGAATTTTTGTTCATCTTCTATCTTTAAGAGAAATAATATGTAAATTATTTCAGTATTGCATACTTTACATATTTTCATCTGTAGGTGCTAAAACAGATGACCCTTCCATGCTATCATTTGAGTAAGCTAGGTGAATACTAGTATCCTGTGGTAGACCCTGAGTCTGAAGAACATGCAGATCGTTCATTTGGATCTCTTGTGCCTCCACTGGGTTTAGTAGAGGTTCCACATTTTCCAGTGCTAACGAAGGCTAGTTGGGAATTACAAAATGTAGTATTTCCTCTTTTGGATCAGAATTCCAACAGAGGGCTATTGAGAAGACAAAATAAATCTGGTGAAATGGAGGATGATAATCAGATTATGGGAATGCCACTGATAATGGAAAGGAATATTGATGATAATTATGTTAATTCTGTCAGTCAGGCAGTCAGAGATGAAGACAAGGGTATAGAAACTGAAGAAAATGAGACCACTGAATTAAACCGGTCACGTCCAGTGAGAAAAGTATCGTCCAAAAACCTGAAGGATAAGTCACGTTGTGCTTCAAGCTCTGCATCAATGGTACCTGGAGAGTCTTCAACCATGGTTTCTGAATCTGTGTCAGTAACAGAAACTCCTGTTACTTTCTGCTCAGAAATAGCAATTACAAAGGTATTTAAAAATCTGTTTTATTTTATATAATAAAGACTTCTTTCTTAAATAGTTGGCACTTATGAGGAAAACTACTTTTAGTAGTTTAAAGATGGTAGATTAATGAGGTACAGTATATGTACAGTACCTTTGTTTTTTATGTTTTCACAATAAGGTTAATATGCATTATCTCAGACTGTTGCTGTTTAAGTTTTTGTAGCTTTTGTTATCACATTCTGAAGAAGCCTGTTGTATAAAAACTTTTGTGTTATTAATAGTTATGTTTTTTTACATACATTAACTGTAAACTCATATGAAATCTTTATTAATTTTCTACATTTTCTCAAAATGCAGTAAAATCTGGAGAGCAGCTTACAATTTTACTAAGTACTAGTGCAGTTGATAATGTCACCTGTGGCAGTGCTGTTTGTGATAGGTCTGACAGTATCAGTCCCTTCTCTGGTGAATCCAATCCTGTTGAGTTTCCTGGAGCTCTTGTTCATTCAGCTGTACAACAGCTACAGGGAACACAGGATTCCTTACGTTCCACTCCTGTTTTATTCCATGATACTGAAGTCTGGAGGTTTATTAGAAGTGATGTTAGCAATATAGATTAGGTTAGAGTTTTTCTGGAAATGAATCTAAGTGTTACATTATGGAAGACAACAAATACTGTTTATACTGTTGAAAACAAGTAATATATTAAAACTTCAGAAAAAGTATTTTATAAAATATGTAATTTTGGGTTATTGTAAACAATCTGCATTCATAGACTGCTTACTTGATTCTTTTATAAAATGGATCCTTGTTATTCACTCGTGTGAAAAAGTATTTGAATTATATTTTTAAAAGTCATATTCTTATATTTGACAATTTTAATATTCATTGCGATTGCAAATCAGTTATAGGAAAATTAAAACTAGAAGTATTAATAACTTTTGACATTTAGAAGTATTTCATCAATATTAAATTAGTATAAGGACAGAGTATTATAATTAATTTTTCCTATTGCCAGTCATGTTTAGGTTATTTTTACCATATAAACATTATTGGAATGTGAGTACATGTTGTGTTTTGTTAATAGATTGGTTACTTATTGCATTGCTTCAACATTATCAGCTTCTAAATCACTCAATATACACTTCTTGCTAACGATATTTGCAAGGGATATTTGCTTAGGGTACAAAGGGGACAGTAGTGATGTGACGTATTGGTTGAATGTTCTTGACACCAGATGTCCTCTTATTTTGGTTTATTCTGAAAGTTCTGCAGGATTATGTTTATGTATACTGTCATATACGGTTAGTATGAAATGTTGGATGTGTACAAGTTTTTGCTCAGTTTTTCTTATGTTGAATCCAACAAATTAGTAATGTACAATCATTAATAGAAATCTTTAATCAGATTTCAGTATTGTGATGTGTTTCAGGTTTTGTTTTAGAATTAAAACTTTTTATTGGTAACTGGAAAAGAACTTAATGGTAATGCAGTTTAGCAAAATGTGTGTATAATTTAGTGATTATTATATTAATCTAGTACTGCAACCTATTAACACAGTTACGAGTATACTTATAACACGGAATTAAGCTTTGACACCCATGGTGGGCAAGATAACCCATTGTGTAGCTTTGCTTACCAACAGACAACAAGATTTAGTACTATATACTAGGAGTTATTAGAAGTTGGTTAAATAATTCCCTTTGAAAGTTTTTTTCCTTTAAGTCATTCAAGTCTAAATATTGTTCTTATAATACAAATAACAGGAAATATTATGTAGTTACTTTGTGTATGGGAATATTTTGAATTTTGTTACCTTTACCATAATGTTGCTTATTAAAACATTAATAATCATTTAAGATAGCAAAAAATAATGAAAAGAGAAAGTCCTAAACTACATTTTTTCAGAAAGTGGACTTTTCTTTTTTAATGTTTGTTATCAAACAAGCTCTGATTTAGATTTTCTTGTTGGTATTTTTATGTGATTTTTTGCTCTGTTATGTTACAATGCTTTGAACAAAAGCACTGTTGCAGATCACAAATAAAGTCCATATATCTGTGCAGGTATTTTTTTTAGCTTTTTAAGACTTTATAATAGCAGTATATTTGAAGAGTAGTTTCAAAACATGTTTTTAATTCAGTCACAGAGAACAAGAAGATGATGAGCTTCATCAGTGTAAGGAGATTTTTTCACAAGTTGTACAGATCATTAAAGATATATGCAATGTTGCAAATCAGGTAAATAGTTGATGACATTTCATATTATTTTAAGTATTATATTACTCATACATATAAAGTGAATGTTCAATAAAATGACAAGTGAATTTTGTCTTGCAGCCAGTGAGATGTTCCACTTGAACTGTTGGTATATCCAGATGTTGATAATTAATGCAGAGAAGCTTATGTTTGGTATTTTAAACATGGAATTTATTTGTTGGTAAACAGGGTTTATGATCAAACAGGACTTTTTGATTAATATTTGAGTGTATAATTTATTAATGTATAAACATTAATTAATTAACAAACATAACCAAAGGGGCTTATGTTTGTCACTGACTTTTATATATGTTTAACTATTTTACTATTATTTTTGTTATAAAGTAATTCTTTAGGAATATTTTAAAATTTAAGTAAATAATACACTAACTCGTATGTATGTAAACTAATAAAAGTTGACAAGTATAGTTTCTCTAACTTGTGACAGTTTGCAACAAGTGTCATTTACTTCTTGGCAGTATGAATATTTTAACACCAAGTCGTTTGTAATTTTCACTGTTTACTCAGTTTGATCACTTCAGAGCTATTTTAGCAATTCACAGCTTGATTTATTGCATATACAGTATACTTTTTATATATTATTATTTGAAGTTGAAATACATTTCCTCTGTAGATGTTATTTCTATATCATTCTGAATAGTATGTGTCTTTGAAGTGGAATAATGCATTTTGGGTTGGCATATCATTATTAAATGGGCATAACTGAGCTTGCAGAGAACAAAGTCTTATATTAGATATTACAATTATGTGAATTTTCACTCCTACAATTTTTTTTTCCAGATCATTAATATTTTTTGTATTATCACAGACTCTTCTTCTTCAAGACTTGCATGAATCTCGTATGTGTAACCAGTTGCTGGTACCGGAAGCTAGTGAAGACATACGGAAACAAGGAGGTTTCTTATCCTCAGGAAAAGTAGCCCATATGTATGGGCACAGTATGTTAGGAGAAGATGGTATATAGACCTTTTATTACCTACACCATCTACATGTGAAGTTCTGTGATCACTCTTACAAAAGTATTGTACAATTTCAATTCGTGCATTACTGATGGATTGCTGCTTTTGTAAGTAATTTTATACATTATCTGTTTATGTTATACTAGTTATTATTAATTTTAACTTCACTCTGTAGAACACGATGCTCCAGAACAACAAAGCTACTTAGAAGCCACCATCATGAAGTTTATGCCTGGAACGTTTGATTGTGGAGTCGTTTGGGAAACTCTCTTCACTCTTCGTCCTAGGTTGAATACAGGACCAGGTCACAGTGTCAAATATAACTTTAGTAATAGGTATAACTTAATGACTTTTTTGAAGATATAAATCTTTAATTTACTTTTAAATAAATAGGCTGGTATTTTAAGTTAAAAATACCTAACTTATATTTAGTCACATAATAGTACTAGAGAACATTTATTATGTTGAGAAGAGGTTAAAAGGATTGAAATAAATTATTTAATAACATGTTTTGTCAATGTTAATGATATAACAAACATAATAACAAAAGTATTATGTTCAGAGAACTCTTAAGGTACATGGAAATAGTGTGTGCATAGTTTTATTTTAAAATTGATATTTGTTAAGACAGGCACTTAATTGTTTTTCTTCTGTTATTATATTATGGATGTAAAATGCTTATTTCTGTTCCTTATGTTATATTTTAATTATTATTTTCCAACTTTCCAAATCTGAAATTTAAATTTGTGTTGAATAGGGATCCGAGCTCTCTGGGCAGTGCTAAATTCATTTTCTGTCAATAATAGGAAGAATATGTTTGTATATCAAGAAAGATGTGGATCAGTATTCTATCTGAGAGACTTGCTGATATTGTTGTGTTCATTAAAGCACACAAATTATTTATTTACTTTTAGATGTTTCATGATAACAATCTTAGATTTAATTTTTTTTAATTAGGTGAAACATATACTGTCATTTCTTGTAATTTTATATAATATAAAGTATTTTCTTTCTGTATGTAAACTGACAGTGTTCATTGTTTATGAAACTATGTAATCAGGTTTTAAGTGTCTTTATAGTTGACTGTGTGGGAGATTGCAGTGTAATAGAGATATAAAATAGTGGTATATATAACTAACAAAAAACACTTTTGTGTTGTTATAGATTGAATGAAACACTTTGTGAAGGACATTCAGGGTATGGACTTAGCAAGAGGAAAGACTCACTTTCAGGTTTGTGTTTTTTAGAGACCTTTAAGACAACATCCTTAATATTATAGGATTTGACTGTGGGTATTTTGTCTTACCATGTTCTATATATATCCTTTTATTATTTGTTTAGTAAATAGTAATGTATAATAATTACCTAAGTTAGATAATTGCAAAACTTTTTTGTAAGGAAGATATTTCGTGGGTGTGTACATAAATCAAGCTTTCCAGTACACCCTTTTTTAAAATTTAGTATAGTAATTTAAACCTCTTGTGACATCTGAATTGCTCACCAGTGTGGCTGAATCTGCTATAATATCCAGGTTTATGGAGAGTAAATTCTGTATCTTATTTCCTCCTTACAAAATTCCACACAACACATGATATCTGGTTCTTAGTTTTATAAAGGTGTCTTCTCCATGGATATCTTGCATTCTGTGGACAGATATTGTCAAATAAGGCTTGTTTAAGCTTGTTAGTCACTATAAGGTGTTTAAGTTAATATGAATAATTCTACTATTTTATGGAAGAGGGACAGTTCAGCCAACCTTCTAAACTCTGTATCTTCATAGCTGCTTACTATTAATAGACAAGTTCTTTTGGCAGTGAATTTTATTTTTGATGTCATTAAATCAAGATTTTGGGCTGTACCCTGTATACTGGAAATTGTAACATCCTTTTCTAGCCTACATAATTTCCACCCAAATTTAATTTGATTTTAGTGATTTGGAAAACTTCAGTGTTACAACCAAATTTTAAAACAAAATTTTTTTGCACGAGAAATAAATACTGCTGCTTTGGTGAAGGGATAATTCAGTGTAATATTTTTTTTTTCAGTTATTGAATTATTTTTTGTTTATTTCTTGCTGAAATGTAAGAAAAATAAAGAAAAATTTTTCGAAGTTAAAGAAATGTATAACTATGTAATATTTCTTGCACCTTAATGCAAAGGAGCACCAGATAAGATTGAAAATACAATAGTAGACAAATACAACAATATATTGATTATTAAATAATGTTAGAAGTTTGTATATGGATATAGATTGTTATTAGATATTTCTGCAGTATTTCATTTTACCATTCCTACTCTAAACTCATCTTCATGCTGTGGAAATTTTCTTGTGACAGAATTTGCTCAGTTTCTTGAAAAATCCCAAATATACTGACAGTAAGGCAGAGAATCGTTTTAAGGTACTGATGTATTTATAGCTCAGCTTCTTTCTGTGTCATCTCCATCACTTAGTGCTTTGATTTTTGTGGGATGTTAGGAGAAGCTTTTTGTAAAAGTATAAGCATAGATAACCCCCTTTTTTTTTTTTAAATGTTAGTTATGGCTAAACAGCAATAAATAGCTGTAGAAGTAAATCAATGAAGTTGATATACACTATACGTATATATTATTATACCATAAAAAGGGTATGCTATGGATTATATGAACAACACATACAAACAGCTATCATCCTGTTTGCCTTATTGCAAACAACAGAAAAAGGTTTGACAGAAACATGAAAAAGAGTAAGTACTTCTAACAAATTATAAAATACAAAAATATATTAATTTATTTCTATTCTTCACATATGTCTCTCTTAAGTTAAGACCTTCAATCAAGTTCTTGTCAATTATGCCTTTTTGATTGATTTTACATCTGTAAACAAACCATTGCAATTTTTTTGCTACTTGTTCTTGAGTAAAATATTACAGTGATGAACATATACTTGATGGAATTTTAAAACAAAAATTACACTTCTATTAAACAGCTGTATCATATTATATTACACTCGGTGACAGTAAGTGAATTTATGGACTATTCTCAATGTATGTTTTACAAGTCCAATATTGTTTTGTTACAGTTTGCAAAAATCTCCTAATATTTTTATATCAAATTATACTTTACAATTACCATATTACAAATATAACAAAACTAAAGCAAGTCTGGAACAGAGTGACATTAATATAAAGTTAAAAATATATTGAAGGCAATACACAACCTCGTTCAATACAAAGCATTCACTAATGTAATTTTAAAAGACCAGTTATGAAGGCACATGAAGTTTATAAAAAAACATAACTAGCCTTTTTATCTGACATGTATACAAACTGGATATAAATTCATATACAACAGTATTTTGTTTGTTTTAGAATCATGCACATAATGGGTCAGTTTTTTCACATCCTTCCCTAATATTCAAAAGATAAACAAAAAGGAAGTTAGTTGCTCAACTCGTGATAACCCTGTCTGACCAAAGAATGGGATTTGATGATCACTCTCATAGTGCACCCATGGCCTCAAAGTATGTAAACAAGTTTGTTTCTGTGACATGTCATAAATCATGAATTCTCATATTCAAAGTTTGGATATAATAACCACTAGGCCATCTACATAGATCCTTCAATAATCAATACACAGATTTGTATTGTGGTAGTAATGAAACTACCAGTAATGTAAAATATTACACACAAAACATGCTAGCTTTTTTATGGGCCCAGCATGGCTAAGCGTGTTAAGGCGTGCGACTCGTAATCTGAGGGTTGTGGGTTCGCAACCCTGTCATTCCAAACATGCTCGCCCTTTCAGCCATGGTCAATCCCACTATTCGTTGGTAAAAGAGTAGCCCAACAGTCCTAAATTAAGAATGGCTAGCAAACCAACTCATCAACCCTATTTTATCCACCACCCCTCAAAAAAAGTATGAAATTTGTTTGGTTACAGAGCTAACAAATAGAAAAGTTCAAGAAAAAAAACAGGAGATTAGTTGAGTACTTTATTTCTTTTTTTTAATGTTTGTTATTTAGGCATAAGTGTAAAAGTAATTGACGTGTAAATATAGGTGTATTTGTTAGGTTAGTTAAGATTAGAGTAAGTAAAATTATAATATAAAAAATGGTTCTAAAGGCACAAGAACAGGTTGTAATAGCTCATGGGTAACATAATTTGTAATTTAAAGCAAGCTGCATGTAATTTCACAGATATATCATTGTGACACTGGGGAATGGTACGAAAAAGATTAAACAAAATAAACTTAAAAGTTTAAAAGTGTACATTGTTACAAAGAAGAAAAAATATGTGGTCAAATTTTTACATTTTAAATGGGTAAAATTTGATAGTGAGGTAAAAGTATGGTTTCCCCTTTAGGATCTTTTTTAGCTTAATGCTTCTGATACGTTCATTATTTCCTTTTTTGAATTTAAAATATTATATTCTTTCCTCTTTGCTTTAATTAATATATTGTTTTATGACATTAAAATTTGTTTTCACTTTAGTTTCAATCCATTTCATAACTTTGCTAAATATGTTAAACTGTTGCCAGCTAACTTGATTATTAATCCTCCATTACTAACAAGTAATATTCTATTCCAATATTTTATTACATATACATACCAACTTCTCCAATTCCATGAACCAACTGTTGGTTCTTCCTTGTTGTTGAAGCTCTAGATGATATAGAAATGGTCATGGTCTGAGAACCCTGAACCAAAGCGAGGTCAAAAGTATAAAAATAGTTGTCATTCTCTTTGGCATAGAGATTTACTTAAATTATTGACAAAACATGGTTATATTTTCTGGGGAAAGATAATTAGTAAAATAAGTTATGACTAAAACAGTTTCAGTCTAAATGATTTCAGTTATCAATCCTGAGAGTGAAACCTGTAAAACTAAGCACAGTTTAGCATAAACATCAACTGTTACAGTCTGCACATCATCCCTTATTTCTGTTTTATTTTAATAAAGATTTTGTTAATTGTACACACTTGCCCCTTATTTTATATACACTAAAAAACTTGTTAAATACAGTACCCCATACTTCCTGGACAAATTTGCTGTTATCAGTAGATCCAATTCACTGATCACATCAAAGTATCACACATGTACACTACATTATTTTTTTCTTTGTTTGTTTTACATATCCAATCCATATAATGTATTCAACCTAGAATTTGAATTAGGATATAATCAAAGCCAAATCACAATGACCATATAGACAATATAAGAATGAGATGATTTAAATTGTTACCAGTCTTATATCAAGAGAATATTGTACACACACTAGTTTAGAATTAAACAAGTAATGCTGTCTTCAGTAGCATACATATAACAAGATATAGTTGAATTATTATTATTATACTAGCATATACCTAGGATAAAGACACCAACCAAATGAATAGTAATAAAAATAATTATAAGTGAACTGCAAAGCAGATCAGTGTAACAATAATATACCTGTTAAAAAATAAATATGGACCTCATACTGCAACAAATATTTTATAGGAGACAGTGCAGCTGTGAAAATTATCCATTGTTTGAAATAACTACTCTCACATTCTTTTACACTGGGCATAAACGTTCAGTAACATATATGTATTTTAAATATACTCATTACCAGTCAAGAACATGCAAATAAATTTCAACCTTAAATATATACAACACAGTAGGACTGCTCATAATAAACCAAATACATTTTTATGCATTTTGCATTCAACTAAAACAAGAGACTATCTACTATTTCATTAATTAGCTCATTTTTTTTAAAGAATTACATATAGAGGGCAGTACAATTTAAGAAAAGCTGATATTGTGAAAAAGTGTAATAATCTGTTAAAAATACATTTTCATCATAGGAAAATGTTGATATAATGTAATGCAAGTACAAAACCAGCCTTTCCATGCTGATGAAATATATAAATTATTTATGTAAAAAATAAAATAAAAATAGCTGGTATAATATACAAGATCCTGCAACTTTTTTCTGCCTTTGTGAAATTCTTAATGCTATTGTTTTTTGCAATATGTTATTTGAAAATAAAAACATTACTTCAGGTAATATTTTATGTATTATAAACTTGTAATTATTCTTATCAATGTATATGTAATAGGGAATTAAAGTTTTAAAACATTATAGGGAGAATTTTTGTTCATCTTCTATCTTCAAGAGAAATAATATGTAAATTATTTCAATATTGCATACTTTACATATTTTTATATGTAGGAGCTAAAACAGATGACCCTTCCAGGCTATCATTTGAGTAAGCTAGGTGAATACTAGTATCCTGTGGTAGACCCTGAGTCTGAAGAACGGCAGATCGTTCATTTGGATCTCTTGTGCCTCCACTGGGTCTTGCTAGTAGAGATTTCACATTTTCCAGTGCTAACGAAGGCTAGTTGGGAATTACAAAATGTAGTATTTCCTCTTTTGGATCAGAATTCCAACAGAGGGCTATTGAGAAGACAAAATAAATCTGGTGAAATGGAGGATGATAATCAGATTATGGGAATGCCACTGATAATGGAAAGGAATATTGATGATAAGTATGTTAATTCTGTCAGTCAGGCAGTCAGAGATGAAGACAAGGGTATAGAAACTGAAGAAAATGAGACCACTGAATTAAACCGGTCACGTCCAGTGAGAAAAGTATTGTCCAAAAAACCTGAAGGATAAGTCACATTGTGCTTCAAGCTCTGCATCAATGGTACCTGGAGAGTCTTCAACCATGGTTTCTGAATCTGTGTCAGTAACAGAAACTCCTGTTACTTTCTGCTCAGATATAGCATATACAAAGGTATTTAAAATCTGTTTTATTTTATATAATAAAGACTTTTTTCTTAAATAGCTCACCAACTGACTGCTCAAGTAAAATTGTTGGCAGTTATGAGGAACACTACTTTTAGTAGTTTAAAGATAGTAGATAAATGAGGTACAGTATATGTACAGTACCTTTGTTTTTTTATGTTTTCACAATAAGGTTAATATGTTTTTTAATATGTTGCTGTTTAAGTAGATTTTGGACTTTTGTTATCACCTTCTGAAGAAGCCTGTTGTATAAAAACTTTTGTGTTATTAATAGTTATGTTTTTTTTACATACATTAACTGTAAACTCATATGAAATCTTTATTAATTTTCTACATTTTCTGCAGAACAAAATGCAGTAAAATCTGGAGAGCAGCTTTTAATTTTACTAAGTACTAGTGCAGTTGATAATGTCACCTGTGGCAGTGCTGTTTGTGATAGGTCTGACACTATCAGTCCCTTTTCTGGTGAATCCCATCCTGTCGAGTTTCCTGGAGCTCTTGTTCATCCAGCTGTACAACAGCTACAGGGAACACAGGATTCCTTACGTTCCACTCCTGTTTTATTCCATGATACTGAAGTCTCGAGTTTTATTGGTAGTGAACATGTTAGCAATACTGTAGATAATAGGTTGGAGTTTTTCTGGAAATGAATCTTAAGTGTTACATTATGGAAGACAACAAATACTGTTAGTACTGTTGAAAACAAGTAATACATTTAAACTTCAGAAAAAGTATTTTATAAAATATGTAATTTTTGTTTATTGTAAACATTTATCTGCATTCATAGACTACTTAATTGATTCTTTTATAAAATGGATCCTTGTTATTCATTCATGTGAAGAAGTATTTGAATTATATTTTTAAAAGTCATATTCTTATATTTGACAATTTTAATATTCATTACGATTGCAAATCAGTTATAGGAAAATTAAAACTAGAAGTATTAACGACTTTCGACATTTAGAAGTATTTCATCAATATTAAATAAGTATAAGGACAGAGTATTATAATTAATTTTTCCTATTGCCAGTCATGTTTAGGTTATTTTTACCATATAAACATTATCGAATGTGAGTACACGTTGTGTTTCGTTAATAGATTGGTTACTTATTAAGCATTGTTTCAACATTATCAGCTTCTAAACCACTCTATATACAATTCAGCATGTATTCGTTTTCTTGCTAACGATATTTGCTTAGGGTACAAAGGGAACAGTAGTGATTCTGCAAGTGACGAATTGGTTGAATGTTCTTGACACCAGATGTCCTCTTATTTTGGTTTATTCTGAAAATTCTGCAGGATTATGTTTATGTATACTGTCATATACGGTTAGTATGAAATGTTGGATGTGTACAAGTTTTTGCTCAGTTTTTCTTATGTTGAATCCAACAAATTAGTAATGTACGATCATTAATAGAAATCTTTAATCAGATTTCAGTATTGTGATGTGTTTCAGGTTTTGTTTTAGAATTAAAACTTTTTCATTGGTAACTGGAAAAGAACTTAATGGTAATGCAGTTTAGCCAAATGTGTGTATAATTTAGTGATTATTATATTAATCTAGTACTCGCAACCTATTAACACAGTTACGAGTATACTTATAACACGGAATTAAGCTTTGACACCCGTGGTGGGCAGGATAAAGATAACCCCTTGAGTTATTAGAAGTTGGTAAAATAATTCCTTTTGAAAGTTTTTTCCTTTAAGTCATTCTATAAATTGTGTGTTAAGTCTAAATATTGTTCTTATAATACAAATAACAGGAAATATTATGTAGTTACTTTGTGTATGGGAATATTTTGACTTTTGTTACCTTTACCATAATGTTGCTTATTAAAACATTAATAATCATTTAAGATAGCAAAAAAATAATGAAAAGAGAAAGTCCTAAACTACATTTTTTCAGAAAGTGGACTTTTTTTTTTAATGTTTGTTATCAAACAAGCAATGATTTAGATTTTCTTGTTGGTATTTTTATGTGATTTTTTGCTCTGTTATGTTACAACACTTTGAACAAAAGCACTGTTGCAGATCACAAATAAAGTCCATATATCTGTGCAGGTATTTTTTTAGCTTTTTAAGACTTTATGATAGCAGTATATTTGAAGAGTAGTTTAAAAACATGTTTTAATTCAGTCACAGAGAACAAGAAGATGATGAGCTTCATCAGTGTAAGGAGATTTTTCACAAGTTGTACAGATCGTTAAAGATATATGCAATGTTGCAAATCAGGTAAATAGTTGATGACATTTCATATTATTTTAAGTATTATATTACTCGTACATATAAAGTGACATGTTCAATAAAATGACAAGTGAATTTTGTCTTGCAGCCAGTGAGATGTTCCACTTGAACTGTTGGTATATCCAGATGTTGATAATTAATGCAGAGAAGCTTATGTTTGGTATTTTAAACATGGAATTTATTTGTTGGTAAACAGGGTTTATGATCAAACAGGACTTTTTGATTAATATTTTAGTGTATAATTTATTAATGTATAAACATTAATTAATTAACAAACATGTTTGTCACTGACTTTTATATATGTTTTACTATTTTACTATTATTTTTGTTATAAAGTAATTCTTTAGGAATATTTTAAAATTTAAGTAAATAATACACTAACTCGTAATACACTTATGTATGTAAACTAATAAAAGTTGACAAGTATAGTTTCTCTAACTTGTGACAGTTTGCAACAAGTGTCATTTACTTCTTGGCAGTATGAATATTTTAACACCAAGTCGTTTGTAATTTTCACTGTTTACTCAGTTTGATCACTTCAGAGCTATTTTAGCAATTCACAGCTTGATTTATTGCATATACAGTATACTTTTATATATTATTATTTGAAGTTGAAATAAATTTCCTCTGTAGATGTTATTTCTATATCATTCTGAATAGTATGTGTCTTTGAAGTAGAATAATGCATTTTGGGTTGGCATTTCATTATTAAATGGGCTTGCAGAGAACAAAGTCTTATATTAGATATTACAATTATGTGAATTTTCACACCTACATTTTTTTCTCCAGATCATTAATATTTTTTGTATTATCACAGACTCTTCTTCTTCAAGACTTGCATGAATCTCGTATGTGTAACCAGTTGCTGGTACCGGAAGCTAGTGAAGACATATGGAAACAAGGAGGTTTCTTATCCTCAGGGCACAGTATGTTAGGAGAAGATGGTATATAGACCTTTTATTACCTACACCATCTACATGTGAAGTTCTGTGATCACTCTTACAAAAGTATTGTACAATTTCAATTCGTGCATTACTGATGGATTGCTGCTTTTGTAAGTAATTTTATACATTATCTGTTTATAGTTATACTAGTTATTATTAATTTTAACTTCACTCTGTAGAACACGATGCTCCAGAACAACAAAGCTACTTAGAAGCCACCATCATGAAGTTTATGCCTGGAACGTTTGATTGTGGAGTCGTTTGGGAAACTCTCTTCACTCTTCGTCCTAGGTTGAATACAGGACCAGGTCACAGTGTCAAATATAACTTTAGTAATAGGTATAACTTAACGACTTTTTTGAAGATATAAATCTTTAATTTACTTTTAAATAAATAGGCTGGTATTTTAAGTTAAAAATACCTAACTTATATTTAGTCACATAATAGTACTAGAGAACATTTATTATGTTGAGAAGAGGTTAAAAAGGATTGAAATAAATTATTTAATAACATGTTTTGTCAATGTTAATGATATAACAAACATAATAACAGAAGTATTATGTTCAGAGAACTCTTAAGGTACATGGAAATAGTGTATGCATAGTTTTATTTTAAAATTGATATTTGTTAAGGAACAGAAATAAGCATTTTACATCCATAATATAATAATAGAAGAAAAACAATTAAGTGCCTGTCTTATGTTATATTTTAATTATTATTTTCCAACTTTCCAAATCTGAAATTTAAATTTGTGTTGAATAGGGATCCGAGCTCTCTGGGCAGTGCTAAATTCATTTTCTGTCAATAATAGGAAGAATATGTTTGTATATCAAGAAAGATGTGGATCAGTATTCTATCTGAGACACTTGCTGATATTGTTCTGTTCATTAAAGCACACAAATTATTTATTTACTTTTAGATGTTTCATGATAACAATCTTAAATGTAATTTTTTTTAATTAGGTGAAACATATACTGTCATTTCTTGTAATTTTATATAATATTTCTAAAGTATTTTCTTTCTGTATGTAAACTGACAGTGTTCATTGTTTATGAAATTATGTAATCAGGTTTTTAAGTGTCTTTATAGTTGACTGTGTGGGAGATTGCAGTGTAATAGAGATATAAAATAGTGGTATATATAACTAACAAAAACACTTTTGTGTTGTTATAGATTGAATGAAACACTTTGTGAAGGACATTCAGGGTATGGACATAGCAAGAGGAAAGACTCACTTTCAGGTTTGTGTTTTTTAGAGACCTTTAAGACAACATCCTTAATATTATAGGATTTGACTGTGGGTATTTTGTCTTACCATGTTCTATATATATCCTTTTATTATTTGTTTAGTAAATATCTAATGTATACTAATTACCTAAGTTAGATAATTGCAAAACTTTTTTGTAAAGAAGATATTTCGTGGGTGTGTACATAAATCAAGCTTTCCAGTACACCCTTTTTTAAAATTTAGTATAGTAATTTAAACCTCTTGTGACATCTGAATTGCTCACCAGTGTGGCTGAATCTGCTATAATATCCAGGTTTATGGAGAGTAAATTCTGTATCTTCTTCCTCCTTACAAAATTCCACACAACACATCTGGTTCTTAGTTTTATAAATGTCTCTCCTCCATTGATATCTTCCATTCTGTGGACAGATATTTTCAAATAAGTCTTGTTTAAGCTTGTTAGTCACTATAATGTGTTTAAGTTAATATGAATAATTCTACTATTTTATGGAAGAGGGACAGTTCAGCCAACCTTCTAAACTCATAGCTGCTTACTATTAATAGACAAGTTCTTTTGGCCGTGAATTTTATTTTTATACTGGAAATTGTGACATCCTTTACTAGCCTACCTAATTAACACCCAAATTTAATTTGATTTTAGTGATTTGGAAAAACTTCAGTGTTACAACCAAATTTTAAAAACAAAATTTTTTGCACGAGAAATAAATACTGCTGCTTTGGTGAAGGGATAATTCAGTGTAATATTTTTTTTTTCAGTTATTGAATTATTTTTTGTTTATTTCTTGCTGAAATGTATGAAAAATAAAGAAAAAATTTTTTCCGAAGTTAAAGAAATGTATAACTATGTAATATTTCTTGCACCTTCATGCAAAGGAGCACCAGATCAGATTGAAAATACAATAGTAGACAAATACAACAATATATTGATTATTAAATAATGTTAGAAGTTTGTATATAGATATAGATTGTTATTAGATATTTCTGCAGTATTTCATTTTACCATTCCTACTCTAAACTCATCTTCATGCTGTGGAAATTTTCTTGTGACAGAATTTGCTCAGTTTCTTGAAAATCCCAAATATACTGACAGTAAGGCAGAGAATCGTTTTAAGGTACTGATGTATTTATAGCTCAGCTTCTTTCTGTGTCATCTCCATCACTTAGTGCTTTGATTTTGTGGGATGTTAGGAGAAGCGTCTTGTAAAAGTATAAGCATAGATAACCCCTTTTTTTTTTTTAAATGTTAGTTATGGCTAAACAGCAATAAATAGCTGTAGAAGTAAATCAATGAAGTTGATATACACTATACGTATATATTATTATACCATAAAAAGGGTATGCTATGGATTATATGAACAACACATACAAACAGCTATCATCCTGTTTGCCTTATTGCAAACAACAGAAAAAGGTTTGACAGAAACATGAAAAGAGTAAGTACTTCTAACAAATTATAAAATACAAAAATATATTAATTTATTTCTATTCTTCACATATGTCTCTCTTAAGTTAAGACCTTCAATCAAGTTCTTGTCAATTATGCCTTTTGATTGATTTTACATCTGTAAACAAACCATTGCAATTTTTTTTGCTACTTGTTCTTGAGTAAAATATTACAGTGATGAACATATACTTGATGGAATTTTAAAACAAAAATTACACTTCTATTAAACAGCTGTATCATATTATATTACACTCGGTGACAGTGAATTTATGGACTATTCTCAATGTATGTTTTACAAGTCCAATATTGTTTTGTTACAGTTTGCAAAAATCTCCTAATATTTTTATATCAAATTATACTTTACAATTACCATATTACAAATATAACAAAACTAAAGCAAGTCTGGAACAGAGTGACATTAATATAAAGTTAAAAATATATTGAAGGCAATACACAACCTCGTTCAATACAAAGCATTCACTAATGTAATTTTAAAAGACCAGTTATGAAGGCACATGAAGTTTATAAAAAAACATAACTAGCCTTTTTATCTGACATGTATACAAACTGGGTATAAATTCATATACAACAGTATTTTGTTTGTTTTAGAATCATGCACATAATGGGTCAGTTTTTTCACATCCTTCCCTAATATTCAAAAGATAAACAAAAAGGAAGTTAGTTGCTCAACTCGTGATAACCCTGTCTGACCAAAGAATGGGATTTGATGATCACTCTCATAGTGCACCCATGGCCTCAAAGTATGTAAACAAGTTTGTTTCTGTGACATGTCATAAATCATGAATTCTCATATTCAAAGTTTGGATATAATAACCACTAGGCCATCTACATAGATCCTTCAATAATCAATACACAGATTTGTATTGTGGTAGTAATGAAACTACCAGTAATGTAAAATATTACACACAAAACATGCTAGCTTTTTTATGGGCCCAGCATGGCTAAGCGTGTTAAGGCATGCGACTCGTAATCTGAGGGTTGTGGGTTCGCAACCCTGTCATTCCAAACATGCTCGCCCTTTCAGCCATGGTCAATCCCACTATTCGTTGGTAAAAGAGTAGCCCAACAGTCCTAAATTAAGAATGGCTAGCAAACCAACTCATCAACCCTATTTTATCCACCACCCCTCAAAAAAGTATGAAATTTGTTTGGTTACAGAGCTAACAAATAGAAAAGTTCAAGAAAAAAACAGGAGATTAGTTGAGTACTTTATTTCTTTTTTTAATGTTTGTTATTTAGGCATAAGTGTAAAAGTAATTGACGTGTAAATATAGGTGTATTTGTTAGGTTAGTTAAGATTAGAGTAAGTAAAATTATAATATAAAAAATGGTTCTAAAGGCACAAGAACAGGTTGTAATAGCTCATGGGTAACATAATTTGTAATTTAAAGCAAGCTGCATGTAATTTCACAGATATATCATTGTGACACTGGGGAATGGTACGAAAAAGATTAAACAAAATAAACTTAAAAGTTTAAAAAGTGTACATTGTTACAAAGAAGAAAAATATGTGGTCAAATTTTTTACATTTTTAAATGGGTAAAATTTGATAGTGAGGTAAAAGTATGGTTTCCCCTTTAGGATCTTTTTAGCTTAATGCTTCTGATACGTTCATTATTTCCCTTTTTTTGAATTTAAAATATTATATTCTTTCCTCTTTGCTTTAATTAATATATTGTTTTATGACATTAAAATTTGTTTTCACTTTAGTTTCAATCCATTTCATAACTTTGCTAAATATGTTAAACTGTTGCCAGCTAACTTGATTATTAATCCTCCATTACTAACAAGTAATATTCTATTCCAATATTTTATTACATATACATACCAACTTCTCCAATTCCATGAACCAACTGTTGGTTCTTCCTTGTTGTTGAAGCTCTAGATGATATAGAAATGGTCATGGTCTGAGAACCCTGAACCAAAGCGAGGTCAAAAGTATAAAAATAGTTGTCATTCTCTTTGGCATAGAGATTTACTTAAATTATTGACAAAACATGGTTATATTTTCTGGGGAAAGATAATTAGTAAAATAAGTTATGACTAAAACAGTTTCAGTCTAAATGATTTCAGTTATCAATCCTGAGAGTGAAACCTGTAAAACTAAGCACAGTTTAGCATAAACATCAACTGTTACAGTCTGCACATCATCCCTTATTTCTGTTTTATTTTAATAAAGATTTTGTTAATTGTACACACTTGCCCCTTATTTTATATACACTAAAAAACTTGTTAAATACAGTACCCCATACTTCCTGGACAAATTTGCTGTTATCAGTAGATCCAATTCACTGATCACATCAAAGTATCACACATGTACACTACATTATTTTTTTTCTTTGTTTGTTTTACATATCCAATCCATATAATGTATTCAACCTAGAATTTGAATTAGGATATAATCAAAGCCAAATCACAATGACCATATAGACAATATAAGAATGAGATGATTTAAATTGTTACCAGTCTTATATCAAGAGAATATTGTACACACACTAGTTTAGAATTAAACAAGTAATGCTGTCTTCAGTAGCATACATATAACAAGATATAGTTGAATTATTATTATTATACTAGCATATACCTAGGATAAAGACACCAACCAAATGAATAGTAATAAAAATAATTATAAGTGAACTGCAAAAGCAGATCAGTGTAACAATAATATACCTGTTAAAAAATAAATATGGACCTCATACTGCAACAAATATTTTATAGGAGACAGTGCAGCTGTGAAAATTATCCATTGTTTGAAATAACTACTCTCACATTCTTTTACACTGGGCATAAACGTTCAGTAACATATATGTATTTTAAATATACTCATTACCAGTCAAGAACATGCAAATAAATTTCAACCTTAAATATATACAACACAGTAGGACTGCTCATAATAAACCAAATACATTTTATGCATTTTGCATTCAACTAAAACAAGAGACTATCTACTATTTCATTAATTAGCTCATTTTTTTAAAGAATTACATATAGAGGGCAGTACAATTTAAGAAAAGCTGATATTGTGAAAAAGTGTAATAATCTGTTAAAAATACATTTTCATCATAGGAAAATGTTGATATAATGTAATGCAAGTACAAAACCAGCCTTTCCATGCTGATGAAATATATAAATTATTTATGTAAAAAATAAAATAAAAATAGCTGGTATAATATACAAGATCCTGCAATTTCTTTCTGCCTTTGTGAAATTCTTAATGCTATTGTTTTTTGCAATATGTTATTTGAAAATAAAAACATTACTTCAGGTAATATTTTATGTATTATAAACTTGTAATTATTCTTATCAATGTATATGTAATAGGGAATTAAAGTTTTAAAACATTATAGGAGAATTTTGTTCATCTTCTATCTTCAAGAGAAATAATATGTAAATTATTTCAATATTGCATACTTTACATATTTTTATATGTAGGAGCTAAAACAGATGACCCTTCCAGGCTATCATTTGAGTAAGCTAGGTGAATACTAGTATCCTGTGGTAGACCCTGAGTCTGAAGAACGGCAGATCGTTCATTTGGATCTCTTGTGCCTCCACTGGGTCTTGCTAGTAGAGATTTCACATTTTCCAGTGCTAACGAAGGCTAGTTGGGAATTACAAAATGTAGTATTTCCTCTTTGGATCAGAATTCCAACAGAGGGCTATTGAGAAGACAAAATAAATCTGGTGAAATGGAGGATGATAATCAGATTATGGGAATGCCACTGATAATGGAAAGGAATATTGATGATAAGTATGTTAATTCTGTCAGTCAGGCAGTCAGAGATGAAGACAAGGGTATAGAAACTGAAGAAAATGAGACCACTGAATTAAACCGTCACGCCCAGTGAGAAAAGTATTGTCCAAAACCTGAAGGATAAGTCACATTGTGCTTCAAGCTCTGCATCAATGGTACCTGGAGAGTCTTCAACCATGGTTTCTGAATCTGTGTCAGTAACAGAAACTCCTGTTACTTTCTGCTCAGATATAGCATATACAAAGGTATTTAAAATCTGTTTTATTTTATATAATAAAGACTTTTTTCTTAAATAGCTCACCCAACTGACTGCTCAAGTAAAAAATTGTTGGCAGTTATGAGGAACACTACTTTTAGTAGTTTAAAGATAGTAGATAAATGAGGTACAGTATATGTATAGTACCTTTGTTTTTTATGTTTTCACAATAAGGTTAATATGTTTTTAATATGTTGCTGTTTAAGTAGATTTTGGACTTTGTTATCACCTTCTGAAGAAGCCTGTTGTATAAAAACTTTTGTGTTATTAATAGTTATGTTTTTTTTACATACATTAACTGTAAACTCATATGAAATCTTTATTAATTTTCTACATTTTTCTGCAGAACAAAAATGCAGTAAAATCTGGAGAGCAGCTTTTAATTTTACTAAGTACTAGTGCAGTTGATAATGTCACCTGTGGCAGTGCTGTTTGTGATAGGTCTGACACTATCAGTCCCTTTTCTGGTGAATCCCATCCTGTCGAGTTTCCTGGAGCTCTTGTTCATCCAGCTGTACAACAGCTACAGGGAACACAGGATTCCTTACGTTCCACTCCTGTTTTATTCCATGATACTGAAGTCTCGAGTTTTATTGGTAGTGAACATGTTAGCAATACTGTAGATAATAGGTTGGAGTTTTTCTGGAAATGAATCTTAAGTGTTACATTATGGAAGACAACAAATACTGTTAGTACTGTTGAAAACAAGTAATACATTTAAACTTCAGAAAAAGTATTTTATAAAATATGTAATTTTTGTTTATTGTAAACATTTATCTGCATTCATAGACTACTTAATTGATTCTTTTATAAAATGGATCCTTGTTATTCATTCATGTGAAGAAGTATTTGAATTATATTTTTAAAAGTCATATTCTTATATTTGACAATTTTAATATTCATTACGATTGCAAATCAGTTATAGGAAAATTAAAACTAGAAGTATTAACGACTTTCGACATTTAGAAGTATTTCATCAATATTAAATAAGTATAAGGACAGAGTATTATAATTAATTTTTCCTATTGCCAGTCATGTTTAGGTTATTTTTACCATATAAACATTATCGAATGTGAGTACACGTTGTGTTTCGTTAATAGATTGGTTACTTATTAAGCATTGTTTCAACATTATCAGCTTCTAAACCACTCTATATACAATTCAGCATGTATTCGTTTTCTTGCTAACGATATTTGCTTAGGGTACAAAGGGAACAGTAGTGATTCTGCAAGTGACTAATTGGTTGAATGTTCTTGACACCAGATGTCCTCTTATTTTGGTTTATTCTGAAAGTTCTGCAGGATTATGTTTATGTATACTGTCATATACGGTTAGTATGAAATGTTGGATGTGTACAAGTTTTTGCTCAGTTTTTCTTATGTTGAATCCAACAAATTAGTAATGTACGATCATTAATAGAAATCTTTAATCAGATTTCAGTATTGTGATGTGTTTCAGGTTTTGTTTTAGAATTAAAACTTTTTCATTGGTAACTGGAAAAGAACTTAATGGTAATGCAGTTTAGCCAAATGTGTGTATAATTTAGTGATTATTATATTAATCTAGTACTCGCAACCTATTAACACAGTTACGAGTATACTTATAACACGGAATTAAGCTTTGACACCGTGGTGGGCAGGATAAAGATAACCCCTTGAGTTATTAGAAGTTGGTAAAATAATTCCTTTTGAAAGTTTTTTCCTTTAAGTCATTCTATAAATTGTGTGTTAAGTCTAAATATTGTTCTTATAATACAAATAACAGGAAATATTATGTAGTTACTTTGTGTATGGGAATATTTTGACTTTTGTTACCTTTACCATAATGTTGCTTATTAAAACATTAATAATCATTTAAGATAGCAAAAAAATAATGAAAAGAGAAAGTCCTAAACTACATTTTTTCAGAAAGTGGACTTTTCTTTTTAATGTTTGTTATCAAACAAGCAATGATTTAGATTTTCTTGTTGGTATTTTTATGTGATTTTTTGCTCTGTTATGTTACAACACTTTGAACAAAAGCACTGTTGCAGATCACAAATAAAGTCCATATATCTGTGCAGGTATTTTTTTTAGCTTTTAAGACTTTATGATAGCAGTATATTTGAAGAGTAGTTTAAAAACATGTTTTTAATTCAGTCACAGAGAACAAGAAGATGATGAGCTTCATCAGTTCATTTAAGTAAATCTCTATGCCAAAGAGAATGACAACTATTTTTATACTTTTGACCTCGCTTTGGTTCAGGGTTCTCAGACCATGACCATTTCTATATCATCTAGAGCTTCAACAACAAGGAAGAACCAACAGTTGGTTCATGGAATTGGAGAAGTTGGTATGTATATGTAATAAAATATTGAATAGAATATTACTTGTTAGTAATGGAGGATTAATAATCAAGTTAGCTGGCAACAGTTTAACATATTTAGCAAAGTTATGAAATGGATTGAAACTAAAGTGAAAACAAATTTTAATGTCATAAAACAATATATTAATTAAAGCAAAGAGGAAAGAATATAATATTTTAAATTCAAAAAAAGGGAAATAATGAACGTATCAGAAGCATTAAGCTAAAAGATCCTAAAGGGGAAACCATACTTTTACCTCACTATCAAATTTTACCCATTTAAAAATGTAAAAAATTTGACCACATATTTTTCTTCTTTGTAACAATGTACACTTTTTAAACTTTTAAGTTTATTTTGTTTAATCTTTTTCGTACCATTCCCCAGTGTCACAATGATATATCTGTGAAATTACATGCAGCTTGCTTTAAATTACAAATTATGTTACCCATGAGCTATTACAACCTGTTCTTGTGCCTTTAGAACCATTTTTTATATTATAATTTTACTTACTCTAATCTTAACTAACCTAACAAATACACCTATATTTACACGTCAATTACTTTTACACTTATGCCTAAATAACAAACATTAAAAAAAGAAATAAAGTACTCAACTAATCTCCTGTTTTTTTCTTGAACTTTTCTATTTGTTAGCTCTGTAACCAAACAAATTTCATACTTTTTTGAGGGGTGGTGGATAAAATAGGGTTGATGAGTTGGTTTGCTAGCCATTCTTAATTTAGGACTGTTGGGCTACTCTTTACCAACGAATAGTGGGATTGACCATGGCTGAAAGGGCGAGCATGTTTGAATGACAGGGTTGCGAACCCACAACCCTCAGATTACGAAGTCGCACGCCTTAACACGCTTGGCCATGCTGGGCCCATAAAAAGCTAGCATGTTTTGTGTGTAATATTTTACATTACTGGTAGTTTCATTACTACCACAATACAAATCTGTGTATTGATTATTGAAGGATCTATGTAGATGGCCTAGTGGTTATTATATCCAAACTTTGAATATGAGAATTCATGATTTATGACATGTCACAGAAACAAACTTGTTTACATACTTTGAGGCCATGGGTGCACTATGAGAGTGATCATCAAATCCCATTCTTTGGTCAGACAGGGTTATCACGAGTTGAGCAACTAACTTCCTTTTTGTTTATCTTTTGAATATTAGGGAAGGATGTGAAAAAACTGACCCATTATGTGCATGATTCTAAAACAAACAAAATACTGTTGTATATGAATTTATACCCAGTTTGTATACATGTCAGATAAAAGGCTAGTTATGTTTTTTATAAACTTCATGTGCCTTCATAACTGGTCTTTAAAATTACATTAGTGAATGCTTTGTATTGAACGAGGTTGTGTATTGCCTTCAATATATTTTTAACTTTATATTAATGTCACTCTGTTCCAGACTTGCTTTAGTTTTGTTATATTTGTAATATGGTAATTGTAAAGTATAATTTGATATAAAAATATTAGGAGATTTTTGCAAACTGTAACAAAACAATATTGGACTTGTAAAACATACATTGAGAATAGTCCATAAATTCACTGTCACCGAGTGTAATATAATATGATACAGCTGTTTAATAGAAGTGTAATTTTTGTTTTAAAATTCCATCAAGTATATGTTCATCACTGTAATATTTTACTCAAGAACAAGTAGCAAAAAAATTGCAATGGTTTGTTTACAGATGTAAAATCAATCAAAAAGGCATAATTGACAAGAACTTGATTGAAGGTCTTAACTTAAGAGAGACATATGTGAAGAATAGAAATAAATTAATATATTTTGTATTTTATAATTTGTTAGAAGTACTTACTCTTTTCATGTTTCTGTCAAACCTTTTCTGTTGTTTGCAATAAGGCAAACAGGATGATAGCTGTTTGTATGTGTTGTTCATATAATCCATAGCATACCCTTTTTATGGTATAATAATATATACGTATAGTGTATATCAACTTCATTGATTTACTTCTACAGCTATTTATTGCTGTTTAGCCATAACTAACATTTAAAAAAAAAAAGGGGTTATCTATGCTTATACTTTTACAAGACGCTTCTCCTAACATCCCACAAAAATCAAAGCACTAAGTGATGGAGATGACACAGAAAGAAGCTGAGCTATAAATACATCAGTACCTTAAAACGATTCTCTGCCTTACTGTCAGTATATTTGGGATTTTTCAAGAAACTGAGCAAATTCTGTCACAAGAAAATTTCCACAGCATGAAGATGAGTTTAGAGTAGGAATGGTAAAATGAAATACTGCAGAAATATCTAATAACAATCTATATCTATATACAAACTTCTAACATTATTTAATAATCAATATATTGTTGTATTTGTCTACTATTGTATTTTCAATCTGATCTGGTGCTCCTTTGCATGAAGGTGCAAGAAATATTACATAGTTATACATTTCTTTAACTTCGGAAAAAAATTTTTCTTTATTTTTCATACATTTCAGCAAGAAATAAACAAAAAATAATTCAATAACTGAAAAAAAAAATATTACACTGAATTATCCCTTCACCAAAGCAGCAGTATTTATTTCTCGTGCAAAAAAATTTTGTTTTAAAATTTGGTTGTAACACTGAAGTTTTTCCAAATCACTAAAATCAAATTAAATTTGGGTGTTAATTAGGTAGGCTAGTAAAGGATGTCACAATTTCCAGTATAAAAATAAAATTCACGGCCAAAAGAACTTGTCTATTAATAGTAAGCAGCTATGAGTTTAGAAGGTTGGCTGAACTGTCCCTCTTCCATAAAATAGTAGAATTATTCATATTAACTTAAACACATTATAGTGACTAACAAGCTTAAACAAGACTTATTTGAAAATATCTGTCCACAGAATGGAAGATATCAATGGAGGAGAGACATTTATAAAACTAAGAACCAGATGTGTTGTGTGGAATTTTGTAAGGAGGAAGAAGATACAGAATTTACTCTCCATAAACCTGGATATTATAGCAGATTCAGCCACACTGGTGAGCAATTCAGATGTCACAAGAGGTTTAAATTACTATACTAAATTTTAAAAAAGGGTGTACTGGAAAGCTTGATTTATGTACACACCCACGAAATATCTTCTTTACAAAAATGTTTTGCAATTATCTAACTTAGGTAATTATTATACATTAGATATTTACTAAACAAATAATAAAAGGATATATATAGAACATGGTAAGACAAAATACCCAGAGTCAAATCCTATAATATTAAGGATGTTGTCTTAAAGGTCTCTAAAAACACAAACCTGAAAGTGAGTCTTTCCTCTTGCTATGTCCATACCCTGAATGTCCTTCACAAAGTGTTTCATTCAATCTATAACAACACAAAAGTGTTTTTGTTAGTTATATATACCACTATTTTATATCTCTATTACACTGCAATCTCCCACACAGTCAACTATAAAGACACTTAAAAACCTGATTACATAATTTCATAAACAATGAACACTGTCAGTTTACATACAGAAAGAAAATACTTTAGAAATATTATATAAAATTACAAGAAATGACAGTATATGTTTCACCTAATTAAAAAAAATTACATTTAAGATTGTTATCATGAAACATCTAAAAGTAAATAAATAATTTGTGTGCTTTAATGAACAGAACAATATCAGCAAGTGTCTCAGATAGAATACTGATCCACATCTTTCTTGATATACAAACATATTCTTCCTATTATTGACAGAAAATGAATTTAGCACTGCCCAGAGAGCTCGGATCCCTATTCAACACAAATTTAAATTTCAGATTTGGAAAGTTGGAAAATAATAATTAAAATATAACATAAGACAGGCACTTAATTGTTTTTCTTCTATTATTATATTATGGATGTAAAATGCTTATTTCTGTTCCTTAACAAATATCAATTTTAAAATAAAACTATGCATACACTATTTCCATGTACCTTAAGAGTTCTCTGAACATAATACTTCTGTTATTATGTTTGTTATATCATTAACATTGACAAAACATGTTATTAAATAATTTATTTCAATCCTTTTAACCTCTTCTCAACATAATAAATGTTCTCTAGTACTATTATGTGACTAAATATAAGTTAGGTATTTTTAACTTAAAATACCAGCCTATTTATTTAAAAGTAAATTAAAGATTTATATCTTCAAAAAAGTCGTTAAGTTATACCTATTACTAAAGTTATATTTGACACTGTGACCTGGTCCTGTATTCAACCTAGGACGAAGAGTGAAGAGAGTTTCCCAAACGACTCCACAATCAAACGTTCCAGGCATAAACTTCATGATGGTGGCTTCTAAGTTGCTTTGTTGTTCTGGAGCATCGTGTTCTACAGAGTGAAGTTAAAATTAATAATAACTAGTATAACTATAAACAGATAATGTATAAAATTACTTACAAAAGCAGCAATCCATCAGTAATGCACGAATTGAAATTGTACAATACTTTTGTAAGAGTGATCACAGAACTTCACATGTAGATGGTGTAGGTAATAAAAGGTCTATATACCATCTTCTCCTAACATACTGTGCCCTGAGGATAAGAAACCTCCTTGTTTCCATATGTCTTCACTAGCTTCCGGTACCAGCAACTGGTTACACATACGAGATTCATGCAAGTCTTGAAGAAGAAGAGTCTGTGATAATACAAAAAATATTAATGATCTGGAGAAAAAATGTAGGTGTGAAAATTCACATAATTGTAATATCTAATATAAGACTTTGTTCTCTGCAAGCCCATTTAATAATGAAATGCCAACCCAAAATGCATTATTCTACTTCAAAGACACATACTATTCAGAATGATATAGAAATAACATCTACAGAGGAAATTTATTTCAACTTCAAATAATAATATATAAAAAGTATACTGTATATGCAATAAATCAAGCTGTGAATTGCTAAAATAGCTCTGAAGTGATCAAACTGAGTAAACAGTGAAAATTACAAACGACTTGGTGTTAAAATATTCATACTGCCAAGAAGTAAATGACACTTGTTGCAAACTGTCACAAGTTAGAGAAACTATACTTGTCAACTTTAATTAGTTTACATACATAAGTGTATTACGAGTTAGTGTATTATTTACTTAAATTTTAAAATATTCCTAAAGAATTACTTTATAACAAAAATAATAGTAAAATAGTAAAACATATATAAAAGTCAGTGACAAACATGTTTGTTAATTAATTAATGTTTATACATTAATAAATTATACACTAAAATATTAATCAAAAAGTCCTGTTTGATCTAAAACAGCATAAAAGAGTGTAAAATCAAACAAATTTTTGATTCTAAAACCAGATAAAACAGATTTAAGACACGAAAACTTGTAAAACGGTGAAAACAGCTTAAAAACACATTAAAAACATGTAATTTGAGACTAGAAAAACTTAAACCGGTCTAAAAAAGAATTCTTCTAAAAAGCTGAAAACAGCATAAAACAGTGTAAAATCAAACAAATTGAGACTAAAACCAGATAAAACAGATTTAAGACACGAATACTTGAAAACGGTGAAAACAGCTTAAAACATGCAATTTGAGACTGAAAACGCTCAAAACCGGTCTAAAAGATATAATTTAGACACATTATTAGGTAAAGTTTTTAGACTTTAAAAGATGTAATTCTTGTGAAACACAATTTAGGAGCATTAAACAGTGTTAAAAACAAACTTATTGAGACTAGAACCTCATAAAACAGATTTGAGACACGAATTCTTGTAAAAGAATGAAAACAGCATAAAAATAGTGTAAAAACATGCAATTTGAGATTAGAAACACTTAAACCGGTCTAAACTAAGAATTCTTCTAAAAAGCTGAAAACAGCTTAAAACAGTGTAAAATCAAACAAATTCAGACTAAAACCAGATAAAAGAGATTTAAGAAACGAATACTTAAAAAACGGTGAAAACAGCTTAAAAACACTTTAAAATCATGCAATTTGAAACTGAAAACGCTCAAAACCGGTCTAAAAGATATAATTTAGACACATTATTATGTAAAATTTTAGAGTTTAAAAGATATAATTTTGTGAAACAGAATTTAGGAGCATTAAACAGTGTAAAAACTGTTGAAACTAGAACCTCATACAACAGATTTGAGACACGAATTCTTGTAAAAGAATGAAAACAGCATAAAAATAATGTAAAAACATGCAATTTGAGATTAGAAACACTTAAACCGGTCTAAAAAAGAATTTTTCTAAAAAGCTGAAAACAGCTTAAAACAGTGTAAAATCAAACAAATTCAGACTGAAAACAGATTTAAGACACGAATACTTGAAAAACGGTGAAAACAGCTTAAAAACATGCAATTTGAGACAAAAAACGCTCATAACCGATCTAAAAGATATAATTTAGACACATTATTAGGTAAAGTTTTTAGACTTTGAAAGATGTAATTCTTGTGAAACAGAATTTAGGAGCATAAAACAGTGTAAAACAAACATATTGAGACTAGAACCTCATAAAACAGATTTGAGACACGAATTCTTGTAAAAAAAATGAAAACAGCATAAAAATAGTGTAAAACATGCAATTTGAGATTAGAAACACTTAAAACAGGTCTAAATTAAGAATTCTTAATTCGGATAAAACAGATTTACACAAATACTTGTAAAACGGTGAAAACAGCTTAAAAACACTTTAAAAAACAAGAAAATTGAGACTAGAAACGTTTAAAAGCAGTCTAAAGAAGAATTCTTCTAAATCGCTGGAAACAGTATGTGAAAACAGCATAAGAAGAGTGTAAAAATAGGTAAATTTAGACTAGAAACGCTTAAAACGGTGTAACAGACGAATTTTATAAAACGTTGAAACCAACAAATAAAAAAGTGTAAAACATGCACATTGAGAGTAGAAACGCTTAAAAGAGGAATTCTTGTGAAACAATAAAAACAGCATAAAAATAGGTTAGAAACGTGTAATTTGATACTTGAAATACTTAAACCGGTCTAAAATTAGAATTCTTCTAAAACAGCATAAAAGAGTAAAATCAAACAAATTTTTGATTCTAAAACCAGATAAAACAGATTTAAGACACGAAAACTTGTAAAACGGTGAAAACAGCTTAAAAACACATTAAAAACATGTAATTTGAGACTAGAAAAACTTAAACCGGTCTAAAAAAGAATTCTTCTAAAAAGCTGAAAACAGCATAAAACAGTGTAAAATCAAACAAATTGAGACTAAAACCAGATAAAACAGATTTAAGACACGAATACTTGAAAAACGGTGAAAACAGCTTAAAAACATGCAATTTGAGACTGAAAACGCTCAAAACCGGTCTAAAAGATATAATTTAGACACATTATTAGGTAAAGTTTTTAGACTTTAAAAGATGTAATTCTTGTGAAACACAATTTAGGAGCATAAAACAGTGTAAAAACAAACATATTGAGACTAGAACCTCATAAAACAGATTTGAGACACGAATTCTTGTAAAAGAATGAAAACAGCATAAAAATAGTGTAAAAACATGCAATTTGAGATTAGAAACACTTAAACCGGTCTAAACTAAGAATTCTTCTAAAAAGCTGAAAACAGCTTAAAACAGTGTAAAAACAAACATATTGAGACTAGAACCTCATAAAACAGATTTGAGACACGAATTTTGTAAAAGAATGAAAACAGCATAAAAATAGTGTAAAACATGCAATTTGTGATTAGAAACATTAAACCGGTCTAAATTAAGAATTCTTAATTCAGACTAAAACCTGATAAAACAGATTTAAGACACAAATACTTGTAAAACGGTGAAAACAGCTTAAAACACTTTAAACAACAACAAAATTGAGACTAGAAACGTTTAAAAGCAGTCTAAAAGAAGAATTCTTTAAATCGCTAGAAACAGTATGTGAAAACAGCATAAGAAGAGTGTAAAATAGGTAAATTTAGACTAGAAACGCTTAAAACGGTGTAACAGACGAATTCTTATAAAACGTTGAAACCAATAAATAAAAAAGTGTAAAACATGCACATTGAGAGTAGAAACGCTTAAAAGAGGAATTCTTGTGAAACAATAAAACAGCATAAAAATAGGTTAGAAACGTATAATTTCAGACTAGAAACACTTAAACCGGTCTAAAATAAAAATTTTACAGCATAAAAGAGTGTAAAATCAAACAAATTTTTGATTCTAAAACCAGATAAAACAGATTTAAGACACGAAAACTTGTAAAACGGTGAAAACAGCTTAAAAACACATTAAAAACATGTAATTTGAGACTAGAAAAACTTAAACCGGTCTAAAAATTGAATTCTTCTAAAAAGCTGAAAACAGTGTAAAATCAAACAAATTGAGACTAAAACCAGATAAAACAGATTTAAGACACGAATACTTGAAAAACGGTGAAAACAGCTTAAAAACATGCAATTTGAGACTGAAAACGCTCAAAACCGGTCTAAAAGATATAATTTACACACATTATTAGGTAAAGTTTTTAGACTTTAAAAGATGTAATTCTTGTGAAACAGAATTTAGGAGCATTAAACAGTGTAAAAACAAACTTATTGAGACTAGAACCTCATAAAACAGATTTGAGACACGAATTCTTGTAAAAGAATGAAAACAGCATAAAAATAATGTAAAAACATGCAATTTGAGATTAGAAACACTTTAACCGGTCTAAAAAAGAATTCTTCTAAAACAGCATAAAAGAGTGTAAAATCAAACAAATTTTTGATTCTAAAACCAGATAAAACAGATTTAAGACATGAAAACTTGTAAAACGGTGAAAACAGCTTAAAAACACATTAAAAACATGTAATTTGAGACTAGAAAAACTTAAACCGGTCTAAACTAAGAATTCTTCTAAAAAGCTGAAAACAGCTTAAAACAGTGTAAAATCAAACAAATTCAGACTAAAACCAGATAAAAGAGATTTAAGAAACGAATACTTGAAAAACGGTGAAAACAGCTTAAAAACACTTTAAAATCATGCAATTTGAGACTGAAAACGCTCAAAACCGGTCTAAAAGATATAATTTAGACACATTATTATGTAAAGTTTTTAGACTTTAAAAGATATAATTTTTGTGAAACAGAATTTAGGAGCATTAAACAGTGTAAAAACAAACATATTGAGACTAGAACCTTATACAACAGATTTGAGACACGAATTCTTGTAAAAGAATGAAAACAGCATAAAAATAATGTAAAAACATGCAATTTGAGATTAGAAACACTTAAACCGGTCTAAAAAAAGAATTCTTCTAAAAAGCTGAAAACAGCTTAAAACAGTGTAAAATCAAACAAATTCAGACTGAAACCAGATAAAACAGATTTAAGACACGAATACTTGAAAAACGGTGAAAACAGCTTAAAAACACTTTAAAAACATGCAATTTGAGACTAAAAAACGCTCATAACCGATTAAAAGATATAATTTAGACACATTATTAGGTAAAGTTTTAGACTTTAAAAGATGTAATTCTTGTGAAACACAATTTAGGAGCATAAAACAGTGTAAAAACAAACATATTGAGACTAGAACCTCATAAAACAGATTTGAGACACGAATTATTGTAAAAGAATGAAAACAGCATAAAAATAGTGTAAAAACATGCAATTTGAGATTAGAAACACTTAAACCGGTCTAAACTAAGAATTCTTCTAAAAAGCTGAAAACAGCTTAAAACAGTGTAAAATCAAACAAATTCAGACTAAAACCAGATATAAGAAACGAATACTTGAAAAACGGTGAAAACAGCTTAAAAACACTTTATAATCATGCAATTTGAGACTGAAAACGCTCAAAACCGGTCTAAAAGATATAATTTAGACACATTATTATGTAAAATATTTAGACTTTAAAAGATATAATTTTGTGAAACAGAATTTAGAGCATTAAACAGTGTAAAAACTGTTGAAACTAAAACCTCATACAACAGATTTGAGACACGAATTCTTGTAAAAGAATGAAAACAGCATAAAAATAATGTAAAAACATGCAATTTGAGATTAGAAACACTTAAACCGGTCTAAAAAGAATTCTTCTAAAAAGCTGAAAACAGCTTAAAACAGTGTAAAATCAAACAAATTCAGACTGAAACCAGATAAAACAGATTTAAGACACGAATACTTGAAAAACGGTGAAAACAGCTTAAAAACACTTTAAAAACATGCAATTTGAGACAAAAAAAACTCTCATAACCGATCTAAAAGATATAATTTTGACACATTATTAGGTAAAGTTTTAGACTTTAAAAGATGTAATTCTTGTGAAACAGAATTTAGGAGCATAAAACAGTGTAAAACAAACATATTGAGACTAGAACCTCATAAAACAGATTTGAGACACAAATTCTTGTAAAAAAATGAAAACAGCATAAAAATAGTGTAAAAACATGCAATTTGAGATTAGAAACACTTAAAACAGGTCTAAATTAAGATTTCTTAATTCAGACTTAATTCGGATAAAACAGATTTAAGACACAAATACTTGTAAAACGGTGAAAACAGCTTAAAACACTTTAAAACAAGAAAAATTGAGACTAGAAACGTTTAAAAGCAGTCTAAAAGAAGAATTCTTCTAAATCGCTGGAAACAGTATGTGAAAACAGCATAAGAAGAGTGTAAAAATAGGTAAATTTAGACTAGAAACGCTTAAAACGGTGTAACAGACGAATTCTTATAAAACGTTGAAACCAACAAAAAAAAAGTGTAAAAACATGCACATTGAGAGTAGAAACGCTTAAAAGAGGAATTCTTGTGAAACAATAAAAACAGCATAAAAATAGGTTAGAAACGTGTAATTTGAGACTTGAAATACTTAAACCGGTCTAAAATTAGAATTCTTCTAAAACAGCATAAAAGAGTAAAATCAAACAAATTTTGATTCTAAAACCAGATAAAACAGATTTAAGACACGAAAACTTGTAAAACGGTGAAAACAGCTTAAAAACACATTAAAAACATGTAATTTGAGACTAGAAAAACTTAAACCGGTCTAAAAAAGAATTCTTCTAAAAAGCTGAAAACAGCATAAAACAGTGTAAAATCAAACAAATTGAGACTAAAACCAGATAAAACAGATTTAAGACACGAATACTTGAAAAACGGTGAAAACAGCTTAAAAACATGCAATTTGAGACTGAAAACGCTCAAAACCGGTCTAAAAGATATAATTTAGACACATTATTAGGTAAAGTTTTAGACTTTAAAGATGTAATTCTTGTGAAACACAATTTAGGAGCATTAAACAGTGTAAAAACAAACTTATTGAGACTAGAACCTCATAAAACAGATTTGAGACACGAATTCTTGTAAAAGAATGAAAACAGCATAAAAATAGTGTAAAAACATGCAATTTGAGATTAGAAACACTTAAACCGGTCTAAACTAAGAATTCTTCTAAAAAGCTGAAAACAGCTTAAAACAGTGTAAAATCAAACAAATTCAGACTAAAACCAGATAAAAGAGATTTAAGAAACGAATACTTAAAAACGGTGAAAACAGCTTAAAAACACTTTAAAATCATGCAATTTGAAACTGAAAACGCTCAAAACCGGTCTAAAAGATATAATTTCGACACATTATTATGTAAAATTTTAGAGTTTAAAAGATATAATTTTGTGAAACAGAATTTAGGAGCATTAAACAGTGTAAAAACTGTTGAAACTAGAACCTCATACAACAGATTTGAGACACGAATTCTTGTAAAAGAATGAAAACAGCATAAAAATAATGTAAAAACATGCAATTTGAGATTAGAAACACTTAAACCGGTCTAAAAAATAATTCTTCTAAAAAGCTGAAAACAGCTTAAAACAGTGTAAAATCAAACAAATTCAGACTGAAACCAGATAAAACAGATTTAAGACACGAATACTTGAAAAACGGTGAAAACAGCTTAAAAACATGCAATTTGAGACAAAAAGCGCTCATAACCGATCTAAAAGATATAATTTAGACATTATTAGGTAAAGTTTTTAGACTTTAAAAGATGTAATTCTTGTGAAACAGAATTTAGGAGCATAAAACAGTGTAAAAACAAACATATTGAGACTAGAACCTCATAAAACAGATTTGAGACACGAATTCTTGTAAAAAAATGAAAACAGCATAAAAATAGTGTAAAAACATGCAATTTGAGATTAGAAACACTTAAAACAGGTCTAAATTAAGAATTCTTAATTCAGACTTAATTCGGATAAAACAGATTTACACAAATACTTGTAAAACGGTGAAAACAGCTTAAAAACACTTTAAAAACAAGAAAAATTGAGACTAGAAACGTTTAAAAGCAGTCTAAAAGAAGAATTCTTCTAAATCGCTGGAAACAGTATGTGAAAACAGCATAAGAAGAGTGTAAAAATAGGTAAATTTAGACTAGAAACGCTTAAAACGGTGTAACAGACGAATTTTATAAAACGTTGAAACCAACAAATAAAAGTGTAAAATATGCACATTGAGAGTAGAAACGCTTAAAAGAGGAATTCTTGTGAAACAATAAAAACAGCATAAAAATAGGTTAGAAACGTGTAATTTGAGACTTGAAATACTTAAACCGGTCTAAAATTAGAATTCTTCTAAAACAGCATAAAAGAGTGTAAAATCAAACAAATTTTTGATTCTAAAACCAGATAAAACAGATTTAAGACACGAAAACTTGTAAAACAGTGAAAACAGCTTAAAAAAACACATTAAAAACATGTAATTTGAGACTAGAAAAACTTAAACCGGTCTAAAAAAAGAATTCTTCTAAAAGCTGAAAACAGCATAAAACAGTGTAAAATCAAACAAATTGAGACTAAAACCAGATAAAACAGATTTAAGACACGAATACTTGAAAACGGTGAAAACAGCTTAAAACATGCAATTTGAGACTGAAAACGCTCAAAACCGGTCTAAAAGATATAATTTAGACACATTATTAGGTAAAGTTTTTAGACTTTAAAAGATGTAATTCTTGTGAAACACAATTTAGGAGCATAAAACAGTGTAAAAACAAACATATTGAGACTAGAACCTCATAAAACAGATTTGAGACACGAATTCTTGTAAAAGAATGAAAACAGCATAAAAATAGTGTAAAAAACATGCAATTTGAGATTAGAAACACTTAAACCGGTCTAAACTAAGAATTCTTCTAAAAAAGCTGAAAACAGCTTAAAACAGTGTAAAAAACAAACATATTGAGACTAGAACCTCATAAAACAGATTTGAGACACGAATTTTGTAAAAGAATGAAAACAGCATAAAATAGTGTAAAACATGCAATTTGTGATTAGAAACATTTAAACCGGTCTAAATTAAGAATTCTTAATTCAGACTAAAACCTGATAAAACAGATTTAAGACACAAATACTTGTAAAACGGTGAAAACAGCTTAAAAACACTTTAAACAACAAAAATTGAGACTAGAAACGTTTAAAAGCAGTCTAAAAGAAGAATTCTTTTAAATCGCTAGAAACAGTATGTGAAAACAGCATAAGAAGAGTGTAAAAATAGGTAAATTTAGACTAGAAACGCTTAAAACGGTGTAACAGACGAATTCTTATAAAACGTTGAAACCAATAAATAAAAAAGTGTAAAACATGCACATTGAGAGTAGAAACGCTTAAAAGAGGAATTCTTGTGAAACAATAAAACAGCATAAAAAAACAGGTTAGAAACGTATAATTTCAGACTAGAAACACTTAAACCGGTCTAAAATAAAAATTTTACAGCATAAAAGAGTGTAAAATCAAACAAATTTTTGATTCTAAAACCAGATAAAACAGATTTAAGACACGAAAACTTGTAAAACGGTGAAAACAGCTTAAAAACACATTAAAACATGTAATTTGAGACTAGAAAACTTAAACCGGTCTAAAATTGAATTCTTCTAAAAGCTGAAAACAGTGTAAAATCAAACAAATTGAGACTAAAACCAGATAAAACAGATTTAAGACACGAATACTTGAAAAACGGTGAAAACAGCTTAAAAAACATGCAATTTGAGACTAAAAACGCTCAAAACCGGTCTAAAAGATATAATTTAGACACATTATTAGGTAAAGTTTTAAACTTTAAAAGATGTAATTCTTGTGAAACAGAATTTAGAGCATTAAACAGTGTAAAAACAAACTTATTGAGACTAGAACCTCATAAAACAGATTTGAGACACGAATTCTTGTAAAAGAATGAAAACAGCATAAAAATAATGTAAAAACATGCAATTTGAGATTAGAAACACTTTAACCGGTCTAAAAAAGAATTCTTCTAAAACAGCATAAAAGAGTGTAAAATCAAACAAATTTTTGATTCTAAAACCAGATAAAACAGATTTAAGACATGAAAACTTGTAAACGGTGAAAACAGCTTAAAACACATTAAAAAACATGTAATTTGAGACTAGAAAACTTAAACCGGTCTAAACTAAGAATTCTTCTAAAAAGCTGAAAACAGCTTAAAACAGTGTAAAATCAAACAAATTCAGACTAAAACCAGATAAAAGAGATTTAAGAAACGAATACTTGAAAACGGTGAAAACAGCTTAAAACACTTAAAATCATGCAATTTGAGACTGAAAACGCTCAAAACCGGTCTAAAAGATATAATTTAGACACATTATTATGTAAAGTTTTTAGACTTTAAAAGATATAATTTTTGTGAAACAGAATTTAGGAGCATTAAACAGTGTAAAAACAAACATATTGAGACTAGAACCTTATACAACAGATTTGAGACACGAATTCTTGTAAAAGAATGAAAACAGCATAAAAATAATGTAAAAACATGCAATTTGAGATTAGAAACACTTAAACCGGTCTAAAAAAGAATTCTTCTAAAAAAAGCTGAAAACAGCTTAAAACAGTGTAAAATCAAACAAATTCAGACTGAAACCAGATAAAACAGATTTAAGACACGAATACTTGAAAACGGTGAAAACAGCTTAAAAAACACTTTAAAAACATGCAATTTGAGACTAAAACGCTCATAACCGATAAAAAAGATATAATTTAGACACATTATTAGGTAAAGTTTTAGACTTTAAAAGATGTAATTTTTGTGAAACACAATTTAGGAGCATAAAACAGTGTAAAAAACAAACATATTGAGACTAGAACCTCATAAAACAGATTTGAGACACGAATTATTGTAAAAGAATGAAAACAGCATAAAAATAGTGTAAAAACATGCAATTTGAGATTAGAAACACTTAAACCGGTCTAAAAAAAATATTCTTCTAAAAAAGCTGAAAACAGCTTAAAACAGTGTAAAATCAAACAAATTTAGACTGAAACCAGATAAAACAGATTTAAGACACGAAAACTTGTAAAACGGTGAAAACAGCTTAAAAAACACATTAAAAACATGTAATTTGAGACTAGAAAAACTTAAACCGGTCTAAAAAGAATTCTTCTAAAAAAGCTGAAAACAGCTTAAAACAGTGTAAAATCAATTAAATTGAGACTAAAACCAGATAAAACAGATTTAAGACACGAATACTTGAAAAACGGTGAAAACAGCTTAAAACATGCAATTTGAGACTGAAAACGCAAAACCGGTCTAAAAGATATAATTTAGACACATTATTAGGTAAAGTTTTTAGACTTTAAAAGATGTAATTTTGTGAAACAGAATTTAGGAGCATTAAACAGTGTAAAACAAACATATTGAGACTAGAACCTCATAAAACAGATTTGAGACACGATTTCTTGTAAAAAATGAAAACAGCATAAAAATAGTGTAAAAAACATGCAATTTGAGATTAGAAACACTTAAAAACAGGTCTAAATTAAGAATTTTAATTCAGACTTAATTCGGATAAAACAGATTTAAGACACAAATACTTGTAAAACGGTGAAAACAGCTTAAAAACACTTTAAAAACAAGAAAAAATTGAGACTAGAAACGTTTAAAAGCAGTCTAAAGAAGAATTCTTCTAAATCGCTGGAAACAGTATGTGAAAACAGCATAAGAAGAGTGTAAAAATAGGTAAATTTAGACTAGAAACGCTTAAAACGGTGTAACAGACGAATTTTATAAAACGTTGAAACCAACAAATAAAAAAGTGTAAAAAAACATGCACATTGAGAGTAGAAACGCTTAAAAGAGGAATTCTTGTGAAACAATAAAAAACAGCATAAAAATAGGTTAGAAACGTGTAATTTGAGACTAGAAATACTTAAACCGGTCTAAAATTAGAATTCTTCTAAAACAGCATAAAAGAGTGTAAAATCAAACAAATTTTTGATTCTAAAACCAGATAAAACAGATTTAAGACACGAAAACTTGTAAAACGGTGAAAACAGCTTAAAAACACATTAAAAACATGTAATTTGAGACTAGAAAACTTAAACCGATCTAAAAAAGAATTCTTCTAAAAAGCTGAAAACAGCATAAAACAGTGTAAAATCAAACAAATTGAGACTAAAACCAGATAAAACAGATTTAAGACACGAATACTTGAAAACGGTGAAAACAGCTTAAAAAACATGCAATTTGAGACTGAAAACGTTTCAAAACCGGTCTAAAAGATATAATTTAGACACATTATTAGGTAAAGTTTTAGACTTTAAAAGATGTAATTTTGTGAAACAGAATTTAGGAGCATTAAACAGTGTAAAACAAACATATTGAGACTAGAACCTCATAAAAGAGATTTGAGACACGAATTATGTAAAAGAATGAAAACAGCATAAAAATAGTGTAAAAAACATGCAATTTGAGATTAGAAACACTTAAACCGGTCTAAAAAGAATTCTTCTAAAAAAGCTGAAAACAGCTTGAAAAACAGTGTAAAAAACAAACATATTGAGACTAGAACCTCATAAAACAGATTTGAGACACGAATTCTTGTAAAAGAATGAAAACAGCATAAAAAATAGTAAAAACATGCAATTTGAGATTAAAACACTTAAACCGGTCTAAACTATAATTCTTCTAAAAGCGAGAAAACAGCTTAAAACAGTGTAAAATCAAACAAATTCAGACTAAAAGAGATTTAAGACACGAATACTTGAGAAACGGTGAAAACAGCTTAAAAAACACTTTAAAACATGCAATTTGAGACTAAAACGCTCAAAACTGGTCTAAAGATATAATTTAGTCACATTATTAGTAAAGGTTTTAGACTTTTAAAAGATGTAATTTTGTGAAAGAGAATTTAGGGAGCATTAAACAGTATAAAACAAACATATATCGAGTCTAGAACTTCATAAAACAGATTTGAGACACGAATTCTTGTAAAAGAATGAAAACAGCATCAAAATATGTAAAACATGCAATTTGAGATTAGAAAACACGCTTAAACCGGTGTAACAGACGAATTCTTATAAAACGTTGTTCAAAAAAAATAAAAAGTGAAAAGATATAATTTAGACACATTATTATGTAAAAGTTTTTAGACTTTAAAAGATATAATTCTTTTGTGAAACAGAATTTAGGAGCATTAAACAGTGTAAAAAATGAGCAATTTGTGATTAGAACATTAACATTCAGACTAAAACCCGATAAACAGATTTAAGACACAAACATACTTGTAAAACGGTGAAACAGCTTTAAAAAAACACTTAAACAACAAAAAAATTGAGGACTAGAAACGTTTAAAAGCAGTCTAAAAAGAAGAATTCTTCTAAATCCTAAAGCTAGAAACAGTATGAAAAAAACACATAAGAAGAGTGTAAAAAAT